>NC_069502.1:973079940-973407440 GCF_027579735.1 Bombina bombina
ATGAATGGAAAGTTGCATTTAAGAGTAACATATTTTTTGTTATGATTTTGCATCATGTCAGTATTTATTTTTTGGTGGAGAAAGTGGAAATTTGATCAACTTTTTTAGGTGCAGACTCTCAAATGGTTTAGATGATGTGAAACACAGCTCATTACCATGACTAGAATAGAACAAATCAGACCTAGAATGAAGAACACCCACTTCACACAAACCATTTCCAAAATCACTCACAGATTTAAGCCAGGAAAACATACCCTGATCACTCTCAGCAACATTAATGTAGCAACTATGTTTATCTTGCTGCAACAAAAAGGCCATAGCAAACAAAATGAATTATTGAGGGAATTTGTGAACAGACAACCTATTGTCTTCAACTCTAAATGAACAGTGTTTTTTTATATATGTGTAGAGACAAAGAACCACAAACATATACATTTTTCATTCTTTCTATAAGTATCTTGTTAGCTATAGAATTGCTAGCAGTTGAGGGAATATGGAATAAAAGAAAAGGGGGTTGATTCTTAAATAACAATGATAAGCTAAATAAATAAATTACAGTTTCACAGAACATGCATTTTTAGGCAATAGAGAATGTGTCACAATATCAACCTAGTTTGTAGCCAGCAAAATATAAAATGTTTATTATTATTATTATTATTATTATTACTACATTAGCAATACTAATATATTAAAGGGAAATGAAACCCAAACATTATCTTTTGTGAGTCAGACAGAGGATTCCATTTTATAAAAGTTTCCCATGAAATTCTATTTTGAAGAGATAACCTAGATAGGGATGTGTAGCACTATGTAGCAGGGAATAGTGCTGCTATCTAGTTCACTTGCAAATAGATAACAAAACTGCTGCCATATAGTGCTCAAGAAATGGACCGGCTCATAAGCTTACATACCTGCTTTTCAACAATAGATACCAAGAAAAAGAAGAACAATTAATACTAGAAGTAAATTAGAAAATTGCTTAAAATCGCATGCTGTATCTGAATCATGAAAGAAAAAAAATTGGGTTTCATATCCCTTTAATGAACATATGAATTTCATTGATGTGATATAAAAGCTATGTATGAATAGTTTTCAAAAATATTTTACTCTATCTATCTATCTATCTATCTATCTATCATCTATCTATCTATCTATCTATCTATCTATCTATCTATCTATCTATCTATCTACGTATCTATCTATCTATCTATCTATCTATCTATCTATCTAGCTACGTATCTATCTATCTATCTATCTATCTATCTATCTATCTATCTATCTATCTATCTATCTATCTATCTATCTATTATCTCTTTCTGTCTGTCTGTCTGTCTAAAAGTAGTAATTATCAATTATTTGCCATCTTTTTAAAGCTGTTTAAAGTGAAGTTTTTGTTATTGATTTTTCAAAACCACCATCCTATTAATATTTATAGAATAATATTGACTTACAATTTGTGAGAACAACCTACTTTTTTGTGCTACTTTACTAATAAATAAAAAAATGAAATTGTCAACTGGATTTTATGTTACTGAAAGGTACTGATAAAATTATTAAGAACACCATAGATTTATAACATTCTATATTATTAAGGAACATCAATATGCAGAATCAAAATGGGAAAACAGCATTAAAACCGGATACACATTAAACTGTTTAAATTGACATGTAAATTATTTCCACTATGGGGCATCATAAGCTAATCTTTTTTGTGATTTTGTGTAGGGGCGGGACATAGCTAATACTGGGGAGGGGATACAGAGCACCACAGGAGTTGACTGTTTATCAATTTTACCCCTAAACATTTTGGCTGTTAGACAATATTACAATAGACCATCACACAAAAAAGGCTTGATATTTAATTTAAGGTTATAGCTCTATGAAGTAGTCAAGGTTAGTGATATTGATTATATCTAGTAAACATAATTAAACTCTAGGCTGCAAGAGATGGCTTCAATTCACTTTTTTAGTGATGCACTGCAGCTTTTATTGGTATCTATGGGGTTAAAAGGGCATTAAATACAGAATGCAATTCCACATAGAATGTTTAATTATGTGTATAAAAAACTTTCTAATGTACTTTGAATTTATTTTACAATTTTTTCTATAAATTGTGTTTAGTTCCTCTGCCCTCAGCAAAGAGGCTAAAGAGCATACTGCAGGATCCCGAACACTGCAACATGCTACATAGGGATTGCTTGATCAGTGCAGCAGCTAATTTATCTGTCCCTAATTGGTCACAGCAGACTGGATAAGATAAACATACTCAAAGGGGCTATTCAAGGGGTGTGTTCCTTGACTGAAAAATCAATGCATATTATACTGTCAAAATAACACCTATAAATAGTTTTAAAACAGAGGTTTTTTGAATTGATCTTTTGAAAACCATAACTTAATTGCTATTATATACCATGCATGTAAACAAATAATTTAATATCCCTTTATGTATTTCTGTTTAATGCTTGATTTAATTTAATTTATATATTTGGCTAAGATTAGAGCTATTTGGTCATGCAAGCATAAATTTAATGGGATATTATAGAGTAGTTTTGAGATCAAACTTACTGTAAAATTAGTTTCATATATTTGTATATTTAATTCATAATTGGTTGTGCCTAGGTTTTAATTATTCTTCTGTTTATTTACTAAGATACCATTTTGGAATTCTGAACAATAATATTCTAGCATTTTGCATTTTAATTCTCCTTCAATTTAAGTGGTGTCAAAATTATAGGAACTAAGGCTTTATAAAAATGTTGATTACAAAGCTATTGCCAGAACAGACAAGTAGCAGATCACATTTTAACTCAAGTGAGGCAATCATTTCTTGTTGTTCTGTGTTTTTAATATTTTTCTGTAAATGCAATATACAAATTTCAACATTTAATTGTTTTGAATACTTTGAGGCACATTAAAGGGACATCAAGGTTAAAAAAAATATTTGCTGTAAAACAATAGATGAGTTCATCTTTTGTTTTGATTAATCATCCTCTATATAATGACTTTGGCGTTATGCAAATATAAAAAAATGCACAATAATAAAAACACCGGAGGCCAAAGGATCTAAAGCTCTCTGTTTTGGCGAGGTGATAGAAGATCTCTCGTAAGTCCCTCAAAAACGTTTAGGAAGCCATATTTTAGCTTGAGAGTTGTTTATCTAGCTATGCAGGGCTTTAGAAATCAAAGATATACACTTACATTAAAATATAATGCTCAAAAAAGCCACCAACAAATTCTACATGTGTAAATGTTTAAACATCAGACTCCAGATGATCCTCCTCCGGCAAAAAATGCCAATGGGCAAGTTAAAGGGATACTAAAGCCACATTTTTTTTCTTTAATGATTCAGACAGAGCATGCAAGTTTAAGCAACTTTCTTATTTACTCCTATTATCAATTTTTCTTCATTCTCTTGCTATCTTTATTTAAAAAGCAGGAATGTAAAGCTAAGGAGTCGGCCCATTTTTTGTTCAGAACCTGGGTTACACTTGCTTATTGGTGGCTAAATGTAGCCACCAATAAGCAATCACTATCCAGGGTGCTGAACATAAAATAGACTGGCTACTAAACTTTACATTCCTGCTTTTAAAATAAAGATAGCAAGAGAACGAAGAAAAAATTGATAATAGGAGTAAATTAGAAAGTTGCTTAAAATTGCATGCTCTATCTGAATCATGAATAAAAAAAATTGTGTTTAGTATCCCTTTAAACATGTCTTGTAATTTATCTGATATTTTTATCTTAATGCCCCTTTAATATATATTTTCCCATATATATCTACATATACCAAACATCTACACACATATTTATCATGTATACCTATTTTTAAATTTACCTTAAATGATCTAAACATGTACTCAGCCGTATATGCCCTTATTCTAGCATTTATTGCTAGCTATATTTTCACAATGCATTTTATACGTTTGTATATCTTTGTTCTCCTTATTTAATCTTCTCCCCAAAAATATTTTTGAGACATAATTTAAGTTATAGGTATATATAATCTTTTATGCATCTCACTGAATCTTTATATGCATTAAGTTTTATGTTTTCTAATCTATATTTTGAATATGCACTCATGTAATCCATACCTAGGTATGCTTCCAATTTCTTTCTTGTATTTTTATTACAGTACTAATAAATTACTAATTGTGTACTAAATTATTGCTAATATGAACATCAAAATATATTTTTTAGATTTTTATATATATTATTTTTACTCCTTTAATTAAAAATGTCTTATTGTTTAGTGATCCTGATTCCAGCAGATGGCATCTGAAATCTTGGCTTTTTCAGTTCAATTAATATGTGGCACAAAGACTAAAATTCCAACGTCACAGTAACCTTTAGACCAGGACCAACAGCCTATTAAAAGGCAACAAGTGTCTGGCAAAATCACATAAGCTTTACTTGCTGAACTTTAATCATGGTGAGTTTAATTACTGAATTATTTATATTAGAGACTTGATTTGCTCGTTGACGTCTTACAGAAAACAGAAACATCAAAATATCTAAATGAAATAAACCAATGTTTTTTAAATGTTTTTATAGAAGACATATTCTTAATATACATTTAATTAATTAAAACATAAGAATACCATAATAGGGTAATTTAATTTAATTAAATATATGAAGAACACCTAAAGAGAAAATACTGTGTTAAAAGCATTTAGCACTGCAAAGTTTAAATTTTATTTTTTTCTTGGGATACTATGTATTTCTTTGAAAATAAAATTCAATTAAACACAATAATGTACCAATAGTATTAATTTGATATTAAGGAGTAGATCTAAGTAATCCAATATAATTAAGGGTTTGAGGAGCCAGTCTAGAAGGGATTTACAAATCAATATGCTTTTAAGCACTTACCTAGCTGCCTGTAAAATAGAACCATGGAAAAGTGTCATAAAAAAGGTGTGAATTTGTTAAACTATTTTTATTCCAAATAAAGTTTTAATAAATGTAAATATAGCCTTGGCTAAAAAGAATATTCCCAGAAATGTGTTTGTTGTACTTGCTGTTCTATGTTACTAATAAAGATTTATAATATTGAATTATTGCTGAAAAATATATGATCAAAAACTGAGCTATGAATATGGACATAAATGCATTTGTAATTATTTTTCAACTTTATTATATTTTTAAGTTTTTAATCTACTTTTCATTTTCATGTTAGAATCCGGTACAGATTCTTGTTCTATTAATTCTGACATCAGCTGCGGCGGCTTACCTCCAGGTAAAATCAGTATACACTTTATTTTTTTATGCTTTTCTAATAAATAAGAAATTATGCATCCACAGATCTATTTGTAATAAGATTACAAGGAAATGTATTTTTTTCTTGTTAAAGGGACACTGTACCCAAAAAATTTCTTTCGTGATTCAGATTGAGCATGACATTTTAAGCAACTTTCTAATTTACTCCTATTATCAAATTTTCTTCATTCTCTTGGTATCTTTATTTGAAATGCAAGAATGTAAGTTTAGATGCCGGCCCATTTTTGGTGAACAACCTGGGTTGTCCTTGCTGATTGGTGGATAAATTCATCCACCAATAAAAAAGTGCTGTCCAGAGTACTGAAACAAAAAAAAGCTTAGATGCCTTCTTTTTCAAATAATGATAGCAAGAGAACAAAGAAAAATTGATAATAGGAGTAAATTAGAAAGTTGCTTAAAATTGCATGCTCTTTCTGAATTACAAAAGAAAACAATTTGGGTACAGTGTCCCTTTAAACTTACAGTTGAAGAGTTTTTAGCTTGGCATCAGATTCCCCAATTTTAAAAAAAGTGCTTCATTTTTAGAGTGTTGCATTATTTTGTTTATAATAATTGCCATCATACTCTTATTCATAAGCTTTACAACAGTTTTGAAGTTTGAAATTCATATATACAGTATCTGTTGCCGTACAATTCCATGCATATGGTTCTATATAAAGTAAGCTTGTGTCCTAACAGTCACGTACGCCCATATCACGAAATACATCTGTTTAGTAAGTATTTTATACACATATACAATAAAGTGTAGTATTAGTGTAAACCAATATAGCAAGAAAAAGTGACAATACAAATAAATATATGTGAATACACAAAAAAAAGGAAATATTTAACAATTTTAGATGGGAAAGTTCTTCCTTTGTCATATGACTTTCAACTACATATAAACACTCTTAAAATAATAAAAAACAAATATGCATCTCAACAGATTTACAATTACACAACATTGGATAGGAATTAGATATTAAAGGAGTAGAAAACCCCAACATTTTCCTTCTTTCATGATTTATATAGAACATACAATTTGAAACAACTTTCTAGTTTATTTCTATTATCACATTTGCTTCATTCTCTTGTTATCCTTTGCTGAAGGAACAACATAGTACCACTGGCAGCTAGCTGAATACATCTAGTTAGCCAATCACAAGAGACAAATGTCTTCAGGCACCAATCACCAACTAGCTTCCACTAAGTATACAAAGCACATTTGAAAATAGAAGTGAATTTAAAAGTGTCTTAAAATGACATGCTCTATCTCAATCATACTAGTTTAATTTTGACTTTTCTATCCCTTTAATACATCACAAATAGGAGGTGAACGACTGTTCAGAGACTTTCATAAGATTAAAGTGAGACCATTAGTGTACAGCAGAGACTGTAAAGTGTCAATAGAGTATTAAAAACAATACTGTCCCCTCTTACATGTGACTGTAAATCCACTGAGGTGTATATTTTTGTTTTCATTATTTTTTTTATATGTACTTGAAAGTTGAATGAATTGGTCTCTATTCCACTGAAACACTTCTAACACATGGTGGATATACTAAGAGCTGGGTTTATAACTCTGACGACTGTAAGTTATAACCACTTAGTATAGAATATCATCACACGTTGTATTACACTATATGCTTTTTCTCTCTTGGTTCATGGAACCCTACTGAATATATGCAAGTGATACAGAACTAAGGAAAATAATGACAAAGTTAGAACTTTCTCATCTTAACTTGGAGATATCCTTTATTTGTTGTGCTTGCTGCATTCACATTTATATATTTCTTTTAAAATTAAAAGGGATATGAAACCCAAAATGTTTCCTTCATAATTTAGATAGAATATACATTTTTAACCCTTTAGTGACATGTTTAACCCCTATAGTGGCTATTTTTAAATTTCTGCGGTATTTGTGTTTAGCTGTAATTGTTCTCTTACTCATTTACTGTACCCACACATATTATATACAGTTTTTCTCGCCATTAAATGGACTTTCTAAAGATATCATTATTTTCATCATATCTTATAATTTACTATAATTTGTTTTTTAAATATGATGAAAAAATGGAAAAAAACACGTTTTCTAACTTTGACCCCTAAAATCTGTTACACATCTACAACCACCAAAAAACACCCATGCTAAATAGTTTCTAAATTTTGTCCTGAGTTTAGAAATATCCAATGTTTACATGTTCTTTGCTATTTTTGCAAGTTATAGGGCAATAAGTAAAAGTAGCACTTTGCTATTTCCAAACCATTTTTTTTTTCTCAAAATTAGCGATAGTTACATTGTAACACTGATATCTGTCAGGAATCCCTGAATAACCCTTCACATGTATATATTTGTTTTTAGTAGACAACCCAAAGTATTGATCTATGCCCATTTTGGTATATTTCATGCCACCATGTAAACTGTAACGTTGTTTAACCGCTTAAACGACCAATGATGTGCCAGGCACATCCTACAAAAGACAGTCGTTAATGACCAGGGACGTGCCTGGCACGTCCTCAGGGGTTTCAAGTGCTGAACGCAATCGTGATCGTTAACTTTTTCACAAACTTTAGCTTTCTTACTGAAATTATTTACAAACAGCTTGTGAAAATGGTTCTCTGGGATCCCCTTTGTTCAGAAATAGCAGACATATATGTCTTTGGCATTGCTTTTTGGTAATTAGAAGGCCGCTAAATGCCGCTTCTCACCACAATTGTATTAGGCCCAGCGATGAAGGGGTTATTTATGTAGCTTGTAGGGTTAATTTTAGCTTTAGTGTAGAGATCAGCCTCCCACCTGACACATCCCACCCCTGATCCCTCCCTGACCCCCCTCAAACAGCTCTCTTCCCTCCCCCACCTCACAGTCACCGCAATCTTAAGTACTGGCAGAAAGTCTGCCAGCACTAAAATATTTTTTTTTAATATATATATATATATATATATGTGGGTCGAAAGAGAATATTCTCAAAAGTAAATAGGCGCACTGCTATACAATTATGAATAATGTGGTATTAATATACTGTATGGTGTATACAAAAACAAAGTTCAAAACCAATCAGTTGGTACAGGTTAGTTCTTTCCCAGTAAAGTTCTGGTATAGGGTGAGTGATAGCGCTTACCAGAGCCAACCTCAATCCTATGAGGTAAGTGATCAGCAATTGAGTATAGATGATCCCTTTGGAACTGTGTGCTCTCGTGGAAATCTTTTGGTATCTGTTGCTCCTTGCCAATGAAGATCCTGGACTCTCTTATGAAAGCAAGGATGATTCTTTGGTTCTCTCTATGGTATTTGTTGAAGTCCTGCTGGTTTTTAGAGGAACTTGTTGGTGAAATGGCAATCTTGGACTCTCAATGGATTCCTTCTTCTTTCAGAAGCTTGGATGTCCAATATTCTCATAGATGAATAGAAAAAGAGAAAAACAACATAGAGTAGTACTGCAAAATGATTAAAGCAGAAACTAAATGTATGTCCTGGTGTAAAGTAAGTATATTGCGCTTACCAGAGCAAACCTCAATCCTATGAGGTAAGTGATCAGCAAGGTGTTAAAGATGGTGTTTTGGATGTTCCAAGAAATTCCTGGTCTTTTTTCATCAGAGGGAATGGCAATCCTGGACTCTCTTATTAGAGTAGGGATGGTCCTTTGGTTCACTCTTTGTTGGTATTATACAAATGTGTCTTGAGTGACTTATATCCGAATGAAATCCTGGGCTCTCTGAGTATTTATTCTCTCTTTTGGTATTGGGATGTCACTTGTCCTCATGAGAGATTAGTTATAAAATACAAGAAGCAGAGACAGAGACATAGTGTAATACCGTAAAATATGAGGAGCTATTTATTACAGATAAATAATAAATAATAAAAAAGTGCTTACATTAAAAACCTTTTAAACTTGGTATGAGGTTAAAAAAATAGCATAGAAAAACCCTGAAAATCACTCTATGTTCAGGGATGTGCTGCAAATGAATTTGTTTTAGAACAGCAAAGAATAGTTGTTCAGCTGTAATAGCAAGGTGCTAATAAAGTGACAGAGTTAAGCAGCTATAGCTAAATCTGTGAAATACAACAATGGTAGCCGGTAATAAGTTTTAGATTATCCCGTAATTAACATAAATGTGTAGTCCACAAAAATGAAGTACAAGGATACCATGTAATTTCTAATACAGTACCGGTAGTAGGTGAAAGAAATAAGGTATAGATAAATGTCGATGCCGATTCTAGCAGGACCTGTCAGCCCACTGTGTGGTAAATAATCCTTACGCGTTTCAAAGTAATAACTCTACTTCTTCTTCAGAGGAAAAAAACACTTTTTTTCCTCTGAAGAAGAAGTAGAGTTATTACTTCGAAACGCGTAAGGATTATTTACCACACAGTGGGCTGACAGGTCCTGCTAGAATCGGCATCGACATTTATCTATACCTTATTTCTTTCACCTACTACCGGTACTGTATTAGAAATTACATGGTATCCTTGTACTTCATTTTTGTGGACTACACATTTATGTTAATTACGGGATAATCTAAAACTTATTACCGGCTACCATTGTTGTATTTCACAGATTTAGCTATAGCTGCTTAACTCTGTCACTTTATTAGCACCTTGCTATTACAGCTGAACAACTATTCTTTGCTGTTCTAAAACAAATTCATTTGCAGCACATCCCTGAACATAGAGTGATTTTCAGGGTTTTTCTATGCTATTTTTTTAACCTCATACCAAGTTTAAAAGGTTTTTAATGTAAGCACTTTTTTATTATTTATTATTTATCTGTAATAAATAGCTCCTCATATTTTACGGTATTACACTATGTCTCTGTCTCTGCTTCTTGTATTTTATAACTAATCTCTCATGAGGACAAGTGACATCCCAATACCAAAAGAGAGAATAAATACTCAGAGAGCCCAGGATTTCATTTGGATATAAGTCACTCAAGACACATTTGTATAATACCAACAAAGAGTGAACCAAAGGACCATCCCTACTCTAATAAGAGAGTCCAGGATTGCCATTCCCTCTGATGAAAAAAAGACCAGGAATTTCTTGGAACATCCAAAACACCATCTTTAACACCTTGCTGATCACTTACCTCAAAGGATTGAGGTTTGCTCTGGTAAGCGCAATATACTTACTTTACACCAGGACATACATTTAGTTTCTGCTTTAATCATTTTGCAGTACTACTCTATGTTGTTTTTCTCTTTTTCTATTCATCTATGAGAATATTGGACATCCAAGCTTCTGAAAGAAGAAGGAATCCATTGAGAGTCCAAGATTGCCATTTCACCAACAAGTTCCTCTAAAAACCAGCAGGACTTCAACAAATACCATAGAGAGAACCAAAGAATCATTCTTGCTTTCATAAGAGAGTCCAGGATCTTCATTGGCAAGGAGCAACAGATACCAAAAGATTTCCACGAGAGCACACAGTTCCAAAGGGATCATCTATACTCCATTGCTGATCACTTACCTCATAGGATTGAGGTTGGCTCTGGTTAGCGCTATCACTTACCCTATACCAGAACTTTACTGGGAAAGAACTAACCTGTACCAACTGATTGGTTTTGAACTTTGTTTTTGTATACACCATACAGTATATTAATACCACATTATTCATAATTGTACAGCAGTGCGCCTATTTACTTTTGAGAATATTCTCTTTCGACCCACATTTTATTCAGTGACACGGGTACACTGACTCACACTTTAGGCTGCACGCTCAGTTTTTATACTTATCTATATATATAAGTTTTGGTGCACTTCCGACCAACCAAGTGAGTGCAGTCTCATAAAATCATCACATCTTTAATCACTGAAAGATCTTTTTTATACAATCTATAACTTACTAGCTATTTCTCCTATAGTAGTTTTAGCGCTGGTGACCCCCCTTTCTTCCTCATATATATATATATATATATATATATATTGCAGTGTTTGATCCCCCCTTAGCCCCCAACCTCCATGATCCCCCCAAACAACTCTCTAACCCTAACCCCACTACCTATTTGCCGCCATCTTGGGTACTGGCAGCTGTCTGCCAGGACCAAATTTGCTAAAGAAAATGGGTTTTATTTTTTTTAATCAAAAAAAGCCAATTTTCTGTAGTGTAGCTGCCCCCCTCAATACCCTCCCCCTCTCCCTCCCAGATCCCTTTACCAACATTTATTTCCCCTTCTCCCTACTTTCTTTACATTTTGCCATAGTGTATCGGTCCCAGTCCAACCCGCTCCCGCAGAGTGGCTCTCTCTGCATCGGGGGCTAAAAAAAGGGTATTGCAGGATGCCTCAATATTGAGGCATCACTGCAATACCCTGAAAGCATCTGGAAGCGATCACGATTGCTTCCAGCACTTGAAACTCCTCAGGATGTGCCAGGCACGTCTTTGGTTGTTAACGACTGGTCTTTGTAGGACGTGCCTGGCACATCCTCGGCCGTTAAGGGGTTAAACAACTTTACAGTTTACTTTTATTATCTAATTTGCTTAGTTCTCTTGGTATCCTTTGAGCTAGCTGCTGGTTGGTGGCTGTTTGGTGGCTTCACATATATGCCTCTTGTTATTGGCTTACTAATAAGAAAGGGATACTAAGAAAATGCAGCACATTTGCTGCAGTACAATGGCAACAATAGTAGGAAATACGAATATTATAAATGCGCAATCACATTCTTAAAATAAACTAAGAAAACATGCCTACGGACACAATACAAGATTTATACAATCTCACCTAAAGTTTACTTACATATTCTAACATTATACTAAACAATACACATACAGTAAACAATGTATACACATATTTCATATACCCAAAATCCCCCAGCTTCTATAGGTATATTACTGATATGTTTAATTCACTATTGTATTGTAAGAACAGGGGTTGACATATGTAAATTGTATGGGATCATTTACATTACACCTTCTATGTAGGTGGTAATGCTGCTTATTGCCAGAATCATAGAAGCATCACCACCAACTGTAATGTATGGTAAGATGCTGCCTTTAAACTGTACAGTCAGTTCCTTGGAATATTTTGCCGTCTTGTTTAAATTTGTGATGCACCATTCTGAATATTTTGCTGCATCTCAGCACTTTTGATTAGCAGGGCCTGTATCATTAAAGAAATATTTTGGGTTTCATGTCTCTTTAAATATATTAATTACTTGAATTATGTATCCATAGTTTTGAGAGTCCTTAAAAAAAAAAAAAAAAATCTGTAAGGTTTTAACTATATATTACTTGCCATTTATAATTGTATCCTACGGACATATCTTAATGAAAAAAATAGCTGATAAACTGTATATGAAATACAGAAAAAATGTATTAAAGTTTTATTTACCCGTGATTTTAGACAAACGTGATGATTCTGCTTAAAAGTTTGTTTGGCTCTGTGTCAGAAATCTCTTTAGATGGAAATAAAAGTGAATTGTAAATACACAGCACAGGTGTAGTATCCAAATTGCAAAGATCTGACTACCAGATCACTGTTGTGTGATTTCCAATTTCCTTATTGGCCAGTAGTGATAGTAAATGTAAAAGAAATGTAAAAGAATATTAGATCTTGCGTCAAACATAGATTCATTTTGTGTGCAAGCTCTGATTTTTTTAAGCAAATGCATAACTATATCACTCTGGCAAATATCACAAAAAGTGGACCCTGTCTCACTAAAGCATAAGAACCCCTGAGTTATATGCAGCATTTGCAAAATTGTTTTGTGATGTTATGTGCATCCCACCAAATCCACACTAAAAGATCTTGTGCACAACCAACTGACACTAGCTCATGCTCAGAGTGTCAGAAGGGATGGCACTGCCCTCAGAGCAAGTGCACGTATTTGATGCACATGCACGCCACAACTAAAATATCCTAGATGGACTGTGTACAACAAAAATTTACTACAAAACTTTTCTGAGAAGCATTTTTGGAAACTTTCATTGAGTTGCAGTTGGAAATTCTGTGCTATGCCTGATTGATGTTACTGCATTTATGCTACTTGTAGATTTTCATAATTTTCAATGCTATGCATCTGTTTAAGCCATTATTGTGTCAAGCATTTCAAAATCTACAAATATATATCTTTTTTTGTTTTCAAAGATATTTACTTTGGAAAAGTTGTAGCACAGAACATAAATACCCCTATTTTCCTTGGCTACATACAGCCTTATACACGGCCTTATATGACATACAAAAGTCATACATGTTTTTATTCACATGTTGCTAATACAAGTCTTTAATTTAACTCTCATGTAATACTCTTTATTAGTTTTCTTATAATCATCTATCTGTGGTATACAGTATTTGGGAAGAACAAGCAGAAACTAAAAACCATAATGGCAAGACTTTAGAAATATTAAAAAGGATTTATACTATATTGTGTAACAAGACTTTGCATTTCTTGGCATGAGATTGACAAAGTCTTATTGCCTCAAAATATTGCAGACAGGTGAGACATAAAATCTTTAAACACCTATGGTTTGAATAAAATGGGTAGCTTTAACAACTTTTATAAAATGAAATATTGGATCTATAAAATTATTTTATACCCCAATACTTTGAATGACCTAATAGTTTTTTGTTTTAATGGCATTTAGTTATATTGGTTTGTAAAGAATCTATATGTCATTTTAAAAGCTATTGCTTCATAATTTTTAAACTCATATACAGTCTTTTTTTGGTATATAAACCATTGTTCTCCTTAATATTCCACAAAAAAATATTTTTACTTTACATATTATTTTTGTTTGGTGTCATAGTCAATGTATTTACTTTCCCTTTTAAACACTTTCCATATTCAATTTTTTTACTCTAGTGTCAAGAATGTATATATGATTATTATTCTTTCTTTTTTTGTCACCTGTCACTTATTATTCCTTGCATTGTATACCCTTTTACAAACTGTCCTTCTTTATCATAATGTCAATACATGTCACATTCTACATTCCGTTACAAGGTTTGCACATTATAATAATTCTTATTGTATTTAACATTTCTTTGTGACATTATTAATCTCTGCACATTGAAGCTATATATTTATTCTATGTAGTTCAGCATATCATATTGTACATTTTTACATTTTCATACTTAATTTTTTATTAGCTTGTGTAATAAAAAAATATAGACATTTTCCACTGGTTAGATTTCACCATTTAATATTTATTTATTTAATTTGTTCTGTGCAGATTTCTAATATTTTATTTTTATGCCCCTCTGTAATTTCTATACTCCAATCTTCAATGGAAAGATTATATATTACCTGTTAGCTTTTAAAATGTGATCACTTATATTGATTTCCATAGATTTTTATGTTTATATCCCCCATGGGTTTCCATATTTGTAATTTTAGATTCACTTATGCAATCGAATGATTTTAGACCTACCTAGACAGCTTTTGTCATGTGTTATTTTGTTGCTTTATTTTACAGTCAAAAGTGGGTGTTTTTATTATTCTTTTTAATATTTAGTTTATTCAACTTTTGTGTTGCAGTATGTGTTGTTTATTTATATAGTATAAATAATGATGATTACAATTATATATGTCCTTTGTTGTTTTTATATTACATAAGCATTTTTATTGCCTTTCTGATCTTTTTGGCATTGCGTAGTTGCGTTTTTGCTCATATTTACTCCATATAACGTTCATATGAGTTTTTAGTAATTGTTTTTTGTTGTTGTCTATCACCCTTGTAACCACACATTTTTTTTAAATTAATGAACAGATATAATATGTTTAATTAATAGTATCCTATATGCTTGTGAGTGTGTCAATACTTTGTAATTATGTATGACAATGTATTTTTTTCTCTTCTGGTTCTACGTAGAACACCTGCTGTGTAGTGTTAGTGTCCTCTGTTGGAATTCTTCTCAATTACACTTACACCTTGTTTTTAGTGGATTATTAAATTTAATATTTTAAAACATGAGTATAAAAGAACAATAATTAAGTATGTAAAAATGATTGCACAAGTTAAAGTTGTTAAAATTATGTTGTAGCTAAGAGGAAATAAATGTTTGTGCACAACTAATCCTCGGGTATAGACTGTTCCGTGTCTACCATGGAGCTATTAATGGACAAAGGGGTACCTACATTAGTATAACAAAATATGGTTTAGTAACAGAAAAAAATAGGTTAACAATATATAAGATAGGTACAATGGGAATTTGTACTAATTAGTCAATGAGCATTCATAGCAATTAACTCTCAGCTGATGAGCATTAGTAGGACGTAACTAATTCGTATGTATTAGTTCTGATTTAAATTTAAACAAAGCAGCTTTTACTTCAATATTTTTTTTAATCTCTGCTCTTAAATAAAGTTGATAAGAATGTACATTGTACCTGTAAAGTTGATTTTTTTCTTTCCTTTTATTTATAATCTCTATACTTTGTATTTCAATTGTATTGGCTATAATCTAACATTATATTTATTTTGCCTTCTAATGTACCCGAAATCAATATATTAAAAAAATAATTTTAATTATAGACAATCTAAATAATGATAGATAAAACAAATAGTTAAGACCATTTTTTAATTTTATATATATATATATATATATATATATATATATATATATATATATATACTGTATATACAGTATATATACGTTATTGCATCCCATCTGAGAATGTGGCATCACTCAGACATATTAGATTAAACCCTTGGGATTTAAATGATATATCAACATCATTACGGCTATTCCTAAATCTTTTTGAAGATCTGACCCTGCCAATGTGTTGCTCCTTTTCATTCTCAAGAATAAAAAAAAAAATCTTTTGTATTACAACAATGTACTTGATCAAAGTGAAGTGATAATCTATAGTTAGGAAAGTTTTTTCTTACATTATTTATATTTTCACTAATCCTAGCTGAAAGTATTTTCTTAGATACTGTAAATTCAGTAAAGATTGAAGAATATGCTATTTTATCTTGAATTTTAGATTATTTCCATACTTTAACTGGTTCTAAAGGTATTAGAAAGTTTAACTCTTTTTTAATGTTAACCGATATAGATGTATTTTATGTTAATGAGATTATTTTTAATACTATTATAATTTAATGTTAAATTGGCACAATCTATAAAAAGGGAATTTGATCTTTTTTTAAAGAACAAACCAATGATTAATGATATGTTTTCAATTCTAAAATATGTAATTTATATTACCAATAAACTTAATTTTAAACAAGTCTGTATTATATATTATTATATGTATCATATTGTTTCTTAATAATGATTTCAAGACATTGTTTAAGATGATTTTCTGAATATGTGTATTTAAATCCACCATCATTCTTTAATATTCACATCACTTTCTATGGCATATAAAACTGCAATAGGAAATTGTTCTAGTCCTGGATGTACTGTAATTAGGGGCTGCACACATATGCTATTTTCTGTTTAGATCTGTAGTTTATTGGATGTTTGGAACTGACTTTTTTAAATCCTTTTTGGTGGATAAACATAACGGTATAGGAAAATAAAAGTGTAATAAGATAAATCTCTACTCTAATTCAGTAGAATACAGGTGGCCCTCGTTTTACAACGGTTCAATTTACACCGTTTCAGAATAACAACCTTTTTTTCCAGTCATGTGACTGCTATTGAGAAGCAGTGCATTTATTAAAATAGACAGTAGGTGGAGCTGTCCGCTTGTGTTGCAGCAAAGCCAAGCAAGCTGAAATAAATCAGTTTAACCAGACCTGAGCTATCGAGCAGATTTCAAAGGAACAAGATCTTCCTGTCTATAAATCAGTCCAGATTGGAATGCATAGAAAGAACTGTTTGCTGAAAAATGCAAGTGAAGTCTGTGTTGTGTGATTATTTTATTAGGTTTATAATGCTGTTTAGCATTTAAAGTCTTCATTTCAAAGCTTTAAAAATAATGTATTAGGTGTTACTTATGACAATTTTGAGAGGGGCCTGGAACCTATCTCCCTCACTTCCCATTGACTTACATTATAAACTGGGTTTCAATTTACAACGGTTTCGATTTACAACCATTCCTTCTGGAACCTAACCCCGGCGTAAACTGAGGGCTACCTGTATTTCCTTATTGCAGTTATATCTATTAAACTATGTTAAGAAAGATTATAGATCTTAAATACTTTGTCCAACAACAACTGATATATCATCTGTGTAGCAATGGTAGGTTTATAGCTATATTATGAAGGCATAGTTTCAAGAATATTAAAAATAAATGCTGTTAAAAATGGTAGCATATTCTTACTAATGTACATTTTTTTCTTTTCTATTTGGATGTATTTTGACTTTGTCAGCTATTTCAGTAAGCATAAATTGTAAAAACAAAAAAAAAAACATGTATAAGTGGGTATACCTGGACCAATGAATGTACTTTAGTCTTAAAACGATGATATGATTAGTTTCTTTTGCATTGTAAACATAGCTACTTAAGCTTTTTGTTACTGAGTTTAGGAAAGAGAATGGCCACACATAAACCTGACGCCTGTGCACATACATATAGCATCAATCTTTTTAGAAACCCACCTCTTTTATAATGTACCACCTAGAACAAACATCACAATGACTACATTACTCACTAGTGTAAATACAACATTCACCTCCACAGCTGCAGCATGCATAACCCAGGCACATGCATACAATTATTTCACCTGCATACATACATGCCATATGCACATCCTACATCCTACTCCTCACACATATACACACAGCACCCACCTGTTAAATATATATATATATATATATATATATATATATATATATATATATATGATATTAATCAGCATACATACAACAAGCTAACCCACATGCATGTAGAACAGAGCTTTCAGTTGTACTAGCAAACAGGAGGTTAAACTAACTTGTTTTAAGAGATATGGACACATACATAAATTGTAAAATAACGCAATGTGTTTACAAGTAACAGTATGTATGTGGAAGAATTTAAAAAAAAGTTTAATAACACCAATAGCTATTTACTATTTTAATGGGATGTATGAGGTTGATGGTATTAACAGTTTCTGTATATTTGGTGGAATATTAGATAAAGACACTCGCATTTCATCATGAAGCATTTTTTAGCTTCCACTTCCTATACATATATCAAGAGCAGGAGCAGCAATGCACTACTGGGAGCTAGCTGCAAAAAAACCCAACACTTTGGCTTCTGACTTTAGCTCAGCGTTTAAGCTGCCGCCCTCAGAGTTCCATGAGTCCGACTGACTACTGCCCGTGCTGCAAACACACTGCTGTCCCACTCACTGACTACACATGCAGTCACAAGCCGATTGAGGAGACTACACGTGCAGTCAGAAGCCAATGTGCCACCAATGGGAATAGTTTCAGTTCCCACTGAGCTGTGCCAATAGGTTAAGATGATCTGTGACCCACTAGGTATCAATCATGTGTCAACCATGTGATATGCGTAGCAGACGGAAAGTCAGAAACCAAAAAAAAAATGAAATTCAAAAAAATTTGTGCTGAAGCAGGGACACCCCTACACACTGCAAACGACACACTAATGTGTCACAACACACAGTTTGGAAAGCACTGATATAGAACCTACAAATTATCTGTGACATATTTAACTTATCTTATACTCTAGTGCACAAAAAAAATATTAATTAGATTGTAATGATTCATAGCAAATTAAACATTGGTGAGCACTTATTTCAGTTATATTCATGAGCTCTTTTTGATGTGTTGGATACACAACTTGTCAAAGACAACAGGGAATAGCACTTTTATACTCACACATACACACAGATGCACAAGCATGCATGCACACTCGCATACACACACCTAAAAACATTCCAGCATAAATATAAAAAATTGAACCATGTATGTTGTTTTTCTTCTTAATTACGTCTTTTTTTTATTTTTTATTTATTACTCTGTTAATCCATGGTATCTTGGTTTCTCTTCATGATTTAAATAAGTCTCTCTTGTTACTTCTAGTGACCTATTTGTTGGTAAAGAAGATGTATTTAAATTTTTAGTTTGTTACTCTTTGCCATTATTTTGCCCTTACTATTCAGCTTTTATTTTTCACATTACTGTTCTGTAAAATATAAATATACATTAATTGGCAAAAAATAACACCAGGCTTTACACTTTCACTCATGTGAAAAAAGCAGGGACATTCCTGGTTTCACTTTTTATTGAAATTTAAATAATCTGTACCGCTTCACCCATAAACTCTTTATTTTACAATAAATGATGGGACGATGGCGAGATTTATTTTGAATTTCCATTATGTGAGTAATGGAACTTGGAATGTTTCAGTGAAAATTCAAACTCTGGCATTAACATAAGAAGTTTTCTATTTTATTCCCCTTGATTGTTGTTTGTAAGAGAGATGATAACTAAAAATATTCTTGGAAGGAGTTAAAGATATTTAAACCAAGAACCATCCCTGTAAAAATCATTAATGCAAACACAATATTTCATCATGAGCTCTGTTACATGCCCATTATTTAAAAAAAAAAGAAGTAAATAATAATAAAAAAATGATGTGCATGCACATAGCACCTGCTTGCGTCAATCAAGCACATGCATAGGATACAAGTAGCTTTGTATACCCCAGAGATTGATGACAAGGGAACCCTGATCTTGGAATTAAAAAAATGGCCCTTTTTAAAACAAATAATATTGCAAAGCTGGTAATAATACTATTTTCGGGCTATACCGCCGGTTTAAATCACCCCTTTCTCTTTAAAGTATACGTTTATTCTATTGTTAAAGATTGGGTTGTACTTTTTTGATGATTAAATATTTCTGCTCATTTTAGCCATATGCTCTTTCTGCATCCTATGTACCTGTTTATCATATTTGTATGTTGTATTATACTTGTAGCTGTACAAGTTGATAAAAAGGATTATACTCAAAAAATATTTGTGTACTGTAGAACCCCAGTATACTTTGTACATTAATGCCCCTTTTAATTGATACTTTTCCATACCCTGCATGTTTCTTGAGTCTAATGTGACATTGAAGAACCATTAAATATATTAGAATTACATAATTAACAAAAGCATAATACAAATACAATGCAAAAGCAATTAATCTGAATTTCAAATAAGTAGTAGATTTTTCTCTCACAAATTTCAAACAGATATCCATGTTCCCTGCCCTCCCCTATCATGTGACAACTATCAGCCTATCACAAAATGCAAATACAAATATAATGTGAACTCTTGCACATGCTCTGTAGAAACTGGTTCCTCGGAAAGCTGTATATAAAAAGATTCTGCAAATTTTGCTAATGGAGGAAAATTGGAAAAGTTTTTAAAAAAATGTTATGGACGTATTTAACATAGTATTAAAGGCACAGTGATGGAGAATAATTTCTGTTTGCAATTTGTGATTCATCATCGATGCTTGAAGTGAAGTGTGATCTCACTATTGATATCAGTACTAAAGTCATATAATTAGTGATGTCGTTTTTAGTTACATTTAAGATTACAATATTAATGGTGTCCATGTTTCCTGAATGTAAGGCTTCTCATTTTACTGCTTTTATGTATTTACCTACATTCTTACATTTCAGTGTTTGTGTTGTACACACAAATTGCAACCAAAAATTTAGATTTCAAAAATATATGACTAGATTACAAGTGGGGCATAAAAATACAAACATTAAGGTGCGTTAACATCGCTAGAGTGCAATCCTTACCACTTCTATTTTTTCACTTGTATTTATACATCCAAAGTTATTTTTATTTTTTTATATCTTAATAGATAGTCTAGTGTGCACTAACATCTGCATCTTGGATGGAGTGGATCCATTAATTCCCCCCACATAAAATACTTCTATAGGGACATGCAGTAAAAATAAGCTCACGTCGTGATGGTTTTCTTTTAGTTTTGTGCTATACTGTTTCAGAAAGAATGATCTTCCTAGAATCATTCTGAATTAATCGATAACTCCAGACTAGTCATCAGAAGCCATCCTGAATGCCCACAGGCCAAAATATTTAAATGAGAGGACTCTAGAGGTATTATTCACTAGCTGTTCTTGCTTGTGAAGTAATCAGTAACCTGCTAATCATTCTGAAGTCATCATCCAGAATGTTTTACCTTTGCTGATGACTTTACAAGCCTGATGATGTGCAAAATACTTCTAAAGTAGTTTAATGATTATCAAATGACTCCAGGATGGTCTCTAAAGTAATCCTGTTTGTTTTGGGTAAGCATAAAATATGTTACATATACAATTGAACAAAATATAGAGGTTTGTCACTACCTAGTGAATTAAATGATTATTCCCCCCCCCCCAAAAAAAAATACACTTTGGAAAAACTTATAATTGATAAAGGGGTGACATCTTGGCATACTTTTTGCAATAACATTATTCAACCAAATATTGAGCTACACAAGAAATAGCTAAATAAGATAGAATAAATAAGAAAAGGGGCCCGAGGACAGATCCTTGTGGTACCCCAACAGAAAGAGGTAACGGGGCAGAGGATGCCCCACAGAAGGCTACAGTAAAGTTACAGTTAGACAGATAGGAAGAGAACCACGAGAGAGCAGTGTTGCAGATGCCGAAGGGCTGGAAGGTTTGGAGCAAAAGAGGGTGGTCGACAGTATCAAAGCAGCAGACAGATCTAGGAGGATAAACAGAGAGAAGTGGCCTTTAAGTAGGTCATTGATAACCTTAACATTTGCTGTCTCTGTGGAGTGAAGGGGGCAAAATCCAGATTACAGTGGGTCAAGGAGGAAGTTTAATGTAAGGAAATGGGATAGACGTGCATAGACTAGCTTTTTCAGAAGCTTTGAGGGAAGAGAGAGTAGGGAAATAGGGTGGTAGTTGGATGGGGAAGTTGGATAGAGAGAAGGTTTTTTGAGGATAGGTGTGACCAGTGCATGTTTAAGAGATGAGGGAAATATACCAGTGCTGAGGAAGAGGTTGAAGATGTGAGTGAGTATAGGGGTCAGGGAAGAAGAGAGGGATGGGAGTAGCTGTGAGGGTATGGGGTTGAGGGGACAGGTAGTGAGGCAAGAGGACAATATAAGGGCACAAATACATATGTACACACATATAAACATTGATGATATTGATAATGATATTCATATAGAACCTGCTGAATAAAGGAACATAGTAACAGGCAAACAATATAAAAACCCATGCTAACCACATCAGTCTTAGAGTTACCAAGTCCTTTATTGATGTATCAATAAACCCTCTTTCTTTCATATAATTGGCAAGAGTTCATGAGCTAGTGACGTATGGGATATGCATTCCTACCAGGAGGGGCAACGTTTCCCAAACCTTAAAATGCCTATAATTACACCCCCACCACACCCACAATTCAGTTTTACAAACTTTGCCTCCTATGGAGGTGGTGAAGTAAGTTTGTGCTAGATTTCTACGTTGATATGCGCTTCTCAGCTTGTTGAAGCCCGGTTCCTCTCAGAGTGCAGTGAATGACAGAGGGTTGTGAAGGGAGTATTACCTATTGAATACAATGGTCATCCTAACGGGGATCTATTTCATAGGTTATCTGTTATCGGTCGTAGAGATTCATCTCCTACCTCCCTTTTCAGATCAACGATATACTCTTATATACCATTACCTCTGCTGATTCTCGTTTCAGTACTGGTTTGGCTATCTACTTTATGTAGATGAGTGTCTCTTGCTAACTATGTTTCCTTTATTTAAGACACTCTCAGCTATGGTTTGGCACTTTATTTTTAAAGTTCTAAATATAATGTTTATTCTTATATTTGCCATGATTCAGGTTCATCAGTATATTTAATTTTTTGCAGACTGTCAGTTTCATATCTGGGAAATGCATATTTTAAAAAAACTTTTTTTTTTTTCTTACTTGAAGTTTTCAATTGTCCCTTTCTAAATTGCGGGCTGTTAGGCTCGCAGGTGCGCAAAATGCTATAATTTATTGCGTCATTCTTGGCGCAAGACTTTTTTGGTGCGAGAATTACGTTTGTTGACAGAATGTCATCATTTCCGGCATCTTAGTTGGCGCCAAATTTTTTTCACGAAGTTGCGTCACCTATGACACTCGTGTTTGTTGCAGACGTTTTTGCGCCAAAAAATATTTTGTCAGTTGTGGGCGTCATACTTGGTGCCAGACTTTTTGAAATTATTTAAGACTTCATTTCTTGGTGCTTCTGGTTCCCAGAGGCCTATTCTGTTTGCATTTCTTTCCCATTCCTGAAACTGTCATATAAGGAAATATTTGTAATATTGATATTTTGCTTTATATGTTGTTTTTTTCTATTATATTTGCAAGATGTCTCAAAACTGTTCCTGTATCAGAAAACACTGTTGGATTCCTGCTGACTGATATCAGTCCTACCAAAGCTAAGTTTATTTTATTGTTATGAATTTTATCTTTAGCTGTGGTTTGTAATAAGTTATCATGATAAACTTTTACATGCAGAGAAAATGTCCATCAGTATTAATACATTGTCTATTGCTATTCTTTTAACATCTAATGTACAAGATATACATGGGAATTTATAAGAATATTTTTCTGATTCTATTCATAAGGCTTTGTCTGCCATCCCGCCTTCTAATAAAATGTAAAGGTCTTTTTTTAAACTTCTCATTTAGTTGATGAATTTTCAAATGACCGACAGTATACTGAATTATCCTTCTCTGATGAGGATTTATCTGATTCAGAAGATCCTTCATCAGATATTGACACTAACAAATCTACTTTTTTATTTTAAATTGAGTACATTCATTCTTTGTTGAAAAAGTGTTGATTATATTGGATATTGAGGAGACTAGTCCTCTTGATTTTAAGGCTAGTTAACATTTAAATTCTGTTTATTAACCTCCTGTGGTTACTTCAGAGGATTTTTTCCAGTTCCTAATACTATGGAATGGAATAGGCCTGGTACTTCTTTTATTCCTTCTTTAAGGTTTTAAGAATTGTATCTTTTGCCAGAAGTTAGTTTGGAATTTTGGGAAAAGATCCCCAAAGTTAATGGGGCTATCTCTACTCTTGCTAAACGTATTACTATTCCTATGGAAAATAGTATTTATTTTAAAGATCCTTCAGATGGGAAAATTAATCTAAGGAAAATTTATTTATTTTCAGGTCCTTTTCTTAGGCCTGCAATTTCTTTGGCTGATGTTGCAGCTGTTTCATCTTTTTTATTTGGAAACTTTAGCGGAACAAGTATTGGATTATGATTTGTTTAGCATTGTTAACTTGATTCAACATGCTAATAATTTCATTTGTGATGCCATTTTTTGATATTATCAAAATTGATGTTAAATCTATGTCTTTAGCTATTTTAGCTAGAAGAACTTTGTGGCTTAAATCTTGGAATGCTGATTTGATTTCTAAATCCAGATTTCTATTTTCTTTTCTTCCAAGGTAATAAATTATTTGGTTCACAGTTGGATTCAATACTTTCAACTGTTACTGTGGGGAAGGGAGTTTTTTTGCCTCAAAGATTAAGTTATAAGGGTAAATCTTAAAAACTTATAACCGTTTTTGTTCTTAATAAGGAACAGAAATATAATTCTTCCCCAAGTAATATTTTTCTTATTGGAAGCTTTCTTCAAAATGGAATGAATTCAAGCCATTTAAGAAATCAAAGCCAGACCCCAAATTCACATGAAGGTGCGGCCCTTATTCCAGCTTAGCTGGTAGGGGGCAGGTTAAGATTTTTCTAAAGTTGTTTGGTTCAATTCGGTCCAAATTCCTTAGATTCAGAATATTGTTTCTCAGGGGTACAGAATAGGATTCAGAGTAAGACCACCTGTGAGAAGTCTTTTTCTCTCTCACATATTCCAGCAATTCCAGTAAAGACTCAGACTTTCCTGAAGTGTTTTTCAGACCTGGAGTTATCTGGGGTATTCATACCAGTTCCGTTTCAGGAACGGGGTCTGGGGTTTTATTCAGAACTATTCATTGTCCCAAAGAAAGAAAATCTTTTGAATTGTCATGTAAGAGTACCATCTTTCAGAATGGTGATTATAAGGTCTATTCTGCCTTTTGTTCAGCAAGGGCATTATTTGCCCACAATAGACTTACAGGATGCATATCTTCATATTCTGTTTCATTCAGATTATTTTCCTTTTCTGATATTCTCTTTTTTAGACAAGCATTACCATTTTGTTGCTGGCTTAGCAACAACTCTAGGAATCCTTTAAAAGGTTCTTGTTGTTTCCTTTTTTGGTACTTATTTAGTCTTTTTGTTCCTTCAAAGACATGGTTGGAGGTTCATTTTTTCAAGGAAGTTCCTTGATTCCTCAGACAAGGGTCACCTTTTTTAGGTTTCCAAATAGATTGTGTCAATGTCTTTGTCTCTAATAGACAAGAGACAATTTATATTGGGTTCAGCTTGTTGGAACCTTCAGTCTCTTTTATTTCCTTCAGTGGTTATTTGCATGGAAGTTTTAGGTCTCATGATTGCAGAATCAGACTCGTTTCTCTTTGCTCATTTTCATATGAGACCTCTTCAGTTTTTTTGTACTGAATTTACGGTGCAGGGATTGTTCTAGGATATCACATTTAATATCCTTGAATCTCAATATTCAACTGTCTCTGGCTTGGTGATTAGATCACCATTGTATAGTTCTACGGGTCTCTTTGGTTCATCCAACCTGGACTGTGATCACAACAGATGTGAGTCTTTTGGGTTGGGAAGCTGTCTGGGGATCTCTGACAGCATAGGGGTTTGGAAATCTCAAGAGGCGAGATTACCAATCAATATTTTGAAACTCTGTGCGCTTCTCAGAGCTTTTCAGTTTTGGCTTCTATTGATGAGAGAGCCGTTTATTGGTTTTCAGACAGACAATGTCACAGCTGTGGCGTATGTCAATCATCAGGGTAGGACTCATAGTGCTCAGGTTATGAAAGAAGTATCTTGGATACTTGCTTGGGTGGAATCCAGCTCCTGTCTATTTTCTGCAGTCCATATTCCTGGTATAGACAATTGGGAAGCGGATTATCTCAGTTGTCAGACTTTACATCCGGGAGAGTAGTTTCTTCACCCAGATGTGTTTTTTCAGATTGTTCAGATGTGGGGGCTTCCAGAAATAGTTTTGATGGTTTCTCATCTAAACAGGAAACTTCCCAGGTATCTGTCCAGGTCCAGGGATTCTCAGGTGGAAGCAGTGGATGCGTTGACACTTCCTTGGAGTTATCAACCTGCTTATATTTTTCCGCCTCTAGTTTTTCTTCCCAGAGTGATTTCCAAGATCATAATGGAGCGTTCGTTTGTTCTGTTGGTGGCTCCAGCATGGCCACACAGGTTTTGGTATGCGGATCTTGTTCGGATGTCCAGTTGCCAACCTTGGCCACTTCCGTTAAGGCCAGACCTTCTATCTCAAGGCCCGTTTTTTCATCAGGATCTCAAATCATTACATTTGAAGGTATAGAGATTGAACGCTTAGTGCTTAGTCATAGAGGTTTCTCTGACTCAGTGATTAATACTATGTTGCAGGCTCGTAAATCTGTGTTCAGAAAGATTTATTATTGAGTTTGGAAGACTTACATTTCATGGTGTTCTTCTCATAAATTTTCTTGGCATTCGTTTAGAATTCCTAGAATTTTACAGTTTCTTCAGGATGGTTTAGATAAAGGTTTGTCTGCAAGTTTCTTGTAAGGACAAATCTCTGCTCTTTTTGTTCTGAAAAATTGCTATCTTCCTGATATTCATTGTTTTGTACAGGTTTTGGTTCGTATCAAGCCTGTCATTAAATAAAGCTCTCCTCCTTGGAGCCTATACATTCTCTGGACATTAAATTACTTTCTTGGAAAGTATTGTTCCTTTAGGCCATCTCTTCTGCTAGAAGAGTTTCTGAATTTTCTGCTTTTTCTTATGAGTCTCCTTTTCTGATTTTTCTCAGGATAAGGCGGTTTTACGGACTTCATTTAAATTTTTTCCTAAGTTGTGAATTCCAACAACATTAGTAGAGAAATTGTTGTCTCTTCGTTGTCTCCGAATCCTAAGAATTCTCTGGAGAGATCTTTACATTCTTTGGATGTGGTAAGAGCTTTGAAATATTATGTTGAAGCTACTAAAGATTTCACAAAGACTTCTAGTCTATTTGTTATCTTTTCTGGTTCTAGGAAATGTCAGAAGGCTTCTGCCATTTCTTTGGCATCTTGGTTAAAGCTTTTTGATTCATCATGCTTATTTAGAGTCGGGTAATTCCCCGCCTCAGAGGATTACGGCTCATTCTACTAGGTCAGTTTCCACTTCCTGGGCTTTTAAAAATGAAGCTTCTGTTGATCAGATTTGCAAAGCAGCAACTTGGTCTTCTTTGCATACTTTTACTAAATTCTACCATTTTTATGTTTTCTCTTTTTCAGAAACAGTTTTTGGTAGAAAAGTACTTCAGGCAGCTGTTTCAGTTTGATTCTTCTTCTTATAATTTCAGTTTTTTTCATTATAAGATTAAAACGTTTGATTTGGGTTGTGGATTAATTTTTCAGCGGAATTGGCTGTCTTTATTTTTATTCCTCCCTCTCTAGTGACTCTTGCGTGGAGTTCCACATCTTGGGTATTTGCTATCCCATACGTCACTAGCTCATGGACTCTTGCCAATTACATGAAAGAAAACATCATTTATGTAAGAATTTACCTGATAAATTAATTTCTTTCATATTGGCAAGAGTCCATGAGACCCACCCTTTTTATGGTGGTTATGATTTTTTGTATAAAGCACAATTATTCCAATTCCTTGTTGATGCTTTCGCTCCTTTCTTATCACCCCACTTCTTGGCTATTCGTTAAACTGAATTGTGGGTGTGGTGGGGGGTGTATTTATAGGCATTTTAAGGTTTTGGAAACTTTGCCCCTCCTGGTAGGAATGTATATCCCATACGTCACTAGCTCGTGGACTCTTGCCAATATGAAAGAAATTAATTTATCAGGTAAATTCTTACATAAATTATGTTTTTATACTTCTTTCTATTTTTTGCCATATATTTTTTAAAGGGTCTGTACCATTGCCTTTAAGAAGGTTATTTAAAAGGAGTAAAGCGCTTTTATATAAGGAATAAAAGCAGATTCTCTCTTTGTCTTTAAATTAAAAAAATATAATAATAATAATATATATATATATATATATATATACTGTATATATATATATATATATATATATATATATATGATAAAAATAGGGAGATTGTGTTAGCGCTATGAAACCTAGTGTCCTAGGCCTAGATTTAGAGTTTTGCGGTAGCCGTGAAAACCAGCGTTAGAGGCTCCTAACGCTGGTTTTAGGCTACCGCCGGTATTTGGAGTCAGTCAGGAAAGGGTCTAACGCTCACTTTTCAGCCGCGACTTTTCCATACCGCAGATCCCCTGACGTCAATTGCGTATCCTATCTTTTCAATGGGATCTTTCTAACTCCGGTATTTAGAGTCGTGTCTGGAGTGAGCGTTAGAAATCTAACGACCAAACTCCAGCCGCAGAAAAAAGTCAGTAGTTAAGAGCTTTTTGGGCTAACGCCGGTTTATAAAGCTCTTAACTACTGTGCTCTAAAGTACACTAACACCCATAAACTACCTATGTACCCCTAAACCGAGGTCCCCCCACATCGCCGCCAATCTAATAAAAATTTTTAACCCCTAATCTGCCGACCGCCACCTACGTTATCCTTATGTACCCCTAATCTGCTGCCCCTAACACCGCCGACCCCTATATTATATTTATTAACCCCTAATCTACCCCCACAACGTCGCCCCCAGCTACCTACACTTATTAACCCCTAATCTGCCGACCGCAAAGCGCCGCCACCTACGTTATCCTTATGTACCCCTAATCTGCTGCCCCTAACACCGCCGACCCCTATATTATATTTATTAACCCCTAATCTGCCCCCCACAACGTCGCCGCCACCTGCCTACACTTATTAACCCCTAATCTGCCGACCGGAGCTCACCACTATTCTAATAAATTTTTTAACCCCTAAAGCTAATTCTAACCCTAACCCTAACACCCCCCTAAGTTAAATATAATTTTATTCTAACGAAATAAATTAACTCTTATTAAATAACTTATTCCTATTTAAAGCTAAATACTTACCTGTAAAATAAACCCTAATATAGCTACAATATAAATTATAATTACATTGTAGCTATTTTAGGATTAATATTTATTTTACAGGCAACTTTGTAATTATTTTAACCAGGTACAATAGCAATTGAATAGTTAATAACTATTTAATAGTTACCTAGTTAAAAAAATAACAAAATCACCTGTAAAATAAATCCTAACCTAAGTTACAATTAAACCTAACACTACACTATCAATAAATTAATTAAATAAAATACCTACAATTACCTACAATTAAACCTAACACTACACTATCAATAAATTAATTAAATACAATATCTACAGGGAGTGCAGAATTATTAGGCAAATGAGTATTTTGACCACATCATCCTCTTTATGCATGTTGTCTTACTCCAAGCTGTATAGGCTCGAAAGCCTACTACCAATTAAGCATATTAGGTGATGTGCATCTCTGTAATGAGAAGGGGTGTGGTCTAATGACATCAACACCCTATATCAGGTGTGCATAATTATTAGGCAACTTCCTTTCCTTTGGCAAAATGGGTCAAAAGAAGGACTTGACAGGCTCAGAAAAGTAAAAAATAGTGAGATATCTTGCAGAGGGATGCAGCACTCTTAAAATTGCAAAGCTTCTGAAGCGTGATCATCGAACAATCAAGCGTTTCATTCAAAATAGTCAACAGGGTCGCAAGAAGCGTGTGGAAAAACCAAGGTGCAAAATAACTGCCCATGAACTGAGAAAAGTCAAGCGTGCAGCTGCCAAGATGCCACTTGCCACCAGTTTGGCCATATTTCAGAGCTGCAACATCACTGGAGTGCCCAAAAGCACAAGGTGTGCAATACTCAGAGACATGGCCAAGGTAAGAAAGGCTAAAAGACGACCACCACTGAACAAGACACACAAGCTGAAACGTCAAGACTGGGCCAAGAAATATCTCAAGACTGATTTTTCTAAGGTTTTATGGACTGATGAAATGAGAGTGAGTCTTGATGGGCCAGATGGATGGGCCCGTGGCTGGATTGGTAAAGGGCAGAGAGCTCCAGTCCGACTCAGACGCCAGCAAGGTGGAGGTGGAGTACTGGTTTGGGCTGGTATCATCAAAGATGAGCTTGTGGGGCCTTTTCGGGTTGAGGATGGAGTCAAGCTCAACTCCCAGTCCTACTGCCAGTTTCTGGAAGACACCTTCTTCAAGCAGTGGTACAGGAAGAAGTCTGCATCCTTCAAGAAAAACATGATTTTCATGCAGGACAATGCTCCATGGCATGCGTCCAAGTACTCCACAGCGTGGCTGGCAAGAAAGGGTATAAAAGAAGAAAATCTAATGACATGGCCTCCTTGTTCACCTGATCTGAACCCCATTGAGAACCTGTGGTCCATCATCAAATGTGAGATTTACAAGGAGGGAAAACAGTACACCTCTCTGAACAGTGTCTGGGAGGCTGTGGTTGCTGCTGCACGCAATGTTGATGGTGAACAGATCAAAACACTGACAGAATCCATGGATGGCAGGCTTTTGAGTGTCCTTGCAAAGAAAGGTGGCTATATTGGTCACTGATTTGTTTTTGTTTTGTTTTTGAATGTCAGAAATGTATATTTGTGAATGTTGAGATGTTATATTGGTTTCACTGGTAAAAATAAATAATTGAAATGGGTATATATTTGTTTTTTGTTAAGTTGCCTAATAATTATGCACAGTAATAGTCACCTGCACACACAGATATCCCCCTAAAATAGCTATAACTAAAAACAAACTAAAAACTACTTCCAAAACTATTCAGCTTTGATATTAATGAGTTTTTTGGGTTCATTGAGAACATGGTTGTTGTTCAATAATAAAATTAATCCTCAAAAATACAACTTGCCTAATAATTCTGCACTCCCTGTACAAATAAATACAATTAAATAAACTAACTAAAGTACAAAAAATAAAAAAAAATAAGTTACAAAAAATAAAAAAATATTTACAAACATAAGAAAAATCTTACAACAATTTTAAACTAATTACACCTACTCTAAGCCCCCTAATAAAATAACAAAGCCCCCCAAAATAAAAAAATGCCCTACCCTATTCTAAATTACTAAAGTTCAAAGCTCTTTTACCTTACCAGCCCTGAACAGGGCCCTTTGCGGGGCATGCCCCAAGAAATTCAGCTCTTTTGCCTGTAAAAAAAACACATACAATACCCCCCCCAACATTACAACCCACCACCCACATACCCCTAATCTAACCCAAACCCCCCTTAAATAAACCTAACACTAAGCCCCTGAAGATCTTCCTACCTTATCTTCACCATACCAGGTTCACCGATCGGTCCAGAGTCTTGATCCAAGCCCAAGCGGGGGGCTGAAGAGTAATGTCCATCCTCGGGCTGAAGTCTGGATCCAAGTGGCGGCTGAAGAAATCCATCATCGGGCTGAAGTCGGAAGTCCATCATTGGGATGAAGTCTTCTATCAAGCCGCATCTTCAATCTTCTTTCTTCTGGAGTGGAGCGGAGCCATCTTCTTCCAAGCCGACGCGGAACATCTTCTTCAACCAACGACTAGATGACGAATGACGGTTCCTTTAAGGGACGTCATCCAAGATGGCGTCCCTCGAATTCCGATTGGCTGATAGGATTCTATCAGCCAATCTGAATTAAGGTAGGAATATTCTGATTGGCTGATGGAATCAGCCAATCAGAATCAAGTTCAATCCGATTGGCTGATAGAATACCTTAATTCCGATTGGCTGATAGAATCCTATCAGCCAATCGGAATTCGAGGGACGCCATCTTGGATGACGTCCCTTAAAGGAACCGTCATTCGTCGTCTAGTCGTCGGGTTGAAGAGGATGTTCCGCGTCGGCTTGGAAGAAGATGGCTCCGCTCTGCTCCAGAAGAAAGAAGATTGAAGATGCGGCTTGATAGAAGACTTCATCCCGATGATGGACTTCCGACTTCAGCCCGATGATGGATTTCTTCAGCCGCCACTTGGATCCAGACTTCAGCCCGAGGATGGACATCACTCTTCAGCCCCCCGCTTGGGCTTGGATCAAGACTCTGGACCGATCGGTGAACCTGGTATGGTGAAGATAAGGTAGGAAGATCTTCAGGGGCTTAGTGTTAGGTTTATTTAAGGGGGTTTTGGGTTAGATTAGGGGTATGTGGGTGGTGGGTTGTAATGTTGGGGGGGGGTATTGTATGTGTTTTTTTTACAGGCAAAAGAGCTGAATTTCTTGGGGCATGCCCTGCAAAGGGCCCTGTTCAGGGCTGGTAAGGTAAAAGAGCTTTGAACTTTAGTAATTTAGAATAGGGTAGGGCATTTTTTTATTTTGGGGGGCTTTGTTATTTTATTAGGGGGCTTAGAGTAGGTGTAATTAGTTTAAAATTGTTGTAAGATTTTTCTTATGTTTGTAAATATTTTTTTATTTTTTGTAACTTAGTTCTTTTTATTTTTTGTACTTTAGTTAGTTTATTTAATTGTATTTATTTGTAGATATTGTATTTAATTAATTTATTGATAGTGTAGTGTTAGGTTTAATTGTAGGTAATTGTAGGTATTTTATTTAATTAATTTATTGATAGTGTAGTGTTAGGTTTAATTGTAACTTAGGTTAGGATTTATTTTACAGGTGATTTTGTTATTATTTTAACTAGGTAACTATTAAATAGTTATTAACTATTTAATAGCTATTGCACCTGGTTAAAATAATTACAAAGTTGCCTGTAAAATAAATATTAATCCTAAAATAGCTACAATGTAATTATTAGTTATATTGTAGCTATATTAGGGTTTATTTTACAGGTAAGTATTTATCTTTAAATAGGAATGTTATTTAATAAGAGTTAATTTATTTCGTTAGATTTAAATTATATTTAATTTAGGGGGGTGTTAGTGTTAGGGTTAGACTTAGCTTTAGGGGTTAATACATTTATTAGAATAGTGGTGAGCTCAAGTCGGCAGATTAGGGGTTAATGTTTGAAGTTAGGTGTCGGCGATGTTAGGGAGGGCAGATTAGGGGTTAATACTATTTATTATAGGGTTAGTGAGGCGGATTAGGGGTTAATAACTTTATTATAATAGCGGTGCGGTCCGCTCGGCAGATTAGGGGTTAATAAGTGTAGGTAGGTAGCAGCGACGTTGTGGGGGTCGGCGGTGTTAGGGGCAGCAGATTAGGGGTACATAGGGATAATGTAAGTAGCGGCGGTTTACGGAGCGGCAGATTAGGGGTTAATAATAATATGCAGGGGTCAGCGATAGCGGGGGCGGCAGAATAGGGGTTAATAAGTGTAAGGTTAGGGGTGTTTAGACTCGGGGTACATGTTAGGGTGTTAGGTGCAGACTTAGGAGGTGTTTCCCCATAGGAAACAATGGGGCTGCGTTAGGAGCTGAACGCGGCTTTTTTGCAGGTGTTAGGTTTTTTTTCAGCTCAAACAGCCCCATTGTTTTCTATCGGGGAATCGTGCACAAGCACGTTTTTGAAGCTGGCCGCGTCCGTAAGCAACTCTGGTATCGAGAGTTGCAGTGGCGTTAAATATGCCTGTACGCTCCCTTTTTGGAGCCTAACGCACTGAAAACCCAGCCATTCTGTAAACTCTCAATACCAGAGTTATTTAAAAGGTGCGGCCAGAAAAAAGCCTGCGTTGCTAACGCACCCCCTTGGCCGCAAAACTCCAAATCTAGGCGCTAGTTTCCTATGGCTGGCTGGCTGGCTGAGCTCTTTATTGTTTATTATTTTAATTTCATATATATATATATATATATATATATATATATATATATATATATATATATATATCTATTAGGGTATTTATAACTAAAGAGGTATAAGGTGGTTATGTTAAGTGTCTCAAAAGAAAAAAATATAATAATTCCTCTGTGCTGCTGTCTTCTATAAGACTGTATCCTTCAGTGCCACTCTTTGAGGATGTCTTCAGAAAATGTTCATGGTGAAAAGAGATTGAAGACTGCGCTCATAAGGAAGAAGGGGGTGGGTGAAGGGAGGAATGGGAAAGAGGAGACAAGGGAGAGAGACAGAAAAAGAATTATAGTGTAGTATGTTTGACACTTCAATAATGCTATTCAGCTATATATTGAAAACTGCTCGTCTAGTTTAACCTCAGTAGTATGAGGTATATGACTTGTACAGGTAGGATCTAATTCCCACTGTGGTAAAGTTGCAATCCTTTCAAAGATTTCTTGTTGTTTTCCAGGTGAGGAGACTAAGGGGTCAATTTATCAAAGGCTTTGGCCAGCATTTGACCCCCTACGACTGCAGGTTGTCACAAGAGAACCTGCAGTCCATATTTAACAAGCAGCAGTCATCACCTTTCGCCACCTCTTAGATGGCGAATTTCAATCTCCCCGGTCTCGTCTTTCTGGGGAGATTGACAGCTTCTGCCCGCACGTGATTGGCTGTGCACGGACACGGGCGGCATTGCACAAGAGCGCAAAATTCCGTTCTTGTGCAATGCTAAATTCCGGCAGCTTGCAATGCTGAAAGTCTGCAGCAGCTTAATAAATCCACCCCTAAGTTTGTGTATCAAAAAGATTGAATGTTATCAATATAATCAAGAGAAAACTGAGCTCATCTCAATGCAATAAAAGATTGATTTATTTTGCAAATGCATCAAATAATGCTTTGATGAGTAAATATAAATATATATTGCGTGTTTGCCAAATTGTTGTGTACGTCTTCTCTTTATAAAAATGTTTCTCTTTGTTATAATAAATGCTGCAGAGGGCTGTATATTTATTTTTACTTACTGATCCCAGTGCTGTCTTGAGATATCTTAACTGGTATATGTCTGGTTTTGCTATATGTCTATTTCTGGTTTTGTCTATCTCCCTTGTCTCCCCTTTCCCATTCCTAGCTTCACCCACCCCCTCCTTTCTTATGAGGTCAGTCTTCAATCTCCTTTCACCATTTTTTTAAATATATATATATATATATATATACTGTATATATATATATATATATAAATATATATATATATATGTACATCTTTAGACACGTATATGTATGTATCTGCCTTTTTTGTCTAACACCTAAGACCTCATAAGGGTTTGAACCCTTATAACTTTTTTTTAAAATATTTTTTTAAAATAATATTTATTAGATAGTGTTATTATGAGCGTAACTTTACTTTTAAATGGATTTGTGATGTGTTTTGTGCAACTTTTTTGTCTGAAGTTGCGCTATCTCGACGCTACAATATTAGTATTATATGATTCAGCAGACTGTGCTACACCCCAAATATATATGGACAATGCATGATGCTGAAAATATCCGGCTGTTGACCGTAGAATAGCAGGATCTCACCCAGAGATTCTGAATTTGTGGGCGGCTAAGCATGGCCGCTGCCAGGACACGCCGCCCTTGGTTAAAATTTTTAAACATCCACTTCTAATACCAGATTCTGCATTATTCTGTGTGAGGGCAAGAACAAGATAACTAACCCTGCGCTATTGATTGTAATTTATTTTGTTAAACTTACAGATAAGCATCCTTTAATTTGCTATATATTTTATATACACATATATACATATTTTTTCCATATATTCATGTTTATTAATTTGCTAGAAAACAAAAATATCACTTGTCTCATGGAGTTGTGTTGGTCTTGACAAAGGCTTATATTACAACCCAAAACTTTGACTATAAATGCTGTGTGACTAATGTAAACTAGTGTTTATATATATATATATATATATATATATATATATATATATATATATATATATATATACACTGTATATATTATGATTTTTTTTTATTAATTAATTTATTTTCCCCCAATATGTATTCATATATTTATAAACATTTTACATTCATGGGACTAACTGCAAAGTCAAGAAAAGATTAAATGCCTAGAGTAACTTCAAGGGAAAATAGAAGAAGAAAATCAATTTTCCCAGCCACAGAGTTTTATATAGCTTTCTTTGTTATTTTTAATCAATAGTTCTGTTCCCATGAATAGCAGAATAATCACTTTTTGTGCATTGTTGGTATACATGTGGACTTAGTCTATAAACCTTCAGTCACAACACTTTTGATCATTAACAGATTCTTTATGTTCTTCTCATTTTTCTACATCTGTGAATTTTGGTTACATCCTAAAGTAGAGCAATTATTCCATGCTGTGTGTCCTGTGTGCCTTGAAAAAAAAATGAATTCTTTAAATACAAATTTCCATAAAAAACACATGAAATGCATTAAACAATAGATGTTTGGATTAAAATGAGTGAAACTCCTCTGAAAGATATCTTAGGGTAAAGTACTATTGTTGATGTGATTATATTCACAGGGGATCCCATTGATGATTTAGTCATTTATGTGCACTGCTATCAACATAATATAATGTTAACGTTTTAAATTTTGTATAGCGCTATTTTTTAGAATAATATTATAAAATGAAAAATGATGGAAAATATAATTTTATTTAAATTAATGTAATTGTTGTTTATGTCTTTGTATATATATATATATATATATATATATATATATATATATATATATATATATATATATATATATATTATATGAAACATGGTGTATAGGGATACATTCAAATCACACTAGATGAGTGATAAATGTTTTTTTTATATAATCCAATCTGTAATCCCTAGTCTGTGATGATATCTGGGTGGAAAAAACTATACTTCAGATGTCACTCACATCAAATTAGTGTTACTGTGTATTGTAGAACTGGTACCTACATAATATCAAGGTCTATATACTATACAGGCATCATATTTAGTAATGAGAGTGTATGTAAGAGGATCTTTCTTCAACATTAGCCCAGACTGGGTCAATGTGCTTATGCAGTTAACTTTATTGCATTAAGCACAAACTTACCCAACTACCTCTAGCATTAGAAAAATTGCCAAGGTCCCCCAGAATAATTGTAGACCCCTTATTTCCTAAAGTCACCTCTGTAATGATCTCCGTAATGCACCCCCACCACACCTAACATTAATGTAAAGGGTTGGGGATTAATAAAAGTGGGTCTCTTGAGTTGTTCATTGAACTTCAGCCTGTATTGTATATCTCCATTAAAATAGTGGTTGCCATGCACATGATTATATTTTGATGCAGGTATTTGAGGGTGGAAAGGGTTAGGGGTATATTTTTCAGAAGTTCGCCTTTTGGTTTGGAGCAGGACCCAAGGGTGTTAGATATTATGGGAGTTCTTACAGTTGAGGGGTTAAAGGGACATAAAACACAACATTTTCTTTCATGATTTAGATAGAGTATAGCATTTTTAAACACCTTTTCAATTTATTTCTATTATCAAATTGTCTTCATTCTCTTAGTAGCCTTTGTTGAAGGATTAGCATTGCACTACAGAAAGCTAGATGAACACATTAGGTGAGACATTGACAAGAGGCATACATATACAGCCACCAATTAGCAGCTAGCTCACAGTAGTGCACTCCTGCTCCCAAACCTACCTTGGTATGCTTTTGAACAAAGGATGCCAAAGGAATGAAGAAAATTAGATAGTAGAAGTAAATTGGAAAATGGTAGAACCTCAGCATCATTAAACATCACAGTCTATTATCTATATTTTCTTTTTTATTCATAGATGCTCATAATTCTTACACTGTATTTTGTTTGTTATCACTATAAAGATAATGCCCTTCACTGTACAGTACAGTGTGTTCTTTAGAGATCTTTTGTGTCATTATAAAGTGTAGTGTGTGCACATAAACTCAGATCTTTACACAGTGTTGAAAAACTCATTATCAGTATATAGGCCCTTATTATTCAGCATGTCTGTTATTGTTATTCATTTGTCTATAATTATCAAAATGAAACTGTAGTTTAGTTAAATAGACAGACAGGTAGATAGATGGATAAATAGATAGATGGATGGATAGATAGATAGATAGCTGAATAGATGGATAGATAGATAGATGATAGGTAGATAGATAGCTATATATCAACTGTATATATTACTATAAGAAATGAAGAGAAATAGAGGGGCGCCTCATGTGTGGTATCGTCAGTGGAAAACACAAAGTAAAACAGATAAAGCCAAATGAGTACTCACATACTCCAGAAGCACACTTATGTGCTGGTAAGGGCAGGCTGCAGAATTATGAAGGTGTGACAGCTCACCCGTCCAAGAACGCTCTTAGCGTTAAATGCTGGTACTGCAGTGGAGACACAAGATACAGGCACCACTTGTGCAGATTATTTATGGTAAAACCAATGATGATTTCTTAGTATAGAGGGTACTCACATATTCCAGGAGCACACCAATGTGCTTGTAGAAGCAGGCTGCAGATTTAGGCAGGTGTGGCAGCTCACCCAAACAGATGGTATCTTAGTAGTTGTGAAACCAAGGATATAGTAATCGCAATGTGCTGGCTCAGGTGGTAAGCTGATCTCTTATATAACGGTGAAGGCAGATGGTAGGTAGAAGAAGTCCACTCAATGAATAAAATATCCAATTTAATAAAAAAACAAAAAATAAAAAACAACACAATAGTTGCTATTAAACGTGGATAATAGGGTGTCCAATGTTACCCCAGTAGTTGCAACGTGTTTCTCGGTTTGCAGACCGTTTCATCAGGCATAAAAAACATTACTACCAACCTCTGCCTTATATACCTTACTAACAAACATTTTACCTCCCTTCAGTGGGTTGTCTTTCTTAATTAATTAATAGAGCACACCTGTATGGGGTGATCCAAGTCTCTAAATTAGGGATAGAACATAACTCTCATATATATAAAAAATGCTACGTTTGCAATTTCTAATATGCACTATGCATTACAATCATTTCCGAATGTAAAACCAAAATAGCGTTTATTTATATTTGCCCATGGTAGCTGTATGAAAAGGTTCCCAAACAGTAGAGGAAAACAAGTGATATTCCCCCGTAATAATAATGAAAGGTGCCACCTTTTCATTGTCTGCTATAGATGTACATATAACGTGAATAATAGAGACTTTCATATCGATAGGTGTAAGCTTTAACAATCACATTGTTCTCTTAATCAAGTCTGCTTCTAATAACATTAAGATCTAATTTGCTCTAATTTTGTTTCTGAAAATGTCTCGATCGGAAACTGAATAAGAATTGTGTGTTTATGTTTCAAGAGGCGTAGATTCTCCTATTTCAATATGTTATTGGTTGCCGTGGTGTGACGTGGAGGTTAGTTTCCACCCCCTATCAAGTCGTCATTGCTCAGTGTGTTATCTTACAGAAAGCCGAAAGAAGTTACCGCCCCCTGAATTTATTCAGATTTTACAGCATGTAGATCGCTTATAAGCAACCTCAACACCGCAAATGAAACAAACGGTGGGAAAGATCTCTGGCCAGAGATGCAATAATACTCCTTAGTTCCGAAAACTATAGACCGTCTCATGAGCCTACAATTGTCATTAACTATAGACCGTCTCATGAGCCTACAATTGTCATTAACTGTATATACGTGGCCATCCCGTATGTGGAATAAATAAAAATAAAATGTAATCTTGGAGACTATGGTGTATAACTATATGTTATTAGCCTATTTGGTATATTCGTTCTACTAATATTGTCGTGTATATTTGTATTATCTAATGTGTAAATAAAAAGCTCTTTCTCTCGATTGCCCTCAATAATGGGTGTGTTCGAACTGGCCAATCACTATCTTTCTACAGGCTAACTTCAGGCTTGTTAGTAATTGGTTGAAGTGCCAGTGTTTTATTGGCAGAAAAAGTGATGACAATGTTTCTCAATATCAACATTGTTTAACATGTTTGTATTTTTGTTATGAATTGCAAAGTGCAGGGATTGTATCACATATAACCTTTAGTAAATTACGGAGTTATAATGAATACACACATTATCTATAGTATATGGATGTAGATTGCTACATACAAATGTTTCAGTGAAATATATTAATCTTAGTCCGAAGTCCTAGACCAATAATGATATGAGACGTTGCAAAGATAGCCCCATCAGTAATTTACAAATAGACAGTGTATGGCTCATGAACTTAACGGCATTTCAGTGCACGTAGAGAATCTTAAGTATGTGTTCCTTGACTCAAAGATGCAGCAGTGTATTACTAACTAGAATATTGTATTGCTCCTAGTGATTAAAAGAAACAAAGATCTAGTAATTGTGTAGTGATAGTGAACTAAAAGTGTGGAAAGAATATGGTGCAATGGGAAGAGGTGTTGTGTATAGAATTATCATAATAAAGTTTGTCAACGGAAGGGAGTGCTAATGTATCCCCAAGTGTATCAATAATAGAACAACATGATGTGGAATGAAATAATATAATATAATAATATAATAATATAATATTAGTGTAACTTGTGTTGGCATATAAGAAAAAGAAAACAAAGGATCTAGAATGCCGCCAGATCAATTACTTTGTTTAGGCCAGAGGGGAACAGGGACTGGAATTTATATATCCAGTATGTTTCCCTCTGGCGCAAGCGAGTATACCTATTAAATCCTATGTTAAAAGGAATGTGTTCAAGTGGGGTTATACAGAATGTGTGTTGGTGTCCAAAATGTTGGACTGTGCTGTGCCGTGAGATACTATGTTTAAGTGATTGTTTTTTAATATTTCTTAGGTGTTCGCTCCACCTAATGCGTATCTTTCTGCAGGTGTGGCCCAAATATTGAAGGCCACATCTGCAGGTCAAAACGCAAATGACGTATTCGGTGCCACAGTCTATTCTATTTTTGATGGGGAATATTTCCCCTGTGGTGTAACATTTCACAGATGTATGTCCATGTGTAATATACCTACACATGTGACATCTTGATTTATTGCATCTGAAGACTCCTAACTTAATCCTTCTCTTGACATTAAGTGTGGGATGATGTATATGATTTTTCTTAGATATAACTACTTTACTAGGGGCCAGTTTTTGTTTCAAAGTTGGTGCTCTTCGAAATACCACACGCGGATTGTTAGTGATATTATGCTTTAGAATTGGGTCTTTCATTATTATTGGCCAGTGTTTCTTAAGAGTTTTCTTAATATAAGTGTGTTCAGAATTAAATTGAGTGATGAATAATGGTTCTTTTGGGCTATCATTAGCTGATGTGGTAAAATCTTTATATTTGGTGGCCAGGATATTGTGTCTACTGTTATTTCTTGCTTTTAGGAAACTATCTTCTATTAATTTGTCTGGATAGCCTTTCTCTTTGAATCTAGTGCATAGTATTTCTGACTGTTGATCATAAAGGGTTAAGGTGCTGCAGTTCCTTCTAATGCGCCTGAATTGACTGTAGGGGATGTTGGTCTTGCAGCTATTAAGATGGTTACTGTGGAAGTGTAGAAAGTTGTTACTGTTTACTTCTTTAAAAAAGGTGGAAGACACAACATCCCCCACGTCACTCCATCCAAGACATACATTACTGCCACACCTGCCTAAATCTGCAGCCTGCTTCTACAAGCACATTGGTGTGCTCCTGGAATATGTGAGTACCCTCTATACTAAGAAATCATCATTGGTTTTACCATAAATAGTCTGCACATGTGGTACCTGTATCTTGTGTCTCCACTGTAGTACCAGCATTTAACGCTAAGAGCATTGTTGGACGAGTGAGCTGTCACATCTTCATAATTCTGCAGCCTGCCCCTACCAGCACATAAGTGTGCTTCTGGAGTATGTGAGTACTCATTTGGCTTTATCTGTTTTACTTTGTGTTTTCCACTGACGATACCACACATGAGGCGCCCCTCTATTTCTCTTAATTTCTTATAGTTATACCTGGACCAGCCAGTGAGGAGGAGGCAGCCAACACAGAAACCACTTCTTATATATAAAGGACATTTACACCTCTTTAATTATATGTAACAGGACTTTTATATATATTTTTTTACCAGTCATCTGCTCTTAAGGCTCCTTATTGCTAAAAGCTGTTTGTGATACATTTCATATTTGTGATACATTTCATATTTGATAATTTTTTGAGCGCCCCCTTTGTGACTAGGTCCCTTCCTTACAGTTGTATTTGTCTAATTTAGATATTGAGGGGAGCTGCCCTTTCCTTTCAAGATGTTATCTGTATTAGAAAGATCTACTAGAAGGGTTGCTCAAGAGAATAGCTTAAATCAAGGATCTGTACCACCATCTACAGATATGTCCATAGAAGGTCTATTTTCCACACTAGAGGGATTATTGAAAACTGAAAATAGACACTGGTGGGATCTAGACACACTTAAAAAATACAAAGATAAAAAACAGATCCCCAGAGGCCTAAGGGTATTTAAGAACTGTTCCTTTAAAAACGACACCACCCTCTTGGAAAAATGGTTTTCCATTTTGGATAATTGTTCCTTTCAACTTATTGATCTTCTAATTAGTCATAGACAACAACTGGTAGATTACACTGCTAAAGAAATTGAGAAAATCCAATTGGAACTCGATAAATTGAAAGGACATTCTGATTACACTAGACTTAATAATCACACAATCCAATTATCAGATGACTATCAAAGGGAATTAATTGCAAGGAAGAATTCCAAATTAGCAAGAGATGAGGAGGATTATAATAAGGGGATTGTATATACATATAATAAGAAAGATGATACTGAAGTAACTGATAATCAAAATGGAAATTGGAAAATAGTACAAAATAGAAACAACAGGAGGAGGAGTAAATCCAATAATAGTCAGAATTGGACTCCCAGTTTTTGAGGGAAGTCTAGCTCAAATAGCTATTATTCTGATAGGCAAAATCAGCATACACCTCTAACACATCAGAGTCATAATGAGAACAACAATGATGACACTGACCGTAGTACCACCAGTTGGGGTGTACAGGAAAACTGGTTTAATAATCCACACCATAATAGACAGAAATCACAACAAACTTTGAGACCAAAAATCCACCAATATGAGAATAGAACACCACATAACTCCAATTATATTAATGGGGCTCCACATACACAACAACACAGACCAAATGACATTATAATAGACAAATTGAGAGGACCAACTATGGACGAGACAATAGAAATCAAGATTATAGGAATCAGGGGGAACACAATAATACACGCATCAATTCATCTAACAACTACTATACAATTCCAACACAAAACCGATATAATGCTCTACCAAATAATGATGATAATTCCACTAATAGATTGATGGAACAACAGAACATACAACAAGAAAGACCCTCCACCTCTGTTGGAAATATTTTTTTAGGGGAAAGACCACTAGCCCCCTTATGGGACAAGACGAAAGTAACAATGAACCACAAAAAAAGATCATTTCCAAACGAGGGAGGAGAGGGAGAGGGCACACCATAAAAAAAAAAAACAAAGCTTCAGAGATTAAAAGATGGCATATTTAACCTCTCTTCCCATACTCTGTCAGATGACGAGATCAGAATTTTAGGTAGAGGTCTGTCCTATTGCCCTCCCAATCAACCTAACCTATTCAATCTGTTTGTAGACATTAAGGCCTAGATTTGGAGTTTGGCGGTAGATGGGCTGTTAACGCTCCGCGGGCTTTTTTCTGGCTGCACCATAAAATTAACTCTGGTATCGAGAGTCCCAAAAAAAGCTGCGTTAGGCTCCAAAAAAGGAGCGTAGAGCATTTTTACCGCAAATGCAACTCTCGATACCAGAGTTGCTTACGGACGCGGCCAGCCTCAAAAACGTACTCGTGCACGATTCTCCCATAGGAAACAATGGGGCTGTTTGAGCTGAAAAAAAACCTAACACCTGCAAAAAAGCAGCGTTCAGCTCCTAACGCAGCCCCATTGTTTCCTATGGGGAAACACTTCCTACGTCTGCACCTAACACTCTAACATGTACCCCGAGTCTAAACACCCCTAACCTTACACTTATTAACCCCTAATCTGCCGCCCCCGCTATCGCTGACCCCTGCATTATATTATTAACCCCTAATCTTCCGCTCCGTAAACCGCCGCAATTTACATTATCCCTATGTACCCCTAATCTGCTGCCCCTAACACCGCCGACCCCTATATTATATTTATTAACCCCTAACCTGCCCCCCCACAACGTCGCCACCAGCTACTTACAATAATTAACCCCTAATCTGCCGAGCGGACCTGAGCGCTACTATAATAAAGTTATTAACCCCTAATCCGCCTCACTAACCCTATCATAAATAGTATTAACCCCTAATCTGCCCTCCCTAACATCGCCGACACCTAACTTCAATTATTAACCCCTAATCTGACGACCGGAGATCATCGCTACTATAATAAATGGATTAACCCCTAAAGCTAAGTCTAACCCTAACACTAACACCCCCCTAACTTAAATATGATTTAAATCTAACAAAATTAATTAACTCTTATTAAATAAATTATTCCTATTTAAAGCTAAATACTTACCTGTAAAATACATCCTAATATAGCTACAATATAAATTATAATTATATTGTAGCTATTTTAGGATTAATATTTATTTTACAGGTAACTTTGTATTTATTTTAACCAGGTACAATAGCTATTAAATAGTTAATAACTATTTAATAGTTACCTAGTTAAAATAATAACAAAATTACCTGTAAAATAAATCCTAACCTAAGTTATAATTAAACCTAACACTACCCTATCAATAAATTAATTAAATAAAATACCTACAATTACCTACAATTAACCTAACACTACACTATCAATAAATAAATTAAATACAATTGCTACAAATAACTACAATTACATAAACTAACTAAAGTACAAAAAATAAAAAAGAACTAAGTTACAAAAAATAAAAAAATATTTACAAACATAAGAAAAATATTACAACAATTTTAAACTAATTACACCTACTCTAAGCCCCCTAATAAAATAACAAAGACCCCCAAAATAAAAAAATGCCCTACCCTATTCTAAATTAATAGAGTTAAAAGCTCTTTTACCTTACCAGCCCTGAACAGGGCCCTTTGCGGGGCATGCCCCAAGAAAATCAGCTCTTTTGCCTGTAAAAAAAAACATACAATACCCCCCCCCAACATTACAACCCACCACCCACATACCCCTAATCTAACCCAAACCCCCCTTAAATAAACCTAACACTAAGCCCCTGAAGATCTTCCTACCTTGTCTTCACCATCCAGGTATCACCGATCCGTCCTGGCATCCGGTGCTGAAGAGGTCCAGAAGAGGCTCCAAAGTCTTCCTCCTATCCGGCAAGAAGAGGACATCCGGACCGGCAAACATCTTCTCCAAGCGGCATCTTCGATCTTCTTCCATCCGGTGCGGAGCGGGTCCATCTTGAAGCAGCCGACGCGGATCCATCCTCTTCTTCCGGCGATCGGAACAGCCAATAGAATGCGAGCTCAATCTGATTGGCTGATTGGATCAGCCAATCAATTCCTACCTTAATTCAATTCCTACCTTAATTCCGATTGGCTGATAGAATCCTATTAGCCAATCGGAATTCGAGGGACGCCATCTTGGATGACGTCCCTTAAAGGAACCGTCATTCGTCGGGAGACGCCGGAAGAAGAGGATGGATCCGCGTCGGCTGCTTCAAGATGGACCCGCTCCGCACCGGATGGAAGAAGATCGAAGATGCCGCTTGGAGAAGATGTTTGCCGGTCCGGATGTCCTCTTCTTGCCGGATAGGAGGAAGACTTTGGAGCCTCTTCTGGACCTCTTCAGCACTGGATGCCAGGACGGATCGGTGATACCTGGATGGTGAAGACAAGGTAGGAAGATCTTCAGGGGCTTAGTGTTAGGTTTATTTAAGGGGGGTTTGGGTTAGATTTAGGGGTATGTGGGTGGTGGGTTGTAATGTTGGGGGGGGGGGTATTGTATGTTTTTTTTTACAGGCAAAAGAGCTGATTTTCTTGGGGCATGCCCCGCAAAGGGCCCTGTTCAGGGCTGGTAAGGTAAAATAGCTTTTAACTCTATTAATTTAGAATAGGGTAGGGCATTTTTTTTATTTTGGGGGTCTTTGTTATTTTATTAGGGGGCTTAGAGTAGGTGTAATTAGTTTAAAATTGTTGTAATATTTTTCTTATGTTTGTAAATATTTTTTTATTTTTTGTAACTGAGTTCTTTTTTATTTTTTGTACTTTAGTTAGTTTATGTAATTGTAGTTATTTGTAGCAATTGTATTTAATTTATTTATTGATAGTGTAGTGTTAGGTTAATTGTAGGTAATTGTAGGTATTTTATTTAATTAATTTATTGATAGGGTAGTGTTAGGTTTAATTATAACTTAGGTTAGGATTTATTTTACAGGTAATTTTGTTATTATTTTAACTAGGTAACTATTAAATAGTTATTAACTATTTAATAGCTATTGTACCTGGTTAAAATAATTACCAAGTTGCCTGTAAAATAAATATTAATCCTAAAATAGCTACAATATAATTATAATTTATATTGTAGCTATATTAGGATGTATTTTACAGGTAAGTATTTAGCTTTAAATAGGAATAATTTATTTAATAAGAGTTAATTAATTTCTTTAGATTTAAATTATATTTCAGTTAGGGGGTTGTTAGTGTTAGGGTTAGACTTAGCTTTAGGGGTTAATCCATTTATTATAGTAGCGATGATCTCCGGTCGTCAGATTAGGGGTTAATAATTGAAGTTAGGTGTCGGCGATGTTAGGGAGGGCAGATTAGGGGTTAATACTATTTATGATAGGGTTAGTGAGGCGGATTAGGGGTTAATAACTTTATTATAGTAACGCTCAGGTCCGCTCGGCAGATTAGGGGTTAATAAGTGTAGGCAGGTGTCAGCGACGTTGAGGGGGGCAGATTAGGGGTTAATAAATATAATATAGGGGTCGGCGGTGTTAGGGGCAGCAGATTAGGGGTACATAAGGATAACGTAGGTGGCGGCGCTTTGCGGTCGGCAGATTAGGGGTTAATTATTGTAAGTAGCTTGCGGCGACGTTGTGGGGGGCAGGTTAGGGGTTAATAAATATAATACAGGGGTCGGCGGGGTTAGGGGCAGCAGATTAGGGGTACATAAGTATAACGTAGGTGGCGGTCGGCAGATTAGGGGTTAAAAAAATTTAATCGAGTTGCAGCGATGTGGGGGGACCTCGGTTTAGGGGTGCATAGGTAGTTTATGGGTGTTAGTGTACTTTAGGGTACAGTAGTTAAGAGCTTTATGAACCGGCGTTAGCCCAGAAAGCTCTTAACTCCTGCTTTTTTCCTGCGGCTGGAGTTTTGTCGTTAGAGCTCTAACGCTCACTTCAGAAACGACTCTAAATACCGGCGTTAGGAAGATCCCATTGAAAAGATAGGATACGCAATTGACGTAAGGGGATCTGCGGTATGGAAAAGTCGCGGCTGAAAAGTGAGCGTTAGACCCTTTGATCACTGACTCCAAATACCGGCGGTAGCCTAAAACCAGCGTTAGGAGCCTCTAACGCTGGTTTTCACGGCTAACGCCGAACTCTAAATCTAGGCCTAACTCTTTTACCAGGAAACTTTCACTACAGAGGTATTTCGCTGCAAAACAATTAAGAAAACACAAATTAGATGGCACACCAATATTAACAGATGAAATCGATCCTAGAAACCCCACACAGATAGTCTATATGGATACCCCGAATTTAGTGAATGATCTATTTGAACAGATTGTGCATACCAACCTTGCACCACAATCTACATTTAACCCCCCCTAGAGAGGAAGGATCTTATATCGATCTCTTCCAACAACTGGTGCTAGACGATTTGAACAAATTAGCCCATAAACAGTATAAAAAAGAAAAAACAAATAGAAATGTGAAATATGGGAAAATTTGGCCCAATGAGCAGAAAGCCCTGAACAGCTTAATGGCCAACAAAAATGTAATAATACGTCAAGCAGACAAGGGTGGAGGCATAGTCCTACAGGACTATCCTGACTATATCGCAGAGGCCAAACGTATAGTACTCGATTTGGAATATTATAAAAAAATTAGACAGTGATCCTACAATAAAATTTAGTAAAATTCTAAAAAATGTAATATTAGATGGCTTTCATAAAGGGATACTAAACAAGAAAGAAAAACAATATTTCCTACCAGACCATCCAAGCATTCCATTTTACTACCAAAAATACACAAAAGTCAAACAAAACCGTCGGGTAGACCCATAATTTCAGGAATTAATAGCCTCACTGATCGACTTTCTGAATACATCGATCTACTATTGCAGAAATATGTTATGAAGCTACCTTCCTACATCAGAGACACCACAGATTTACTAAATAAGCTACAGAACGTTAGAAAAAAGGAACGTACTCTCTGGCTCACCTGCGATGTAGGAGCACTTTATTCTAATATTGATCATACATTAGGGTTAAATGCCATTAGACACCATCTTTAAAAGGACATCTATCTCACCTCTATACAACAAGAATTAATTTTAACTTGTATTAAACATATACTGTCACACAATTACTTTCAATTTTTAGACGACTACTACCTACAAATCAAGGGTACGGCCATGGGTACCAGGTTTGCCCCCAGTTTTGCCAATCTTTTTATGGGCGTTTTTGAAGACCAATTTATTTACAACACCAACTGGGAGGCAAACCTGGTATTCTATGGCCGCTACATCGATGATCTCATTTTCATTTGGGATGGCACCACAGATGAAGCAACCTCATTTGTAAATTACTTGAATTCGAATAACATGGGCCTATCCTTCACACACAATTTACAGAATGAACAAATAGAGTTTTTGGATGTATGTCTTGGATGGAGTGACGTGGGGGATGTTGTGTCTTCCACCTTTTTTAAAGAAGTAGACAGTAACAACTTTCTACACTTCCACAGTAACCATCTTAATAGCTGGAAGACCAACATTCCCTACAGTCAATTCAGGCGCATTAGAAGGAACTGCAGCACCTTAACCCTTTATTATCAACAGTCAGAAATACTATGCACTAGATTCAAAGAGAAAGGCTATCCAGACAAATTAATAGAAGATAGTTTCCTAAAAGCAAGAAATAACAGTAGACACAATATCCTGGCCACCAAATATAAAGATTTGACCACATCAGCTAATGATAGCCCAAAATAACCATTATTCATCACTCAATTTAATTCTGAACACACTTATATTAAGAAAACTCTTAAGAAACACTGGCCAATAATAATGAAAGACCCAATTCTAAAGCATAATATCACTAACAATCCGCGTGTGGTATTTCAAAGAGCACCAACTTTGAAACAAAAACTGGCCCCTAGTAAAGTAGTTATATCTAAGAAAAATCATATACATCATCCCACACTTAATGTCAAGAGAAGGATTAAGTTAGGAGTCTTCAGATGCAATAAATCAAGATGTCACATGTGTAGGTATATTACACATGGACATACATCTGTGAAATGTTACACCACAGGGGAAATATTCTCCATCAAAAATAGAATAGACTGTGGCACCGAATACGTCATTTACGTTTTGACCTGCAGATGTGGCCTTCAATATTTGGGCCGCACCTGCAGAAAGATACGCATTAGGTGGAGCGAACACCTAAGAAATATTAAAAAACAATCACTTAAACATAGTATCTCACGGCACAGCACAGTCCAACATTTTGGACACCAACACACATTCTGTATAACCCCACTTGAACACATTCCTTTTAAAATAGGATTTAACAGGTATACTCGCTTGCGCCAGAGGGAAACATATTGGATATATAAATTCCAGTCCCTGTTCCCCTCTGGCCTAAATAAAGTAATTGATCTGGCGGCATTCTAGATCCTTTGTTTTCTTTTTCTTATATGCCAACACAAGTTACACTAATATTATATTATTATATTATTATATTATATTATTTCATTCCACATCATGTTGTTCTATTATTGATACACTTGGGGATACATTAGCACTCCCTTCCGTTGACAAACTTTATTATGATAATTCTATACACAACACCTCTTCCCATTGCACCATATTCTTTCCACCTTTTTAGTTCACTATCACTACACAATTACTAGATCTTTGTTTCTTTTAATCACTAGGAGCAATACAATATTCTAGTTAGTAATACACTGCTGCATCTTTGAGTCAAGGAACACATACTTAAGATTCTCTACGTGCACTGAAATGCCGTTAAGTTCATGAGCCATACACTGTCTATTTGTAAATTACTGATAGGGCTATCTTTGCGACGTCTCATATCATTATTGGTCTAGGACTTCGGACTAAGATTAATATATTTCACTGAAACATTTGTATGTAGCAATCTACATCCATATACTATAGATAATGTGTGTATTCATTATAACTCCATAATTTACTAAAAGTTATATGTGATACAATCCCTGCACTTTGCAATTCATAACAAAAATACAAACATGTTAAACAATGTTGATATTGAGATAAATTGTCATCACTTTTTCTGCCAATAAAACACTGGCACTTCAACCAATTACTAACAAGCCTGAAGTTAGCCTGTAGAAAGATAGTGATTGGCCAGTTCGAACACACCCATTATTGAGGGCAATCGAGAGAAAGAGCTTTTTATTTACACATTAGATAATACAAATATACACAACAATATTAGTAGAACGAATATACCAAATAGGCTAATAACATATAGTTATACACCATAGTCTCCAAGATTACATTTTATTTTTATTTATTCCACATACGGGATGGCCACGTATATACAGTTAATGACAATTGTAGGCTCATGAGACGGTCTATAGTTTTCGGAACTAAGGAGTATTATTGCATCTCTGGCCAGAGATCTTTCCCACCGTTTGTTTCATTTGCAGTGTTGAGGTTGCTTATAAGCGATCTACATGCTGTAAAATCTGAATAAATTCAGGGTGCGGTAACTTCTTTTGGCTTTCTGTAAGATAACACACTGAGCAATGACGACTTGATAGGGGGTGGAAACTAACCTCCACGTCACACCACGGCAACCAATAACATATTGAAATAGGAGAATCTACGCCTCTTGAAACATAAACACACAATTCTTATTCAGTTTCCGATCGAGACATTTTCAGAAACAAAATAAGAGCAAATTAGATCTTAATGTTATTAGAAGCAGACTTGATTAAGAGAACAATGTGATCGTTAAAGCTTACACCTATCGATATGAAAGTCTCTATTATTCACGTTATATGTACATCTATAGCAGACAATGAAAAGGTGGCACCTTTCATTATTATTATGGGGGAATATCACTTGTTTTCCTCTACTGTTTGGGAACCTTTTCATACACATGAAATGATTGTAATGCATAGTGCATATTAGAAATTGCAAACGTAGCATTTTTTATATATATGAGAGTTATGTTCTATCCCTAATTTAGAGACTTGGATCACCCTATACAGGTGTGCTCCATTAATTAATTAAGAAAGACAACCCACTGAAGGGAGGTAAAATGTTTGTTAGTAAGTTATATAAGGCAGAGGTTGGTAGTAATGTTTTTTATGCCTGATTAAACGGTCTGCGAACTGAGAAACGCGTTGCAACTACTGGGGTAACATTGGACACCCTATTATCCACTTTTAATAGCAACTATTGTGTTGTTTTTTATTTTTTATTTTTAATTAATTTGGATATTTTATTCATTGAGTGGACTTCTTCTACCTACCATCTGCCTTCACCGTTATATAAGAGATCAGCTTGCCACCTGAGCCAGCACATTGGGATTATTATATCCTTGGTTTCACAACTACTAAGATACCATCTGTTTGGGTGAGCTGCCACACCTGCCTAAATCTGCAGCCTGCTTCTACAAGCACATTGGTGTGCTCCTGGAATATGTGAGTACCCTCTATATTAAGAAATCATCATTGGTTTTACCATAAATAGTCTGCACAAGTGGTGCCTGTATCTTGTGTCTCCACTGTAGTACCAGCATTTAATGCTAAGAGCGTTGTTGAACGGGTGAGCTGTCACACCTTCATAATTCTGCAGCCTGCCCGTACCAGCATGTAAGTGTGCTTCTGGAGTATGTGAGTACTCATTTGGCTTTATCTGTTTTACTTTGTGTTTTCCACTGACGATACCACACATGAGGCGCCCCTCTATTTCTCTTAATTTCTTATAGTTATACCTGGACCAGCTGGTGAGGAGGAGGCAGCCAACACAGAAACCACTTCTTATTTGAAGAATACAGTATATAAAGGACATTTACACCTCTTTAATTATATGTAACAGGACTTTTATATATATATATTTTTTACCAGTCATCTGCTCTTAAGTTTCCTTATTGCTAAAAGCTGTTTGTGATACATTTCATATTTGTGATACATTTCATATTTGATAATTTTTTGAGCGCCCCCTTTGTGACTAGGTCACTTCCTTACTGTATATATTATAATTATTTGTATTCTTTTACATTTTCATTATTCTATTTTACATTAACATATGATCTAATATGTCAAAGACAATCTTTTATTTAGAAGCACTAGTCATAATAATCAAAAGTGAGCAATTTGTTTTTTTATATCTGATCTGTTTTAAGCGAAAAAAGGCTTATTCATTGAAGTACTGTATATTACACTAATAACAGAAACTTTTATGCTACAAGTATTATTTACATGAACAAATAATCGTAAACATAAAGACTGATGTGTAAATTAAGAATAAAAACAGAATTAACGTCATCATTGAAATTAAAAACATGTAAACAATCTGTCTCTCTGCTAGGGTTGATCAGGGACTTTTTTTGCAGTGTTTAAAGGAACTACTAAAGTCAAAATGTAGATCTCATGGTTCAGACAGAGCATGTCATTTTCAGCAACTTTGCAATTTACTTCTATTATGAATGTGTGCATGGTCTTTCTATTTGCCCAGTTCTGAAGCATTATTTCCTACTAAGCATCTAGAAGAGTTTACAGTGTATACGTATATATATATGAGTCTGCGATTGGCTGATGCTTGTCACATGTTAGACGAGGGTGAGAAATTGAAGAAAATAAATAAATGAGAGTAACAGCAATTGCATTACCTTTTTTATAATTAATTTCATGATTATTCAATTCTATTGTATTTAATGTCCTTTTAACCTGAAAATGTCTACAAATGTTGGGGTGCTAAAAAATTCACATACAAATCAGTATTAAAGGGACAGTCAACACCAGAATTTTTGTTGTTTAAAAAGAAAGATAAGCCCTTTATTACCCATTCCCCAGTTTTGCATATCCAACACAGTTATAATAATACATGTTTTACCTCTGTAATTATCTTGTATCTAAGCCTCTGCTGACTGCCCCCTTATTTCAGTTCTTTTGACAGACATGCAGTTTAGCCAATCAGTGCTCACTCCTAGGTCACTTTACGTGCATGAGCTCAATGTTATCTATATGAAACATGTGAACTAATGCCCTCTAGTGGTCAAAATGTATTCAGATTAGAGGCAGTCTTCAAGGTCTAAGAAATTAGCATATGAACCTCCTAGGTTTAGCTTTCAACTAAGAATACCAAGAGAACAAATTGGTGATAAAAGTAAATTGGGAAGTTGTTTAAAATTGCATGCCCTATTTAAATCATGAATGCTTTTTTGGACTTGACTGTCCCTTTAAGGAGACACTTAAGTCAAAATAAACTTTTATGATTCAGATAGACAATGCAGTTTTAAGACACTCTCCAATGTACTTTCATTATCACATTTTGCATAGTCTTTTTTATATTCACACTTTCTGGGGAATAAGTATACTAGTCTGTGATTGGCTGATATCTGTCACATGATGATAATACAAGGGGCCTGAAAATGGGAGAAAAATAATTAATTTGTCAGAAAGAAGTCCATTGCTTATTTGAAATTAAGAAGAAAATGTGTTAAATCATTGCCTTTGTATTATACTCTTGTTAATTATACAATTCTACTGCATTGAGTGGTCCTTTAACATTTTTGTCAAGTGAGTTATTGTGTGACTGCTACCAGATTGTTTCAATGTTGAATAAAATAATTCTGCCTATAACTTGACTCTTAAAGTAAAATGAAAGTCAAAATAAAAGTTACATAATTCAGTGGGATATTTAAAACAAAATGTTCTTCTGCTTTCTGATTAACTTGTTTCTCCTGGTATCCTTTATTTAAACCATATCTACTTTTCATGACAAGATACCACCATAGGCTCAGGTGCATTCCCGTATCTGTAGCAATGTAAAAAAAAATAAAAAAATTGTTTGCAACAATGTATACATTGTTACAAACATTGTTGCAGACACTGCATGTAGTGCTCACTGCTGTACCTTCCTCAATATGTCTTTAACTGACTCAAAAGTTTAATTTTGACTCTCATGTGCCTTTATTAAATAGTGAAAATAATTCTATTTACATAAATATTAAAGAAAGACTGCATGGGACTTTTTTTAAATAAATTATTTAAACTTGTTATTGTAATGCTTGTGGGTTATTCCACTAACAGAACAAACATGGCCAGTAGTCTTCTTATCCCGGCGTCAAGCTGGAATGATAGGGAATATCCCAGAGCAGAGAAAGTTCACAAAATGAGGTAAGCGGTACTCACAGTAGGCAGGGTAGACTTTGGCGGCAATAGGTAGGGAATCCAGAGGTATGGCAGTTCAAGGGAAAACCAATAGAAGGAGCGCAAAACAGGCAGGACACAGCAACAAGGGAATCCAATAATTTACAGTTCAGGGATAAACCAATAGAATGGTCAGGCAGGTAGAGTTCAGCAACAGTATAGCAATCGAATGGTTCAAGGGCTAAACAGGCAGAATGATCAGACAGGCAATCCAGTACTTTAGGGGTTAGGCAAGCAGAGTAGTCAGACAGGCAGAGCTCAATAACGTTATGGCAATCCAGTGTACAGTAATAATCACACCCTGGAGCACACTAAGTAATACCTATACTTGGGCAGTGATAGGTAGAAAGTGAACAACTTACATAAGCGCAGGATTCGCGCCACAGGAGATCCTGACCGGCTTGTGAATGGAAGGAGCGTGCGGCGATGATGTCACTGCCACACGCACAAAGGAGCCGACTCTCCCCTAGGCAACGAGCAGAACAGCAGGCGTCACAGCCCTAGCAACAGCTAGAGCGGTGCGGCTTGACATAGCCCCCTTCTCAAGGGTTCCCTCCGGGAACCAGAGTCGGCCTCAAAGGATGTGCAGCATGGCATCTGGAGACCAAAGATGGAGCATGCATTTCACTGGCAGGAACCCAGAAACTATCCACCAGAAAGTAACCCTTCCAATGTACCAGATACTGCAGTTGTCTGCACCTATATCTGGAGTCCAGGATCTTAGCAGCCTCATATTAAGGGTCACCACAGACCAGGAGTGGAGGAGAAGGAGCTCGGAGTCGGATATATCTATTCTTGATGTAAGGCTTGAGCAGTGAGATGTAGAAGATTGGGTGTATGAGCAGGGGATTGGGTGTATGAGCAGGGTTTTGGGCAAGGCCACTTTGTAAGCAACAGGAAACAGTCTTTTCAGGACTTTGTAAGGACCGATAAACATAGGCCATAATTTGTGACTGGGTTGATGAGATGTTGAGTATTGACCCAAACAAATTCACCTACCGAGATGGCACGTACAGAAACTATATGACGATCAGTAAACCTCTTGTATCTAGAGACAGCTAAACGTAACTGAGAGCGAATACGTTGCCAATGAGTGGTGAGATTAGTAATGTGTCGGTCTGCAGCAGGAACCCCTGTGGACTGAGCAGAAAGAGGGAAGACACGAGGTTGATAACCTGCTGCAGCTTGAAATGGAGAATATCGTAGAAAAGAGTGCCAATGAGTGTTCCTTGCCAGCTCAGCTAGGGGTAACAACTCAGACCAGTTGGTATGGAGAGAATTAACAAAGGTTCTAAGATAGGCCTGATTTACTCTATGTTAGCCCATTAGTCTGAGGATGGTAGCCAGAAGATAAGGAAACAGTACTTCCAATCAACTTGCAAAAGGCTCTCCAAAAGGTAGAGATGAATTGTGGACCTCTGTCAGAAACAATATTCACGGGAATGCCATGAAGTCGTACCACATGCAAGAGAAGAAGAGAGGATAATTCTTGGGCAGAAGGCAGTTTCTTTAGGGGTACAAAATGGGCCAGTCTGGAAAATTGATCCACCACAAACCAGATAACCGTATGATGGTCAGAAGTCCACAATGAAGTCCATTGTTATGTGTGTCCATGGTTGTTTGGGAATGGACAATGGTTGGAGCAAGCCAGGAGGCAAGGATTGGGGAGTTTTGTTGGCAGCACAAGTCGTGCAGGCTTTCAAATAATCCTGAGCGTCAGACTTCATAGTAGGCCACCATACATGTCGGGAAAGAAGCTTAAAAGTCCTTAGCAAACTTGGATGTCTTGAAAGTTTACTATCATGATCCCAGGAAAGCACAGGAGTGTGTAGGTTCAGAAATACAAAAAGGATATCGGGAGCCACGGGGGGCTTCGGGAGGCTTTCTAGACTGGGCACGTTGCAGTCTTTAAAGAAGGGTGTTGTTCAGTTGAGCAACCACACAAGAGGGGGGTATGATGTGTTCAATAGGAGCTTTAGAGGAATCACTAGAGTGAGGAAACTGATGGGAAAGGGCATCAGCCTTCTTGTTTTTGGTCTCAGGAAGATAAGGGACCACAAAGTTAAAACAGGAGAAGAACAAGGCCAACCTGGCCTGTCAAGGATTGAGTCAATGAGCAGTCTCTAGGTAAGTCAGATTCTTGTGGTCAGTAAGAATCTGAATGGGATTGGCGGTACCCTCTAGCCAATGACGCCATTCAGTCAGGGCCATTTTAATGGCTAAGAGTTCACGATTACCCACGTTGTAATTCCTCTCTGCAGGAGAAAAGCATTTAGAGAAAAAGGCTACAGGGTGAAACTTAGAGGTAGAAGGATCCCTTTGGGTTAGAACTGCTCCAGCCCCTATCTCAGAGGCATCAACCTGTGAACTGCAGGTCAGGATCAGGATGGCGGAGCACAGGAGCAGAACAAAAGGCTTTTCTTCAGACGAGAGAAGGCATCTATGGCTTCAGGAGGCCAATGTTTACAGTCTTTGTTCCGTTTTGTCAACTCAGTTAGTGGGGTGACTATTTGGGAAAAGTTCTTTATAAACTTGCGGTAATAATTGGTGAACCCCAAGAATCTCTGTAGTTCCTTTAATGAGTGGGTTGAGGTCATTCCTGAACTGCGGTGAGCTTAGAAAGATCCATGCCAAAACCCTCCTTTGAGATGACATAGCCAAGGAATTGGATCTGAACTTGATCAAACTCATATATTTTTAAGTTTGGCTACCAGAGAATTGTTTCTAAGACCTAGAAGTACTTGTCTCACGTGTTTATGATGCTCCTCCAGGGTGGAGGAGAAAATAAGGATATCATCCAGGTAGATGATGACAGTGCAATTAAGGAGGTCACAAAAGACATCGTTGACAAATGCCTGGAAGACTGCAGGTGCATTACTCAGCCCAAAGGGCATTACAAGATAATGATCTTGTGTTGAAGATGATCTTTCATTTGTGCTCTGGGAAGATACGAATCAGAATGTAGGTCCAGCTTAGTGAAGTAGCCAGCATTCTGAAGTGAATAATACAGTTAAGCGATCAAAGGAATGGGATACTGATTCTTGATAGTGATGTTGTTTAAGGCCCTGTAGTTGATACAGGGTCTGAGCCCACCATCCTTCTTTCTGATGAAAAAGAAGCCAGCACCGGCTGGAGAGAAGGAAGGATGAATTAAACCTTTAGCTAGGTTCTCTTGAATATACTCCTTGATGGTTTCAGCTTTGGAGAGTGGATATGTTCTCCCTTTAGGAAGTGGGGCTCCGGGAAAGATTCTGCAATTGTAAGGACAGTGGGGTGGCAGCACACCGGCTGTTTTCTTTTCAAACACATCTATGAAGTCCACATATACTGAGGGAAGGCTTGAAGGGGTCTGTAGACTGGCTATGGGGATGCAGAGGAGTAACCTTAGCAAGGGAGAAGTGGAAGCAGAAGGTACCCTAGGAGGCAAACTCTCCCTCAGCCCAGTCGAACTGTAGATTGTGCATATGAAGCCAAGGAAGACCAAGGATGACAGGCTGTGCTGGGGAATGAATTACTTCAAACTGCAGCTATTCTGTATGAAGGACTCCCACAGTAAGGGTTAGGGATGCTGATTCGAAATGGATTAACCCTGAACCAAGGGGAGTGCCATCCAGAGTAGTTATTTTGAGACAATGTCTTTTCTGCAGAAGAGGCAACCCAGCCTGAATCATAAAACGGTGATCCAGAAAGTTTCCAGCTGCCCCTGAATCAATAAAGACTTGTTGACAGAATTCTGAAGGACGGTAAGGGTAACAGGTACCAGGATCCAAGTGGATTGAGGGGATTAAGTAGTGATCATGCTTAGAGGTACCCCTGCATTATCCTCTAAGCATTGGCTTTTCTCGGCCGAATGTCACAATTATTTAGTTGGTGGGAGTTAGAACCACAATACAAGCACAGTCTCAATCTCCTTCTTCTCTGTCTTTCAGACTCTGTGGGTTTGAAGGAGGAGAGATCCATGGGTTACACTACTGAGGTAGCTGGAGGTGTTGAAGGCGGCAGAGGATAGTGCAGAGACAGGACGAGTAGTAGGACGGGAGGTGAAGGATTTTACAAGTTCTGTCTCTCTCAGCTTGTCTCTCCTGGAAGCGAGTGTCTAGATTGATACAAAGTGTTATAAAGTCATCCAAGGAAGAAGGAACATCACGATAAGTAAGTTCATCCTTGATGCGTTCATGCAGACCTCTCCTAAAAGCCGCCTTGAGAGCACTGCCATCCCAACTAGTCTCAAGTGCCAAGGTGCGAAACTCAATAGCATATTGTGCCACACTTCTATTGCTCTGGCGGAGATCCAGGAGAGAGTATTCTGCAGCAGAAGTACGGCCGGAAGTCCCAAATACAGAAGATAAGGCAGAAATGAAAGTATCAGCATCGTTCAGGAGTTGAGCGTTCTGTTCCAAAAGGGGAGAGACCCAGACCTGGGCTTTGTCTTTTAGTAAGGAAACGATAAAGGTGATCCTTGACTGATGAGACTGGAAGGTGTGAGGATCATTATGAAAGTGCAGCCTGCACTGGTTAAGAAAACTCCTATAATCAGTAGTACCTTCATATTTGTCAGGTAATGATATCCGGGGTATACTTCCAGAAACAGGGGTAGAAGTTGTAGTACTAGGAACAGAGATTGGTGGTGCAACAACAGGAGCGGTATCCTTTGTTGCTACTAGTGGAATAGCTGAGCGGTTATAGCCTCTAGTTTAGAATCCACACTCTGCAATTGTACGGTATGGGTTCCCAACATCTGTCTTTGAAGATACACTGCCCTTGCTACCTCATTTGGGTCCAGGGTCCAAGTATAATGTAATGCATGTGGTATATTCTAGTAACAGACCAAACTTGTCCAGTAGTCTTCTTATCCCGGCATCAAGCTGGAATGATAGGGAATATCCCAGAGCAGAGAAAGTTTGCAAAATGAGGTAAGCGGTACTCACAGTAGGCAGGGTAGACTTTGGCGGCAACAGGTAGGGTATCCAGCGGTATGGCAGTTCATGGGCAAACCAATAGAAGGAGCGGAAAGCAGGCAGGAATCAGCAACAATGGAATACAGTAATTTACAGTTCAGGGATAAACCAATAGAATGGTCAGGCAGGTAGAGTTTGGCACCAATGGCACTACTGTGGCAATCCCCACAAATATGCGTCTGATTAACTTTGTCCTACTTGTTGCTTATCAGTGGTGCTGCAAGTAGAGTGAATTCAAATGTAAACAATGTGGGTTGGTGCTATGCATTAACTAGAACTACAGCAAACAGATAGCGGATAGAGATCCACTGAAAGAATGCAAATAGCACTCTATGCCTCGCGTTTCGCCCGAAAAGGGCTTTTTCAAAGGCAGCAAGCCCCCGATAGTAACCTTATTTATAGCGCCGTGTACTGGAAGTTATGCCTTCTCATACAATCTATTGGATTATGTCTTGTCCATCATCAGGATTACATAGTTTAAGATGGTATATACCTTTTCTCTATTAATAACGGTGTTGATTATTGTTGTATAATTTCTAGAATTTTTAATATATATTATTACTCAGCTCTTGTCTTCTAATATTTTCCAAATTCATTCTGATATAAATCATAGTAATTTTGTTATGCCACCTATATTTTGACAAAAACGTTAATACTGGTCATTACAATTTCCTGTTTAATGTTAATGCTGGTCATGGTTATTTTATTCTGCTGTATATATATATGCAGCAAGAATTATTGATACAGGAGGTTAAAATTATATACTCTGGTTTTTGACAGCGTTATATAATACTTGCTGGAAATAGGGGTGGTTGGTATTGAACACAAGTTTTTTTATATATTAGTTATACATCAGAGGAAAAACCTGTGCTCCTTGCCATCTTATCTCAATATGTTCTATACCACTATTACATGCTGATGTTTTCCATTGGGTCTGTTATTGTGCATCATAAATACCTAGTTCCACTTCACTCCTCATATTAGTCTGGAATTAGGCACAGACACCACAGTATGGTTTCTTAATAGTGGTTAGTCCACTAAGTACATCTCGGGTTAATTACGACTTGGTATAAGTAATCAAATTACATTAAATTACCCACTTCACTTGTTCTCAAGATTCAAATCTCGCTAAAGTTATTATTGAATACTCACTTTCAAACATGGTAAACATCTGTCAGTTATGATCTACGATTAGGGCCAAATAGTGGCTAATATTCCAAAAAGTGAAAAATAAACCTTGTGTGGATGTGGTGTATTTGGGGAATGTGCAGTGAGTGAAAACAAGAAAATAATTCTACCTTAATACTCTAATCGATTGTGACATGAGGTTTAATTTATACTGAAAAAAATTGAATAACTACTCTTATTTGGTTATACTTCTTCTTGTGGTGAATATTATTACTGATGGTGAATCATTTGATCAAATGATTGTGTGCTAAGTGAACTCACTTCCCTCTCTAATAGTGGAGAATAGTGTTTCAACTTGTGAATGTGTGAAAAATAACCATGAAAGTGCACACTAAACTTCAAAACAATAAACAAATAATTCGTGAAAGGCAAGAATATATTGTTGACATTAATAGTGAAATAATGTAGTGGTTTTTATTAAATGTGAATGTGATAGTTATATATCATCGACTGAATCATTGTTCACAGTCTATATTGGTGACTCTTTCTGTGACCCTTGTTGTGTAGAGTAGCATAGGAAAAAATTAAAATCCTTATAGGGTTTGAGTGTAATGGTTAAATATCAATAACCAAGTCATTATTAGCAGTCTGTATTGATATAAAATTATCTGCTCATTTAGGCCTAGATTTGGAGTTCGGCGGTAGCCGTCAAAACCAGCGTTAGAGGCTCCTAACGCTGGTTTTGGCCGCCCGCTGGTATTTGGAGTCAGTGATTAAAGGGTCTAACGCTCACTTTTCAGCCGCGACTTTTCCATACCGCAGATCCCCCTACGCCATTTGCGTAGCCTATCTTTTCAATGGGATCTTTCTAACGCTGGTATTTAGAGTCGTTTCTGAAGTGAGCGTTAGAGCTCTAACGACAAAATTCCAGCCGCCTGAAAATAGCAGGAGTTAAGAGCTTTCTGGCTAACGCCGGTTTATAAAGCTCTTAACTACTGTACCCTAAAGTACACTAACACCCATAAACTACCTATGTACCCCTAAACCGAGCTCCCCCCACACCGCCGCCACTCGATTAAAATTTTTAACCCCTAATCTGCCGACCGCCACCTACGTTATATTTATGTACCCCTAATCTGCTGCCCCTAACCCCGCCGACCCCTGTATTACATTTATTAACCCCTAACTTGCCCCCCACAACGTCGCCGCCAGCTACTTAAAATAATTAACCCCTAATCTTCCGACCGCAAATCGCCGCCACCTACGTTATCCCTATGTACCCCTAATCTGCTGCCCCTAACATCGCCGACCCCTATATTATATTTATTAACCCCTAATCTGCCCCCCTCAACGTCGCCGACACCTGCCTACACTTATTAACCCCTAATCTGCCGAGCGGACCTGAGCGCTACTATAATAAAGTTATTAACCCCTAATCCGCCTCACTAACCCTATCATAAATAGTATTAACCCCTAATCTGCCCTCCCTAACATCGCCGACACCTAACTTCAATTATTAACCCCTAATCTGCCGACCGGAGCTCACCGCTATTCTAATAAATGTATTAACCCCTAAAGCTAAGTCTAACCCTAACACTAACACCCCCCTAAGTTAAATATAATTTTTATCTAACGAAATAAATTAACTCTTATTAAATAAATGATTCCTATTTAAAGCTAAATACTTACCTGTAAAATACATCCTAATATAGCTACAATATAAATTATAATTATATTATAGCTATTTTAGGATTAATATTTATTTTACAGGCAACTTTGTAATTATTTTAACCAGGTACAATAGCTATTAAATAGTTAAGAACTATTTAATAGTTACCTAGTTAAAATAATAACAAAATTACCTGTAAAATAAGTCCTAACCTAAGTTATAATTAAACCTAACACTACCCTATCAATAAAATAATTAAATAAACTACCTACAATTACCTACAATTAACCTAACACTACACTATCAATAAATTAATTAAACACAATTCCTACAAATAAATACAATTAAATAAACTAGCTAAAGTACAAAAAATAAAAAAGATCTAAGTTACAGAAAATAAAAAAATATTTACAAACATAATAAAAATATTACAACAATTTTAAACTAATTACACCTACTCTAAGCCCCCTAATAAAATAACAAAGCCCCCCAAAATAAAAAATTCCCTACCCTATTCTAAATTAAAAAAGTTACAAGCTCTTTTACCTTACCAGCCCTGAACAGGGCCCTTTGCGGGGCATGCCCCAAGAATTTCAGCTCTTTTGCCTGTAAAAAAAACACATACAATACCCCCCCCCAACATTACAACCCACCACCCACATACCCCTAATCTAACCCAAACCCCCCTTAAATAAACCTAACACTAAGCCCCTGAAGATCTTCCTACCTTGTCTTCACCATACCAGGTTCACCGATCCGTCCTGAAGAGCTCCTCCGATGTCCTGATCCAAGCCCAAGCGGGGGCTGAAGAGGTCCATGATCCGGTCAAAGTCTTCATCCAAGCGGGGCAGAAGAGGATCTTCCATCCGATTGAAGTCATCATCCAGGCGGCATCTTCGATCTTCTTCCATCCGGAGCGAAGCGGCAGGATCCTGAAGACATCCAGCGCGGAACATCCATCCGGACCGACGACTGAACGACGAATGACTGTTCCTTTAAGGGACGTCATCCAAGATGGCGTCCCTCGAATTCCGATTGGCTGATAGGATTCTATCAGCCAATCGGAATTAAGGTAGGAATTTTCTGATTGGCTGATGGAATCAGCCAATCAGAATCTAGTTCAATCCGATTGGCCGATCCAATCAGCCAATCAGATTGAGCTCGCATTCTATTGGCTGTTCCGATCAGCCAATAGAATGCGAGCTCAATCTGATTGGCTGATTGGATCGGCCAATCGGATTGAACTAGATTCTGATTGGCTGATTCCATCAGCCAATCAGAAAATTCCTACCTTAATTCCGATTGGCTGATAGAATCCTATCAGCCAATCGGAATTCGAGGGACGCCATCTTGGATGACGTCCCTTAAAGGAACAGTCATTCGTCGTTCAGTCGTCGGTCCGGATGGATGTTCCGCGCTGGATGTCTTCAGGATCCTGCCGCTTCGCTCCGGATGGAAGAAGATCGAAGATGCCGCCTGGATGATGACTTCAATCGGATGGAAGATCCTCTTCTGCCCCGCTTGGATGAAGACTTTGACCGGATCATGGACCTCTTCAGCCCCCGCTTGGGCTTGGATCAGGACATCGGAGGAGCTCTTCAGGACGGATCGGTGAACCTGGTATGGTGAAGACAAGGTAGGAAGATCTTCAGGGGCTTAGTGTTAGGTTTATTTAAGGGGGGTTTGGGTTAGATTAGGGGTATGTGGGTGGTGGGTTGTAATGTTGGGGGGGGGTATTGTATGTGTTTTTTTTACAGGCAAAAGAGCTGAAATTCTTGGGGCATGCCCCGCAAAGGGCCCTGTTCAGGGCTGGTAAGGTAAAAGAGCTTGTAACTTTTTTAATTTAGAATAGGGTAGGGAATCTTTTATTTTGGGGGGCTTTGTTATTTTATTAGGGGGCTTAGAGTAGGTGTAATTAGTTTAAAATTGTTGTAATATTTTTATTATGTTTGTAAATATTTTTTTATTTTCTGTAACTTAGATCTTTTTTATTTTTTGTACTTTAGCTAGTTTATTTAATTGTATTTATTTGTAGGAATTGTGTTTAATTAATTTATTGATAGTGTAGTGTTAGGTTAATTGTAGGTAATTGTAGGTAGTTTATTTAATTATTTTATTGATAGGGTAGTGTTAGGTTTAATTATAACTTAGGTTAGGACTTATTTTACAGGTAATTTTGTTATTATTTTAACTAGGTAACTATTAAATAGTTCTTAACTATTTAATAGCTATTGTACCTGGTTAAAATAATTACAAAGTTGCCTGTAAAATAAATATTAATCCTAAAATAGCTATAATATAATTATAATTTATATTGTAGCTATATTAGGATGTATTTTACAGGTAAGTATTTAGCTTTAAATAGGAATCATTTATTTAATAAGAGTTAATTTATTTCGTTAGATAAAAATTATATTTAACTTAGGGGGGTGTTAGTGTTAGGGTTAGACTTAGCTTTAGGGGTTAATACATTTATTAGAATAGCGGTGAGCTCCGGTCGGCAGATTAGGGGTTAATAATTGAAGTTAGGTGTCGGCGATGTTAGGGAGGGCAGATTAGGGGTTAATACTATTTATGATAGGGTTAGTGAGGCGGATTAGGGGTTAATAACTTTATTATAGTAGCGCTCAGGTCCGCTCGGCAGATTAGGGGTTAATAAGTGTAGGCAGGTGTCGGCGACGTTGAGGGGGGCAGATTAGGGGTTAATAAATATAATATAGGGGTCGGCGATGTTAGGGCAGCAGATTAGGGGTACATAGGGATAACGTAGGTTGCGGCGGTTTACGGAGCGGCAGATTAGGGGTTTAAAAAAATATGCAGGGGTCAGCGATAGCGGGGGCGGCAGATTAGGGGTTAATAAGTGTAAGGCTAGGGGTGTTTAGACTCGGGGTACATGTTAGAGTGTTAGGTGCAGACGTAGGAAGTGTTTCCCCATAGGAAACAATGGGGCTGCGTTAGGAGCTGAACGCTGCTTTTTTGCAGGTGTTAGGTTTTTTTTAAGCTCAAACAGCCCCATTGTTTCCTATGGGGGAATCGTGCACGAGCACGTTTTTGAGGCCGGCCGCGTCCGTAAGCAACTCTGGTATCGAGAGTTGCATTTGCGGTAAAAATGCTCTACGCTCCTTTTTTGGAGCCTAACGCAGCATTTGTTTGAACTCTCGATACCAGAGTTAAATTTATGGTGCGGCCAGAAAAAAGCCCGCGGAGCGTTAGCAGCCCATTTACCGCCGAACTCCAAATCTAGGCCTAAGTGTGGAGTAACCATCTTATCTGTTAAGTACTTATCTGTACTTATTTAGTATGTATTTAATACTCCCCATTTCCCTTCTTTACTAGTGGATATCTCAAGATAAAGAGTACTTCAGGAGAGGTTAGAGGAAGATGTGATAACTGTTCTGTTCATTCATTCCATTAGGATATACTATATTTAACAGGTAAATCCACCTACTCTCTGCCCGAAGAAGAGCTGCTTCCAAATCACCCCCTCTGATACCTAAGGAGACTTTTTCAATCCCCCAGAACTCCAGTTCTTCTTTATTGGAGTTATGCTTTTTGAGGAAATGTAGAGCTACACTGGTCAGTGTTCTGCCTTTTTCTTGATCTTTGGCTGCATTGTGAATATTCCTCAAATGCTCCATTAATCTTGTTCGGAGCTTTCGGGTCGTCATTCCAACATATAATAACTTACATCTACACCTTAGAATGTAAATTACCCCTTCTGTGTTACAGCTGATGTACCTTTTGATCGGATGTGTTACTCCAAATCTGTCCTCAATATTAGAGGTTTTAACAATGTGGTGGCATGTGCTACAATTGCCACACTTAAATGATCCTGGGTTAAATGCGGATTTGGTCCTTTTCATATTGAAATGGCTGCTACTGACCATGTCTTTTAGGTTTTTGACACGTCTGTATCCTATAGTAGGTCTATCTCCTAGTTTGCGTTTCAGGACGGGGTCAGTCATAAGTATATTCCAATGTTTTTTGATGATATTAATCACCTCAGGTGTTTGACTGTTGTGTGTAAGAATCAGTCGTGGAATATTTTCATTAGTTTTGACTTTCTTATTTAGTAGTTGATCTCTGTTGGTTTGTGAAGCTCTGTATTTTGCTTTTTTTTATACTTCTTTTACTGTAGCCACGATCCAATAATCTCTCCTCCAATTCTTGAGCTCTTAGGTTAAACGTTTCTTTGTCAGTGCAATTTCTCCTTATTCTAAGGCATAGAGTGCTATTTGCATTCTTTCAGTGGATCTCTATCCGCTATCTGTTTGCTAGAGTTTGGCAACAGTATAGCAATCCAATGGTTCAAGGGTTAAACAGGCAGAGTGATCAGATAGGCAGAGTTCAGCAACAGTATGGCAATCCAGTACTTTAGGGGTTAAGCAAGCAGAGTAGTCAGACAGGCAGAGTTCAGTAACGTTATGGCAATCCAGTACTTTAGGGGTTAAGCAAGCAGAGTAAGGCAGAGTTCATTAACGTTATGGCAATCCAGTACTTTAGGGGTTAAGCAAGCAGAGTAGTCAGACAGGCAGAGTTCAATAACGTTATGTCAATCCAGTACTTTAGGGATTAGACAAGCAGAGTAGTCAGACAGGCAGAGTTCAATAACATTGTGGCAATCCAATATACAGTAATAATCACACCCAGGAGCACACTTAGTAATATCTATACTTGGGCAGTGATAGGTAGAAAGTGAGCAACTTACATAGGCGCAGAATTCGCACCACAGGAGATCCTGACTGGCTTCAGAATGGAAGGAGCGTGCGGCAATGACGTCACCACCGCACGCACACAGGAGCCAATTCTCCCCTAGGCAACGAGCAGAACAGCAGGCGCCGCGTCCCTAGAAACAGCTAGAGCAGCGCAGCATGACAGTTATTAATTATAGCCAATCAAACCATTTCTACCAACTATAAAATATGTTCAATGAGTTGCAAGACTCGTGTAATGTTTATGACAGTGTCTTCCAGGTGGGTGAATTGCTTTTGGAAGGGAACAGACACCAAGCTGTTTTGCTCATCTAGCATCAGAAAGAAAAAAACTAATTTTTTTATGAGCATACACTAAAAAATTTGCAACTGGCATTAATAGCAAAGTTAACAACTATCATATTGATTAACTGGGATATGGGATTTGTTGCTACATATGGGGAAAATTGGCTTATATAAGGATGATGCTGTTCTCTGGTAAATAATTGGATGTAACATTTGTCTGTGTTTTGTCCCAGAGGAAAGCTCTAACAAATTTCTTCCCAAGAAAGGATTGATTGACAAGCAATATTTTTTAATAGACTGGATTCTTTCCCAGGCATGTAGAAATTGGGCTTTATCCTCTACCTCTAATTGCTGTATTTCCATCCAACTCTTTGCAAAGCAATAATGAAAACACACACTACAATATTCTGCATAATTAGATGGCTAATTGTAAGGATACGAGAACTCTGTAAATTGTGACAGACATGCAAGGCTCTTCACCCCATGTCATGGGTCACAATGACAGAGTAATTAGCATTTGAAAACCATTCAGAGGTCTATGGCCCAGGGGTTTGGTTAGCTGCAAACAGACATTTTATGATCAAATAAGAACAATTATCACAGGAGGTCATTATTGAATTAGGTGGAACAGAACTGAAGAATGTTGTCATATTTGTTGTTTACATATTGTTGACTGCCTTTATATTATAGTAATGCTGCACTTCATCTATTTAAAAAGGATTTCAGGATGACTTTGATAGCCTTAGCTTGTGGTCTACTTAAAATCATGTCTTGAAAAACAATGATGTTATATAACGCATTGCAGTTTTCTTGGTCCTTCTGTCTATAAGATACATATTTATTAAATAACCAGGATCATATGAAAAGATCTCTTTATAGCAAGATTCTAAATTAATTACCAAATCATATTTTTGGTGGATTAAATTTGATTGAATTATTATTATTATTTATGTTGACACACTTTTTTGACCAGTTTTATCTTTCAAGTTCAGTTCACAAAAGTATATTGGGATTTCTATAAGACTTTAAAATAACCACAAATTCTTGAGGCTATTCTCATCACAACTTTTAATTAACCTTGAACCTTATGAGACTTAAAAACCTAAGTTCTTTTTTTCCTCCTTTCTTCAGATATTCTTTATAGCAGATGCTAATTGCATTTAAAAAATAAATAAATAGCTAAATAAATAAGAAACCCAACAGCATATACAATAACGCTTGTTGACTCACTCTAATTGCAAGAACATTTGTGTCACTTATGCAACAAGGTTGTAATTTTCATATCATGCAAATTGTATGGTAAATTTTCTGCAAAAAGAAAGGGCAGGCAGAAAGTGTAAAAAATGCTTTCTGAGAAAAAAAAATCCTATGTAATCTTTTGATTGGCTAATGAATAGTGTAGTCAATATGCCAAAATTAAATGCACACTTTTGGCCTCTATAGATTTATTCTATCAGCTAAAACTGAGATAAAAATATATTTAAATAATAACCCTTGTACTATGTGTGGAGTAATAGTTATGCATCATAATTAGGAAAATTGATATAGTTAAGTGACGGTATTGATTTAGTTGTGTAACTTTAACCCCTTGGGTGTGAAAGGTTAATGCTAATAGATGTGTTCTACTTTGCTAATTCATATGTCCCACAGCTTTATGCTAGAATATATAATACTGAAATAAAACAACCACACAAAATAAATAAATTAAACACAATAGGGTCAGTCACAATCCTGACCAATAATCTCTATTGGGGATTTTTGTAGATATATTATTTGATAAAATTTTTCTAAAGGATTAACCCAATATTGGTGATATATGTTATAGATCATGACCTCTATTACCTTGGCTTGAAAAGCTAGGCTTATATTCACCTTTATGAGTCTAGGGCTTCTAGCATCCTTGCAACAAACAGGAAACTGTAGAAGTACTTGATAGACAAATATTGTAATTGCTGTAACATGAAAACACTTATGGCTTAGCCTTTTTATGTTTGTGTGAAGATATTTATAAGCTTTTCTATTGTATAATCTATTATATATAATGGCAAAAAATACATTTATGTTGGAGTTTTATTTCAAAATGAACACCTCCCTGCCAAAGACTATATTGCATAATATAATTACATTATAAAAGTATCTGTGGCGAGGGAGTTATTTTGAAATTAAGCATTTTAGCATTTGACAGAGATCTTAAACTCTGACATTGATCTAAGCTTTTTGGCTTTTTAATACTGTGTGTAGTGAGTGTTGTGTGTGTAGTGACAATGAGGGTACTGTGTATATAGCGAGGGTACTGTATGCACAGTGTTAGTGAGGGTACTGTGTGTAGTGAGAGTGTTGTGCGTGTAATGACAATGAGGGTACTGTGTATAAAGCAAGGGTATTGTATGTTCAGTGTTAGTGAGGGTACTGTGTGTAGTGAGTGTTGTGTGTGTAGTGACAATGAGGGTACTGTGTATATAGCGAGGGTACTGTATGTGCAGTGTTAGTGAGGGTACTGTGTGTAGTGAGTGTTGTGTGTGTAGTGACAATGAGGGTACTGTGTATATAACGAGGGTATTGTATGTGCAGTGTTAGTGAGGGTACTGTGTGTAGTGAGTGTTGTGTGTGTAGTGACAATGAGGGTACTGTGTATATAGCGAGGGTATTGTATGTTCAGTGTTAGTGAGGGTACTGTGTGTAGTGAGTGTTGTGTGTGTAATGACAATGAGGGTACTGTGTATATAGCAAGGGTATTGTATGTGCAGTTTTAGTGAGGGTACTGTGTGTAGTGAGAGTGTTGTGTGTGCAATGACAATGAGTGTACTGTGTATATAGCGAGGGTATTGTATGCGCAGTGTTAGTGAGGGTACTGTGCGTAGTGAGAGTGTTGTGTGTGTAATGACAATGAGGGTACTGTGTATATAGCGAGGGTACTGTGGGGTCGATCTGATAAAAATCGTCGCCCGCAAAAGTCGGCGACGCCAATATTTGCGCGGGTTTGGTATCCTATATACGGCGTAACCTAGAAGTTACGCGCGTATATTTCTGCCGTCGCCCGTAGTTTTTTGGGCCATAGGCAGGTATACCAAACCCGCGCAGTTTGGTATCCAATATACAGCGTAAGGACTTACGTGGCGAAAATGGAGAAATCTTACTCCATTTTCACCTCGCAACAAAAAGCAGCCGTAAGAAGCCTTACGCTGACTATTGGAACCCCGTAACTCCCTAAACTGGCTGCTAAAATAAACCTAACACCTAACACATGCGCAATGTCTATCTCCCTGTCAACCGCAATCTGCTAAATAAAACCTAACACCTAACGCATGCGCAATGTCTATCTCCCTGTCAACCGCGATCCCCCGCCGCAATCCCTTATAAAGTATTTAACCCCTAAACCGCCGCCATCTACATAAACTAACCCCCTACTGTGAGCCCCTAAAACCGCCACAATCTAACTGATCTATCCCCTAATGTGAACCCCTAAAACCGCCACCATCTAACTGATCTATCCCCTAATGTGAACCCCTTACACCGCCGCCATCTATATTAAAATGTCAGCCAATCGGATTGAACTTGAATCTGATTGGCTGATTCAATTAGCCAATCAGATTTTTCTACCTTAATTCCGATTGGCTGATAGAATCCTATCAGCCAATCGGAATTCGGCGGACGCCATCTTGGATGACGTCATTTAAAGGAACCTCATTCGTCGGGAAGTCTTCCTGCCGGAAGGATGCTCCGCGGCGAAGGAGCGAAGAAAGAAGATTGAAGATGCCGATTTGCTTGAAGACATCGCCGATGGAAGAAGACTCTCTGCCGCTTGCTTCATGACATCGCCCGGATGGAAGAAGACTTCACTGCCGCTTGCTGGAACACATCGCCTGGATCGGATGAGGAGTTCGGCCCGGCTGGGTGAATACAAGGTAGGGAGATCTTCAGGGGGGTAGTGTTAGGTTTATTTAAGGGGGGTTTGGGTTAGATTAGGGGTATGTGGGTGGTGGGTTGTAATGTTGGGGGGTGGTATTGTGTTTTTTTTGCAGGCAAAAGAGCAGTTTTCTTTGGGGCATGCCCCCACAAAAGGCCCTTTTAAGGGCTGGTAAGGTAAAAGAGCTTTGAACTTTTTTTAATTTAGAATAGGGTAGGGAATTTTTTTATTTTGGGGGGCTTTATTATTTTATTAGGGGGCTTAGAATAGGTGTAATTAGCTTAAAAATCTTGTAATCTTTTTTTTTAATTTTTTTGTAATTTAGTGTTTTGTTTTTTTTGTAATTTAGTTTAGTTTATTTAATTGCATTTTTAGATAGATATTTGTAGTTTATTTAATTTATTGATAGTGTAGGTGTATTTGTAACTTAGGTTAGGATTTATTTTACAGGTAATTGGGTAATTATTTTAACTAGGTAGCTATTAAATAGTTAATAACTATTTAATAGCTATTATACCTAGTTAAAATAATTAACAATTTACCTGTAAAATAAATATAAACCCTAACATAGCTATAATGTAATTATTAATTATATTGTAGCTATCTTAGGGTTTATTTTATAGGTAAGTATTTAGATTTAAATAGGAATATTTTAATTAATAATATTAATATTAGATTTATTTTAATAAGAGTTTAGTTAGGATGTTAGAGTTAGATAGGGTTATTATACTTAATATATATATAATATAATAACGATATTAACTATATTAACCCTAATATAATTAGGGTTAATATAGTTAATATATATAATATAATAACTATATTAACTATATTAACCCTAATATAATTAGGGTTAATATAGTTAATATAGCTGGCGGCGGTGTAGGGGGATTAGATTAGGGGTTAATACATTTATTATAGGTGGCCGCGGTGTAGGGGGATGTAGATTGTAGGCAAAAGAGCAGTTTACTTTGTGACAAAGCCCCGCCAAAAGCCCTTTTAAGGGCTGGCAAAAGAGCTGTTACTTTGGGGCATGCCCCGCAAAAAGCCCTTTTAAGGGCTGGCAAAAGAGCTGTTACTTTGGGGCAATGCCACTCAAAAAGCCCTTTTAAGGGCTGGCAAAAGAGCTGTTACTTTGGGGCAATGCCACTCAAAAAGCCCTTTTCAGGGCTATTTGTAGGGTTAGACTTAGGTTTAGTGGTAGGGATAGTTTAGTATTTTAGGGGTTAAATAATTTAATATAGATGGCGGCGGGGTAGGGGGATTAGATTAGGGGTTAATAATTTTAAAATAGATAGCGGCGGGGTAGGGGCTCACTTTAGGGGGTAGGTAAGGTAGATGGCGGCGGTGTTAGGGGCTCACTTTAGGGGGTTATAGATTTAATATAGCTGGCGGCGGTTTAGGGGTTAATAACTTTATTAGGTAGCGGCGGGCTCCGGGAGCGGCGGTTTAGGGGTTAATACATATTTTATTGTTAGGATAGTGAGGGGGGATAGCGGATAGAGGGTTAGACGTGTTGGGCTATGTTAGGGAGGCGTGTTAGACAGTGCGGGTGATTTAGACTTTAGTCAGGTTTTGTAGGCGCCGGCAGTTTCTAACGTGCCGTAAGTCACTGGCGACGCTAGAAATTTGTACTTGCGCAGATTTCTGGACATCGCTGGTTTGTCAGACTTACGGCACGTTAGCATCTGACGGCGCCATATATGGGATAGCTCGAGTTGCGAGCTGAAACTGCAGGCGACGCGGGTTCCCTCGCTTGCGCCGCAAACTACGATCTATATCGGATCGCGCCCTGTATGTGCAGTGTTAGTGAGGGTACTGTGTGTAGTTAGAGTGTTGTGTGTGTAGTGACAACGAGGGTACTGTGTAGATAGCGAGGGTATTGTATGTTCAGTGTTAGAAAGGGTACTGTGTGTAGTGAGAGTGTTGTGTGTGTAGTGACAATGAGGGTACTGTGTATATAGCGAGGGTATTGTATGTGCAGTGTTAGTGAGGGTACTGTGTGTAGTGAGAGTGTTGTGTGTGTAGTGACAATGAGGGTACTGTGTATATAGCGAGGGTATTGTATGTGCAGTGTTAGTGAGGGTACTGTGTGTAGTGAGAGTGCTGTGTGTGTAATGACAATGAGGGTACTGTGTATATAGCGAGGGTATTGTATGTGCAGTGTTAGTGAGGGTACTGTGTGTAGTGAGAGTGTTGTGTGTGTAATGACAATGAGGGTACTGTGTATATAGCGAGGGTACTGTATGTGCAGTGTTAGTGAGGGTACTGTGTGTAGTGAGAGTGTTGTGTGTGTAACGACAATGAGGGTACTGTGTATATAGCGAGTGTATTGTATGTGCAGTGTTAGTGAGGGTACTGTGTGTAGTGAGAGTGTTGTGTGTATAATGACAATGAGGGTACTGTGTATATAGCGAGGGTATTGTATGTGCAGTGTTAGTGAGGGTACTGTGTGTAGTGAGAGTGTTGTGTGTGTAATGACAATGAGGATACTGTGTATATAGCGAGGGTACTGTATGTGCAGTGTTAGTGAGGGTACTTTGTGTAGTGAGAGTGTTGTGTGTGTAACGACAATGAGGGTACTGTGTATATAGCGAGTGTATTGTATGTGCAGTGTTGGTGAGGGTACTGTGTGTAGTGAGAGTGTTGTGTGTGTAATGACAATGAGGGTACTGTGTATATAGCGAGGGTACTGTATGTGTAGTGTTAGTGAGGGTACTTTGTGTAGTGAGAGTGTTGTGTGTGTAACGACAATGAGGGTACTGTGTATATAGCGAGTGAGTGTATTGTATGTGCAGTGTTGGTGAGGGTACTGTGTGTAGTGAGAGTGTTGTGTGTGTAGTGACAATGAGGGTACTGTGTATATAGCGAGGGTACTGTATGTGCAGTGTTAGTGAGGGTACTGTGTATAGTGAGAGTGTTGTGTGTGTAATGACAATGAGGGTACTGTGTATATAGCAAGTGTATTGTATGTGCAGTGTTAGTGAGGGTACTGTGTGTAGTGAGAGTGTTGTGTGTGTAATGACAATGAGGGTACTGTGTATATAGCGAGGGTATTGTATGTTCAGTGTTAGTGAGGGTACTGTGTGTAGTGAGATTGTTGTGTGTGTAATGACAATGAGGGTACTGTGTATATAGCGAGGGTACTGTATGTGCAGTGTTAGTGAGGGTACTGTGTGTAGTGAGAGTGTTGTGTGTGTAGTGACAATGAGGGTACTGTGTATATAGCGAGGGTACTGTATGTGCAGTGTTAGTGAGGGTACTGTGTGTAGTGAGAGTGTTGTGTGTGTAGTGACAATGAGGGTACTGTGTATATAGCTAGGGTATTGTATGTTCAGTGTTAGTGAGGGTACTGTGTGTTGTGAGAGTGTTGTGTGTGTAATGACAATGAGGGTACTGTGTATATAGCGAGGGTATTGTATGTGCAGTGTTAGTGAGGGTACTGTGTGTAGTGAGAGTGTTGTGTGTGTAATGACAATGAGGGTACTGTGTATATAACGAGGGTATTGTATGTGCAGTGTTAGTGAGGGTACTGTGTGGGCATTAAGTGTGTTGTGTGTGTAGTGACAATGAAAACCTCTATGTATAGTAAGAGTGCTGTGTAAGCACAGTGAGGGAGCTGTGGGGTGGGGTGTTGTGTGTGCAGTGAGAATAGTATATTGAGTTTGTATTGACAAAGATATTTATTTTATAAAAAAATAATCATATATATATATGTTTAAAATAAAAAGAACATGTTCTTCTATATGAAGAACATGTAAAGTGTTGGGTTAGCACATGAGCGGAGTTCGCATGGTCACAATAGCCAAAGTCCTGAAGTTAGCGCTCCTGAGTGTTTCACTTGCATGCTAACTTTTTACTTTCAACTTGTAATGCGCATGCTTATCTGGGCACGCTAACCTCTTACTTTGAGCACAATAAGCGCTCGAATGAAAAATAATAATAATTACGTACCACTTGAAAACTATGGCCTAGATTTAGAGTTGGGCGGCAGCCGTCAAAACCAGCGTTAGAGGCTCCTAACGCTGGTTTTCGGCTACCGCCGGTATTTAGAGTCAGTCATTAAAGGGTCTAACGCTCACTTTCCAGCCGCGACTTTTCCATACCGCAGATCCACTTACGTTAATTGCGTATCCTATCTTTTCAATGGGATCTTTCTAACGCCGGTATTTAGAGTCGTGGCTGAAGTGAGCGTTAGAAATCTGATGACAAAACTCCAGCCGCAGAAAAAAGTCAGTAGTTAAGAGCTTTCTGGGCTAACGCCGGTTTATAAAGCTCTTAACTAATGTGCTCTAAAGTACACTAACACCCATAAACTACCTATGTACCCCTAAACCGAGGTCCCCCCACATCGCCGCCACTCGATTAAAATTTTTTAACCCCTAATCTGCCGACCACCACCTACGTTATACTTATGTACCCCTAATCTGCTGCCACTAACACCGCCGACCCCTATATTATATTTATTAACCCCTAACCTGCCCCCTACAACGTCGCCGCCAGCTACCTAAATAATTAACCCCTGATCTGCCGACCGCAAAGTGCCGCCACCTACGTTATCCTTATGTACCCCTAATCTGCTGCCCCTAACACCGCTGACCCCTATATTATATTTATTAACCCCTAATCTGCCCCCCCTCAACGTCGCCTCCACCTGCCTACACTTATTAACTCCTAATCTGCCGAGCGGACCGCACCGCTACTATAATAAAGTTATTAAACCCTAATCCGCCTCACTCTCGCCTCAATAACCCTATAATAAATAGTATTAACCCCTAATCTGCCCTCCCTAACATCGCCGACACCTAACTTCAATTATTAACCCCTAATCTGCCGACTGAATCTCGCCGCTACTGTAATAAATGGATTAACCCCTAAAGCTAAGTCTAACCCTAACACTAACACCCCCCTAAGTTAAATATAATTTAAATCTAACGAAATAAATTAACTCTTATTAAATAAATTATTCCTATTTAAAGCTAAATACTTACCTGTAAAATAAACCCTAATATAGCTACAATATAAATTATAATTATATTATAGCTATTTTAGGATTTATATTTATTTTACAGGTAACTTTGTATTTATTTTAACCAGGTAAAATAGCTATTAAATAGTTAAGAACTATTTAATAGCTAAAATAGTTAAAATAATTACAAAATTACCTGTAAAATAAATCCTAACCTAAATTACAATTAAACCTAACACTACACGATCAATAAATTAATTAAATAAAATACCTACAATTATCTACAATTAAACCTAACAATACACTATCAATAAATAAATTAAATGCAATACCTACAATTACCTACAATTAAACCTAACACTACACTATCAATAAATTAATTAAATACAATATCTACAAATAAATACAATGAAATAAACTAACTAAAGTACAAAAAATAAAAAAGAACTAAGTTACAAAAAATAATTTTTTTTTTACAAACATTAGAAAAATATTACAACAATTTTAAACTAATTACACCTACTCTAAGCCCCCTAATAAAATAACAAAGCCCCCCAAAATAAAAAAATGCCCTACCCTATTCTAAATTAAAAAAGTTCAAAGCTCTTTTACCTTACCAGCCCTGAACAGGGCCCTTTGCGGGGCATGCCCCAAAGAATTAAGCTCTTTTGCCTGTAAAAACAACACATACAATACCCCCCCCAACATTATAACCCACCACCCACATACCCCTAATCTAACCCAAACCCCCTTAAATAAACCTAACACTAAGCCCCTGAAGATCTTCCTACCTTATCTTCACCATACCAGGTTCACCGATCCGTCCTCGGAAGTCTTGATCCAAGCCTCGGAAGTGTGAATCCAAGCCCAAGCGGGGGGCTGAAGAGTGACGTCCATCCTCGGGCTGAAGTCTGGATCCAAGCGGCGGCTGAAGAACTCCATCATCGGGCTGAAGTCGGAAGTCCATCATCGGGATGAAGTCTTCTATCAAGCCGCATCTTCAATCTTCTTTCTTCTGGAGCGGAGCGGAGCCATCTTCTTTCCAACCGACTCGGATCCAACCTCTTCAACCGACGCCTACTCGCCGAATGACGGTTCCTTTAAATGACGTCATCCAAGATGGCGTCCCTCAAATTCTGATTGGCTGATAGGATTTTATCAGCCAATCGGAATTAAGGTAGGAATATTCTGATTGGCTGATGGAATCAGCCAATCAGAATCAAGTTCAATCCGATTGGCTGATCCAATCAGCCAATCAGATTGAGCTCACATTCTATTGGCTGTTCCGATCAGCCAATCAGATAGAACTTGATTCTGATTGGCTGATTCCATCAGCCAATCAGAATTTTCCTACCTTAATTCCGATTGGCTGATAGAATCCTATCAGCCAACCGGAATTCGAGGGACGCCATCTTGGATGACGTCATTTAAAGGAACCGTCATTCGGCGAGTAGGCGTCGGTTGAAGAGGTTGGATCCACGTTGGTTGGAAAGAAGATGGCTCCGCTCCGCTCCGCTCCGCTCCAGAAGAAAGAAGATTGAAGATGCGGCTTGATAGAAGACTTCATCCCGATGATGGACTTCTGACTTCAGCCCGATGATGGAGTTCTTCAGCCGCCGCTTGGATCCAGACTTCAGCCTGAGGATGGACGTCACTCTTCAGCCTCCCGCTTGGGCTTGGATCAACACTTCCGAGGCTTGGATCAAGACTTCCGAGGACGGATCGGTGAACCTGGTATGGTGAAGATAAGGTAGGAAGATCTTCAGAGGCTTAGTGTTAGGTTTATTTAAGGGGGGTTTGGGTTAGATTAGGGGTATGTGGGTGGTGGGTTGTAATGTTGGGGGGGGGTATTTTATGCATTTTTTTACAGGCAAAAGAGCTGAATTCTTTGGGGCATGCCCCGCAAAGGGCCCTGTTCAGGGCTGGTAAGCTAAAAGAGCTTTGAACTTTTTTAATTTAGAATAGGGTAGGGCATTTTTTTATTTTGGGGGGCTTTGTTATTTTATTAGGGGGCTTAGAGTAGGTGTAATTAGTTTAAAATTGTTGTAATATTTTTCTAATGTTTGTAAATATTTTTTTATTTTTTGCAACTTAGTTCTTTTTTATTTTTTGTACTGTAGTTAGTTTATTTCATTGTAGTTATTTGTAGGTATTGTATTTAATTAATTTATTGATAGTGTAGTGTTAGGTTTAATTGTAACTTAGGTTAGGATTTATTTTACAGGTAATTTTGTAATTATTTTAACTAGGTAGCTATTAAATAGTTATTAACTATTTAATAGCTATTGTACCTGGTTAAAATAAATACAAAGTTGCCTGTAAAATAAATATTAATCCTAAAATAGCTATAATATAAATATAATTTATATTGTAGCTATATTAGGGTTTATTTTACAGGTAAGTATTTAGCTTTAAATAGGAATAAGTTATTTAATAATAGTTAATTTATTTCGTTAGATAAAAATTATATTTAACTTAGGGGGGTGTTAGGGTTAGGGTTAGAATTAGCTTTAGGGGTTAATACATTTATTAGAATAGCGGTGAGCTATTAGGGGCTAATGTTTGAAGTTAGGTGTTGGCGATGTTAGGGAGGGCAGATTAGGGGTTAATACTATTTATTATAGGGTTATTGAGGCGGGAGTGAGGCGGATTAGGGGTTAATAACTTTATTATAATAGCGGCGCGGTCCGGTCGGCAGATTAGGGGTTAATAAGTGTAGGCAGGTGGAGGCGACGTTGTGGGGGGCAGATTAGGGGTTAATTAATATAATATAGGGGTCGGCGGTGTTAGGGGCAGCAGATTAGGGGTACATAGGGATAATGTAAGTAGCGGCGGTTTACGGAGCGGCAGATTAGGGGTTAAAAAATATGCAGGTGTCAGCGATAGCGGGGGCGGCAGATTAGAGGTTAATAAGTGTAAGGCTAGGGGTGTTTAGACTTGGGGTACATGTTAGGGTGTTAGGTGCAGACGTAGGAAGTGTTTCCCCATAGAAAACAATGGGGCTGCGTTAGGAGCTGAACGCGGCTTTTTTGCAGGTGTTAGGTTTTTTTTTAGCTCAAACAGCCCCATTGTTTCCTATGGGGGAATCGTGCACGAGCACGTTTTTTAAGCTGGCCGCGTCCGTAAGCACCGCTGGTATCTAGAGTTGCAGTCGCGTAAAATTATGCTCTACGCTCCCTTTTTGGAGCCTAACGCACTGAAAACCCAGCCATTCTGTGAACTCTAAATACCAGCGGTATTTAAATGGTGCGGGGGAAAAAAAGCACGCGTAGCTAACGCACCCCTTTGGCCGCAGAACTCTAAATCTAGGCGTATACTTCTTTGTACACACACGAAAATTAAATAATTTTGCAAAATGTAAAAATTATATATATATATCCTGTATATATATGTGTGTGTGTTTTTTTTTTTTTACTTTTATTGCGCAAAGAGAAAAACATGGAAATTACAAAGAAATTGCAAATCACCCGACAATACAATATGTTGTCATACATAGTGATGTGTTACAGTTCGGGTAGAAGGAATTTTAGATCTCTTTGCACTAGATAAATGACATAAACAATATTTAAACTAAACAACAAATAATCTACACTGGTATTGTAAACCATATAATCTGTGTACAATCTTGTATGTTCATTCCTTGAAACGTTCCGCTGTTCCATACAATACAATTATAAGAGTTATTCCCCTTAGAGCCCAACCTATAGCGCCATATAGACCCCTATGAAGACTGTCACCCCATTGCGAATCTCATCTTTAACCCCTAAGATGCATAAAGAGGGATTCAATATCTAAGTGAGTCCGCCTCAGCCGTCGAGGCCATCTGCTTTAGTTCTGTCTCGTTGTCTGTCAAATTCTCTGTGAGGGGAATTTAAGTAATCTTCCGAAATAAATTTCATGTCATGGAAGATATTGAATTACTGCCTCTTTAGATAGCCATATTCCTCTAGTGTCAGCAACTCAGTTATTTTGTCTATCCAAATTTGTCCCTTCAGAGAGTCCTGAGTTTTCCATTTAAGTGCAATCAAGGATTTCGCTCCGTTTAGCCCAATTTGTAATAACTGTCTCCTCAATTTGCAGGGGAAATTTGGTAGTTTGTTTAGTAAAGCCATACTGGGTGTTAATTTAAAATCTTTAGCTAGGATCTTTCGGAAGTGATTCTCTACATGTTTCCAAAGCTGTCTCAACTTATCACAGTCCCACCACATGTGTCTATAGCTACCCCTGGCCTCACAGCCTCTCCAACAGTGCTCATTGGCTGATGGATAAATGGAGTGTATGTGTGTAGGAGTTAGGTACCACCTCTGTAAGACTTTGTAATTAAGTTCTAACATTTTAGGGGAAGTTGATGATTTTTTAGTGTTGTGAAATATGGATTCCCAGTCTTTAGTAGTATAAGTTATCTCTAACTCCTTCTGCCATTTGTTTGTGTAAAATGGAAGTTCGGTGGTATGAGTTGTCTGCAGTAAAGTACGCATTTTTGAGAGAATATGCAAGAGTGGTTTACCTGCCAAACATATCTTTTCAAAGAGGGTAAGGTGTCTGAGGAAGTCAGCCTTATGTGGAGATGTATAGACAAAGTGTGAAAGTTGCATATGTTTAAGCCATGAAGAGTAAGTGCCATTCACTATATCTCTGATTTTGTCTCTGTCCAAAAGCTTGCCCTCCTTGATAAACCTAGTCAGAGGTGTGGTGTAGCTACAATCTGTCACCCTCTGGTAATTTGTGTCTAAACCTCCCGTAAGTTCAGCATTAAAAGGAATTGGGAAGACTGGGGATCTTTCTCCCATCATGTAATGATTCTGGACTGTCAGCACGTCCCAAAACTCAAAAAAGAGGCTATGGATTGTGAGTGTTTTACCTTGTGGGGGTCTCAGGGTCTTTGGTACCCAGCATAATGCTCCTACTGAGGGAACTTTTAATATGTGAGAATCAATGGCTATCCAGACTTTGTGTTCTGATGAACTATGCCAATCTAATACCCTTTGTAGGACCATGGCATCTAAGTATGCCAAAATATTGGGGAGGCCTAGCCCCCCATTAGCCGCTTCCCTATACATTGTATTCTTATTTATTCTGGGTCTGCTTTTGCCCCATATAAATGCATTTATATACTTTTTCAACTGGACTGGGTACCATTTTGGCATTGATATAGGAAGGACTTGTAGGACATAAAGGATTCTCGGCAAGGTAGTCATTTTGATGCATTGTGTGCATCCCCACTATGATATAGGTTTATTAGACCAAGTGTTTCAGTCTCGTTGAACCGAGTGTAAGAGAGCAACAAAGTTGCTTTGGAATAATACTTTGGGGATCGGGGATAGCTGTATCCCTAGATATTTAAGAGTCTTAGTCTGGAGATGCAATGGGCAAACTGTCGACAGTGTATTGAAGTCACCTGGAGAAAGGGATATGTTTAGAATTTCTGATCTGGTGGGATTTACTAAAAAATTTGAATATTCTCCAAACTCCTTCAGCTCTGCCATTATCTCCTTGATAGATTGGGAAGGGTCCCTGATAGTGAAGAGGACATCATCAGCATATAGGGCTATTTTAAAACTGTTTGGACCTATGTCAATTCCTTTTATTAATTGGTTATTTTGAATATGAGCTGCCAGTATTTCCATGGTGAGGACGAACAGCAATGGGGATAGGGGGCAGCCTTGCCTTGTACCGTTGCTAATTTTAAAGGGATTAGAGAGTAGACCGTTGGCCTTTACTTGTGCTGTGGGGTGTGAGTATAGACCAAAGATTCTTTGAAGCATATTAGGACCGAAACCTATCGCAATTAGTGTTTCTTGAAGGAATTGCCAATCGAGCTGATCTAAGGCCTTTTTGGCGTCAGTCACCACAAAGACTGCATGTATCTTGTAGTGTTTTACATACGACATGAGGGTCAGTGCTCTTATAGTGTTATCCCTAACATCTCTATGGGGTATGAAACCTACTTGGTCCATGTGTAATATATCTGGTAGGACTTTGTTTAACCTTTTTGCAAGTATTATATATACCTAATATTCTTAAGTCTGTGTTTAATAATGAGAAAGGCCTATGAATTTTTGGATCTGTGGGTGTTTTGTTAGGTTTTAGGAGAACTAAAACGTGTGCTAGCTGCATTTCTGGAGGTAATGCCTGACCCTCTTCTAGGGTTTGAAACAGTTTTAAGAGATGGGGTTCCAGTAAGGTCCTATACTTCTTATAGTAAGCATTGGTTAAGCCATCTGGACCTAGACTTTTCCCAGAATGCAAGTCCGAGATGGCAGATAAGATCTTCTGTAGAGATATAGGAGTTTCTAGCTCATCTTTAATAGTGGTTTGAATTTTGGGTAAGTCTGCTTTTCTGATGTAATCCTGCATATGGGTAGGTGTGCTCGATTGATGGCTTAGAGGGAGATTATAGAGTTCCTTATAGTATGCACCAAAGTGGTTCACTATTTCCTTGCTATCATATATTGTTTGGTTATCTGATGTGATCAGTTTACCAATTTGAGATTTCATAGTTTGGGATCTTAACAGTCTTGCTAGCCATGGTCCTATTCTATTACCCTCAAAGAAGAAGGTCTTCCTTATAGATAATGCCTTTCTTTGGGCATCTTTTGTTAAAATTGCATTAATTTCTATTCTGTGCTTTGTTATGTGTATGAGTAGTGTTTGATCACTAGGTACATTTTTGTGATTTAATTGAGTGGTTAGTGCTGTGATGGCAGAGTTGTATGTTTTCTTCCAAAAGGCCTGATGTTTTATACTTTCCCCTCTGATTACTGCCTTGTGTGCTTCCCATTTGTATCTAGGGTGTGTTTCCATGGTACTATTTAATTGAAAGTATTCAGACAGGGATTTGTTCAGGGCCTCATGAGTAGCAGGGTAATGGAGCAGGGAGTCATCCATTCTCCATATGTATGGGACCGTTGGCTTATCTGGCCATTCTAGGTGGATGCTTATAACCGAATGATCTGACCATGGCGTTGCTTGTATGTCGGAGTCTATTAGCAAGGATAAATGGTTTCTGTCTAAAAACAAGTAATCAATGCGGGTGTAGATTGGCCAAGGGTATGAAATTTTTTTATAGTTATGCTGCGTCGGATGTTGAATCTTCCACCCATCAATCAGACCCAGTTGGTCTAAACAAGTAAATACAGTATTTGGGGCTCTGGACCAGGAGTGTGTGGACCCTGTAGATGTATCCATTGAGGGATCCAACGTGATGTTGAGATCTCCACCCATAACCAAAATTCCCTTCTTATGCTCTATTATTAGAGAAGGCAAGCGCTAATAAAACCTGTGTCTATTACTGTGTGGTGCATACACATTAACCAGCATAACTGATCTGTTGAAAAGGAGACCTATTATAATTAGTATTTTGCCATCTGAGTCGGTGACCTTGTTATGTAGTTGGAAATGTGTTTGTGAAGAATTATGCTCACCCCTTGCTTTTTAGTGGAATATGAATTGTGGTATCCCACTGGGAAATCCCTTGAGGCCAAGGTCGGTTCGGAACCAGATATAAAATGAGTCTCCTGGATAAAAATGATAGAGTCTGTATATTTGGCAACTGATCTTTTGGTAGGGAAGTTGAGACCCTTTGAGTTTTGCGATATTATATGTATTTTAGGGATAGTCATATTGGTATCTAGGTAGGTCATGTCTTCTGAAGTGTTGCTGTCTTACCTGATAGCTGAGGTTCTTGAAAGGGCGGACTGGACTCAGAATGCTCATTGCTATAAGAGGTTAATCAGCTGCAGCACAAATAATGAGTTGTATGAAGAGGGTAAATCTCCTCTGTAACATCCTAAAGAGAATAAGTGTATGATAAGTTTTTACCAGTAACAACAATAAATAGTACTAAAAATAATAAAACAATAAATACAACTTTATAACAAAATCCGATGGTTCGCTAAGAATCATCAGGGGAATGATGGAATTGCTTCTCATCATAAGGATGGAAGAAGAGTGGAGGGGGGGGATTTGAGGCAGGTGTTCTTGCCAATCCACTCTGTTTGGGCGTTCATATTGCATTCTTGAGATATAGCGTCTTTATTAGTCCTGATAAGATTCATATTAAGTATCTGCATATTAAGGAAAACCTGTTAAACTTTCTATGACTCTATGTAATGTTCTTACAGACCACTGGATGTGGGAGTTTCAGGGAGGCTCAGAGGATGTTGAGGCTGGTGAAGCGTGCATAGTGGCCATATTTTTTCTTTTCCATGCTACAGGGAGTGCAGAATTATTAGGCAAGTTGTATTTTTGAGGATTAATTTTATTATTGAACAACAACCATGTTCTCAATGAACCCCAAAAACTCATTAATATCAAAGCTGAATAGTTTTGGAAGAAGTTTTTAGTTTGTTTTTAGTTATAGCTATTTTAGGGGGATATCTGTGTGTGCAGGTGACTATTACTGTGCATAATTATTAGGCAACTTAACAAAAAACAAATATATACCCATTTCAATTATTTATTTTTAACAGTGAAACCAATATAACATCTCAACATTCACAAATATACATTTCTGACATTCAAAAACAAAACAAAAACAAATCAGTGACCAATATAGCCACCTTTCTTTGCAAGGACACTCAAAAGCCTGCCATCCATGTGCTGCATCCCTCTGCAAGATATCTCACTATTTTTGACTTTTCTGAGCCTGTCAAGTCCTTCTTTTGACCCATTTTGCCAAAGGAAAGGAAGTTGCCTAATAATTATGCACACCTGATATAGGGTGTTGATGACATTAGACCACACCCCTTCTCATTACAGAGATGCACATCACCTAATATGCTTAATTGGTAGTAGGCTTTTGAGCCTATACAGCTTGGAGTAAGACAACATGCATAAAGAGGATGATGTGGTCAAAATACTCATTTGCCTAATAATTCTGCACTCCCTGTATTGTTGACCATTCCGCTCTTTGCTGTTTGGGAGCTGTCATTTGTTGCTGGTGTCTGTTATCTTCTGCAAGTCTTGGTAGGGATGGTTGTGCAATGTTTAGTTGTTTACAAAAGAGTTCCAAATCCTCTGGTCCTCTATAGAGGAAAGTTTTGTCTTCTTTGAGTACTTTGATGGCGAAAGGGATTCCCAGTTCCTGAAGATGGAGTGTCAGATATCTCGCCTCTTTGCGTTTCGACAGCGTGATAGGGCTTAGGTCGGCATAGATCTGTAATGCATCCTCACCAAAGTAAATCGGTCATTTCTTCCCCGCAGCTTGCAGTATTTTTTCTTTATCTGTAAATCTGTGGCAGCATCAAATAATGTCTCTGGGAGGAGAGGAATTGGGAGGTTTCGGCCTTAGGGCCCTATGTACTATATCCAAATTGATAGGGTCTTTGTTGTTTTCTAGGAGAAATTTAAATATATTCTGTAAATAAGAGGGTAGCTGCTGAGGGAGTATCTTCTCAGAGATTACATGGATTCTTAAGTTTTGACGGCGTCCCTTGTTGTGGATGTCCTCCGTCTGACTTTGTAATTGGTCGATAGCTGCGTGCTGATGTTGGAGAGCCATAGTTGTATTGTTAGAATATTTATGTGATTCTTCTAGCTGTTCCTCCAAGTCCAGAACTCTATTTCCTAGTTCACTCATTTCTCTCCTGACTTCAGCCAGTCCATCTTTGATAGCTTTACTAACTTGTGTCATTATTGCAGTGAGATCTGCCTTAGTGGATAGTCGGCTCTTGTAATTGGAGTATTGTCAGCTACCATGTGGTTCTCATTTTGCGATGTGTAATTGTTTATCTCCTATAGGAGAGCCTATGTGCCACCCCCAGAATGCGCTTCTTGGCACTTGAAATACGAGTTCAATTTTCCTCCAGCTGCTGCAGAACCTTTAGGTAATTTATCAGGCTTATGTTTGCTTTTGGAAGCCATTTTAAGCAAGCTTCTACTTAGTAGGAATAAACTGTTTTAAGAGCAATGGTAGTAGTGAAGAGCTTTTAAAGTTGCTAGTAAGTCTCTGTATAGAAAGCAGGACTGTGTAATTGCAATCTATCTAGCCCGCTAGATTATATTCTGTGATGCCTGTTATTTGCAGTGGCTATTGTCTTTTATCATGCCTGACCATTTCCCAGGGCCGAGTGCATGCAGGAAGAAGATGCAGGGCGCCAGGTGCGTTTGTTAACTATTATTGAAAGCTTTACCTACATCTCTAGATTTGTCCCATTGGCGTTGCTGTGAGTTGCCATCTCCGTGGTTTGCAGTTGGCTATTATGCCACAGGTTCATTTGGCGTGGATCCCCTGCTATGCTCAGAGTATACTGCGCGCTTCTGAGCTTCCGGCACCATGTGGTAGGCCTCGGTTCCTAGGATTTAACCAAGTGATCTTTTATCCGGCTTGATCGTGTGGTTATTTTCTGCCTACTGCTGTTCAAAGTGCGGGAGTCAAGTTGTATGTAAAAATCTGCTGTCAGAGCCGCATTATTGTGCCCAAACGAGTTCTGCTGTACAGAGCTCTATCTAGATGCGGCCATTAACATTGCTGGCCGGCTCCGCCCCCCCCTGTGTGTGTATTTATATATATATATATATATATATATATATATATATATATATATATATTGTATAACTATTCATAATTTGTACCAGTTATATCATTAGTATATTGCCAAAGAAACTTTCAAAATATATAAAAGTTTTCTTTCTTTCTTTCTTTCTTTCTTTCTTTCTTTTTAGATTATTTTTTGGAAATTATTATCTATTGTTCTATGCATTCTGTGCTGATGACAGTTTGCACTTCTACAAAATAGCTCTTTGGGTGAAAGGTGCTTTTTTTAAAGTACACAATAAGGAAACCAAACCATTATTTTTTATTAGGTATCTGTTTTTTACACTCATAAAAAGTACAAAAGCAGAGATCTCTTGAGTGCAGCAATAAACTAGAAAGGCAAAATGCAACATGGAAACAATAAACATGTAGCATATTTAATTTCAAGTATTAGTGTTATTATACTAGTAGTAGGTATTTTTTGTAACTACATTTCTAACTGGAAAAAAAAATCAGAATACTTTTTATGTTATTTTTATTTTTTATTTTTTTTATTATTTGCAATATTCCAAAATTTAGGTGGCAGGAGATGTCTTTACAAATTAATATATAGAAACATTTTAAAGGGACATTCCCGTCAAAATTTAAATACACATAGATGAATTACATCTTTGAATAGAAACATATTTGCAATATACATGTATTAGCAAAAAAGCTTCTTGTAAAAGTTATCACTGTTATACTGTTAACATGTTTCTCTGCACGTGCACGTGAAGCATAGCTAGATATTCTCAGTGCACCAGCATTTTAAATGCTGCAGCTGCTCATAGCCCCAGGGGGGCTTGTATCATGTCAGCAAAAACAAATTGAGTCATTACCAGATGGTACAAGCACCTTAGGTTCTCTGAGTAAGTGCTGTGTTTAAAATGCTGGTGCACGGTGCATACTTAAATACACTTTTGAAACAGCTATAGCTTTTATTAGAAGCATTTTTGCTAATGCATGTATGTTACAACATTGTTTCTATTCAAAATGGAAATGCATCCAAGTGAATTCCAATTTTGGCTGGAATGTCCCTTTAAGTTTGCACACAGTTCATGGGGCAGTGAACATCTTAAAATTACGCATTTTTCTGCAGTTTTTCTAGTAGATTAGCAGACTAGCAGAGTCTGAACCATATTAGAACAATTAACACCTCATTTGCTGCAATTGTTTTTCAATGGTCAAACTCCACCCAAGAGTTTCCTTATTTGATGAAGCCTCTCTGGAAAGGATGGGGCTGAAAACTGTCATTGTGTTAACAAAATCTGTGTTGTTTGACATCTGCAGAAAAGATAAAATAACAAACGGCAAATTATGGAGATTTATGTAAGGTTTAAGATTGTTAACCCTGCCATGTGATTTTTCAGTTTTAAATACTGGAAAATGCACAATTTTGAGACCTAAATTGACATAAAACCCAACACTTTTCTTTCATTATTCAGATAGAGAATAACATTTTTAAAAAAGTTTCCCCTTTGTTTCTATTATCACATTTGCTTCGTTCTCATGCTATTCTTTGTTGAAGAGATACCTAGGTAGGCAGAGTGCACATGCCTGAAGCACTGCATGACAGGAAATAGTGCTGATAAACAAACAAACAAAGGGTGGTGTGAGTGCTAATCAGGAAAAGGTTTCTGTGCTTGAATCCCTAATATGGTCTGATAAAATCTCCAATTACAGACTATACGATAAAGAGGTGAGAATGGTGTGGGATAAGCGCTCCAGCTAAGTGGAGCCAACCAGATTATTATGAAAAATAAAATGAAATAACAAGAGGAACTAATGATAATAAAAGAGAATTTTTATAGTGATTTAAGTAGATAACTAGTTAATGCATACAGAATATGTTAGCATATACTCAATTACATAAGATGCCGGCATCAGTAACAATCAAACATATTAATCATATTAAAAACAGAGAAATACAGCCGATATAAAATTTCTAAAAGGTTCCCTGAGTGTTTCTTAAAAATATATACGAATATGAATAAACTTGATAAAGGTAAATGACTCTTAGCACAGTGAAATTGGCTCGGCTAAATGTTACCAGTATTATTTTTAAGCAATGGAATATTTGGTCACAGTATTCAGTGGAGGCGTCTGATCTGTTCAGCCCGTTAGGAGTAACTGTGAGTGATGGATCGGGAGGTGTGACGTCACGTCACCTGACTATTGTATTCCTCCAATCTCTGTGATATGCTTAAACACAACAAGTTTGAAATTTGTATCCAATTCTCAATTGTAACAAAGTATACTTGTTTATGTGATGGTTAGTATCAATACTTGCAAGTGTCCAATGTCCAAAGAATCTGTCCAAATTTTGAAAAAAAACGGTTTGTTTTATCAGCAGCTCTGAATCCTATGAAGTGTTGATCCGTTTGGTTTTATGTCTGTTCTGAAATGTGAAACTTGTCCTTTTGCGAAGAAGCTCCTAAGCACTTGGTTTTTAGTGTATATTAGGGCTATGATGGGAGCAAAGGAAGAAACAAGGGGGCACACAGGAATTATTCATACATCGATCTCAGTGTTGATTCAAGGAGATAGAAATGAACCTGTTTTTGTGCCAGTAAAACAATTTAGCAGTTCAATAGCCTTAGTATATAATTGGTTACACACAGGAATTACTCATATGTCCTCCCTCTATATTAATCATAGAGATAGGGATGAACCTGTGGAGTGTAACACTATCAGTAATAAAATTCTGAATTGACAGGAGTAAGCAAATCTACGCGTTTCGGCAGTGTTAGCTGCCTTTATCAAGATGCTTACTACATGAAATTACTGCCTTTTTATAAGGAGTGTTTGATTCAGGATAGGTGTGGTTAGAGGATAGTCTAGATTAACCCTTAAGTGCTTCTAAAGTGAATGTGTTGAAGTCAGTTTCATAGATAGATGAGGTACATCTTATTAAAAAAGAGTTTTTCAAAGACAATATTCCATCTAATTTCACTCATTAAGTGTTTTTGAAATGATTGCATTAGAATTAAATACATGAACAAAATACATAAACAGAATTGGAATATTGAATTAATGTTTAAATTTATGAGAAATCCCATCATTTCAGGTTTAATGTCTTGTAAACTATATATGAGAATGTGAAATTAAGTATAAAGATATAGTCGCTTATATATCTCAACATTATACTATAACCAGTTTTTCTTTAATGCAGTTTTTGTTGAAAGTGATTTTTATATATGTAAATATACATTGCTCCAAAGGTTTTTTTCATTTTATTATAATAATCTTGCAAAATTGCAATATCAGGTTGTTCTTTAGTAAGCGCTAAATCAACTTGTCTATACGCTAAGGGGTAAGGGGAGGATGTGATACAAAGTAAAAGTTTTGTAAATATAGCTTCAAGACGGTTATTGTACAGTCTCGTTTATGTTTATTTCGATAGTGTATGAGTTCGATTTTTAGTGAAATAATATTTTATATGATAGATGTAATTTGGAATATGTGTTCAACTATTTTGTTTGTCTAGTAATTGTTTATAAGATAGAATTAAGATCAAAGGAACTATTAAGTCCCAATGGATGTACTGTTTTATATTCAAATATGAGTTCTGCTTCTTTTTTTAGGAGTACCTTTTCTATATTTCCCCCTCTCTTGTTAGGTCTAATTTTTTTTCATTCCCCAACATTGAAAACATTTAAGGTCTCCATGGTGTATTTCAGTGAAATGTTTATAAAGTATGGTTTTTGTGGTTTTATGTTCTATGTTCCAAATATGTTCTCTCATTCTATCTTTGAATGTGCGACTGGTTTGACCTATATAGAATAAATTACACGAACATCTTATGCAGTAAATTATATTTGAGTCGTTACATGTTATGGTGTCCTTGATTGTAAATGTAACCTGTTGGTTGATAAATGTTATCTTTTTAGTTTTATTACTGTATCTACAGGATTTACACTTGTGACATGGATAGAATCCAAAAATTTGTTCTTTCTTTAAGTTCATATCTTTTGAATAATCATTTTTTGTTTTGAATTCACTTGGTGACAGATAGCTTTTGAGATTTTTAGCTTTTTTGAAAATGAGATCTGGGTGATTTTTAACTGTAGTTCCTAATATAGGATCCTTTTTGATATAGTGCCAGTGTTTTTGAAGGATGGTTTTTATTTCTTTGTGGTTTGAGTTATATTCAGTTATAAATGGAATAAAATTATTGACATTAGAAGGCATTGAATTATTTGTATATAAATTTTTTCTTTTGTTTGGTTGCTTTTGTAATAAGGTGGATCTATCAGTTTTTCTTACAGAAGTTATGGTTTCTTGGATTTTTTTCTGATTGTAACCTTTATCTGCAAATCTATTTAGTAGAATGTTACATTGTGAGTCATAAGATTCTATGTCTGAGCAGTTTTTTCTGACTCTTAGCATCTGACTTTTTGGGATGTTATCCTTCCACCTATTTTGAAAAAATACTTTTTAACTACTCCACTCACTAGAACACAAACACACCTAGTAAATATATACATTCCAACCTAAAAGAGAAATCAACTTTCTACCCTATGCAAGAAAAGGGAGACTTTATAAAATTTTTTGAAATAAACGTTAAAGAAGATCTAGAGAAATTAGAAATCAACAACAAAATAAAAGATAATCTCAAACCAAATGAACGTAAAACATTAAAATCATTACAAAATAATAAAGAGATTATAATAAAACCCGCCGATAAAGGCGGGGGTATTGTAATTATGGATGTACAATACTACCTGGAAGAATCATATAGGCTTCTACATGACAACACGACGTACACTAGTCTTAAAAACAATCCAATAGAAACTCAGAAAAAGAAACTCAATCGGTTATTGGATAAGGCAAAAACATCAGGAGTAATTACAGATTCAGAATACAATTTCCTTAAAGTTAATTTTCCAAAAAATCCAACATTTTATTTTCTGCCAAAAATTCATAAACATCTCACCAAACCCCCTGGACGTCCCATTATATCAGGAATAGAATCAATATCCTCCAACCTTTCCCAATATGTTGATCATTACCTTCAAAATTATGTTACACAGCTACCATCACATTTAAAAGATTCCACTCATTTTTTAAATGTATTAAATGAAATTAAATGGCAAAACAATTATATAATGGTCACTTGTGACGTTAATTCATTATATACGAACATTAATCACAATTTAGGGCTAGAAGCAATTGCACACTATTTAAATAACGATCCTAATCTATTACAAGAACAAAACAAATATATTCTAGATAGCATTGAGTTTATTTTAAAAAACAATAGTTTCATGTTTAATGACAAATTTTACCTCCAGACTAGGGTACCGCTATGGGCACAAGGTTCGCTCCCAGCTATGCGAATCTATTTATGGGATTCTTTGAAGAAACTTTTCTATCCAATGATGTGTGGGGAGCGAACCTTGTGCTCTATAAAAGATTTATTGACGATATCTTCCTAGTCTGGAGGGGTGACTACGAAATTCTAGAACTATTCCTTGAGGACATGAATACTAATGATGTAGGCCTCACTTTCACTTATGAACACAGCACTAGTTCAATACATTTCCTAGACATTGAGGTAGAGATAGTAGAGAATTTAATTAAAACCAAAACCTACTTCAAAACTATAGACTCAAATAATTTTATACATTATCAAAGCTGCCATCTGAATAGGTGGAAGGATAACATCCCAAAAAGTCAGATGCTAAGAGTCAGAAAAAACTGCTCAGACATAGAATCTTATGACTCACAATGTAACATTCTACTAAATAGATTTGCAGATAAAGGTTACAATCAGAAAAAAATCCAAGAAACCATAACTTCTGTAAGAAAAACTGATAGATCCACCTTATTACAAAAGCAACCAAACAAAAGAAAAAATTTATATACAAATAATTCAATGCCTTCTAATGTCAATAATTTTATTCCATTTATAACTGAATATAACTCAAACCACAAAGAAATAAAAACCATCCTTCAAAAACACTGGCACTATATCAAAAAGGATCCTATATTAGGAACTACAGTTAAAAATCACCCAGATCTCATTTTCAAAAAAGCTAAAAATCTCAAAAGCTATCTGTCACCAGTGAATTCAAAACAAAAAATGATTATTCAAAAGATATGAACTTAAAGAAAGAACAAATTTTTGGATTCTATCCATGTCACAAGTGTAAATCCTGTAGATACAGTAATAAAACTAAAAAGATAACATTTATCAACCAACAGGTTACATTTACAATCAAGGACACCATAACATGTAACGACTCAAATATAATTTACTGCATAAGATGTTCGTGTAATTTATTCTATATAGGTCAAACCAGTCGCACATTCAAAGATAGAATGAGAGAACATATTTGGAACATAGAACATAAAACCACAAAAACCATACTTTATAAACATTTCACTGAAATACACCATGGAGACCTTAAATGTTTTCAATGTTGGGGAATGAAAAAAATTAGACCTAACAAGAGAGGGGGAAATATAGAAAAGGTACTCCTAAAAAAAGAAGCAGAACTCATATTTGAATATAAAACAGTACATCCATTGGGACTTAATAGTTCCTTTGATCTTAATTCTATCTTATAAACAATTACTAGACAAACAAAATAGTTGAACACATATTCCAAATTACATCTATCATATAAAATATTATTTCACTAAAAATCGAACTCATACACTATCGAAATAAACATAAACGAGACTGTACAATAACCGTCTTGAAGCTATATTTACAAAACTTTTACTTTGTATCACATCCTCCCCTTAGCCCTTAGCGTATAGACAAGTTGATTTAGCGCTTACTAAAGAACAACCTGATATTGCAATTTTGCAAGATTATTATAATAAAATGAAAAAAACCTTTGGAGCAATGTATATTTACATATATAAAAATCACTTTCAACAAAAACTGCATTAAAGAAAAACTGGTTATAGTATAATGTTGAGATATAGGCGACTATATCTTTATACTTAATTTCACATTCTCATATATAGTTTACAAGACATTAAACCTGAAATGATGGGATTTCTCATAAATTTAAACATTAATTCAATATTCCAATTCTGTTTATGTATTTTGTTCATGTATTTAATTCTAATGCAATCATTTCAAAAACACTTAATGAGTGAAATTAGATGGAATATTGTCTTTGAAAAACTCTTTTTTAATAAGATGTACCTCATCTATCTATGAAACTGACTTCAACACATTCACTTTAGAAGCACTTAAGGGTTAATCTAGACTATCCTCTAACCACACCTATCCTGAATCAAACACTCCTTATAAAAAGGCAGTAATTTCATGTAGTAAGCATCTTGATGAAGGCAGCTAACACTGCCGAAACGCGTAGATTTGCTTACTCCTGTCAATTCAGAATTTTATTACTGATAGTGTTACACTCCACAGGTTCATCCCTATCTCTATGATTAATATAGAGGGAGGACATATGAGTAATTCCTGTGTGTAACCAATTATATACTAAGGCTATTGAACTGCTAAATTGTTTTACTGGCACAAAAACAGGTTCATTTCTATCTCCTTGAATCAACACTGAGATCGATGTATGAATAATTCCTGTGTGCCCCCTTGTTTCTTCCTTTGCTCCCATCATAGCCCTAATATACACTAAAAACCAAGTGCTTAGGAGCTTCTTCGCAAAAGGACAAGTTTCACATTTCAGAACGGACATAAAACCAAACGGATCAACACTTCATAGGATTCAGAGCTGCTGATAAAACAAACCGTTTTTTTTCAAAATTTGGACAGATTCTTTGGACATTGGACACTTGCAAGTATAGATACTAACCATCACATAAACAAGTATACTTTGTTACAATTGAGAATTGGATACAAATTTCAAACTTGTTGTGTTTAAGCATATCACAGAGATTGGAGGAATACAATAGTCAGGTGACGTGACGTCCACACCTCCCGATCCATCACTCACAGTTACTCCTAACGGCTGAACAGATCAGACGCCTCCACTGAATACTGTGACCAAATATTCCATTGCTTAAAAATAATACTGGTAACATTTAGCCGAGCCAATTTCACTGTGCTAAGAGTCATTTACCTTTATCAAGTTTATTCATATTCGTATATATTTTTAAGAAACACTCAGGGAACCTTTTAGAAATTTTATATCGGCTGTATTTCTCTGTTTTTAATATGATTAATATGTTTGATTGTTACTGATGCCGGCATCTTATGTAATTGAGTATATGCTAACATATTCTGTATGCATTAACTAGTTATCTACTTAAATCACTATAAAAATTCTCTTTTATTATCATTAGTTCCTCTTGTTATTTCATTTTATTTTTCATAATAATCTGGTTGGCTCCACTTAGCTGGAGCGCTTATCCCACACCATTCTCACCTTTTTAGGAAATAGTGCTGCCATCTAGTGCTCTTGCTAATGTGTAACATTGTTGCAAAACTGCTGCCATATAGTGCTAAAGACACGTGCACATTCCTAAGTTTACATCCCTGCTTTTCAACAAAGGATAATAAAACATTAGGAAAACTTGATAATAGAAGTAAATTGAAAAGTTGTTTAAAATTGTGTGTTGTATCTGAATCATGAAAGAAAAATTAGGGGTTTATGTCCCTTTAAGTTACAGGAAAAGGGGCAAAATAAATAATAATAGTATATTTAAAATTTGTTTTACATTTTTTATTACAATCTCAAAGTGTTTACTGTCTCTTTTATTATTGATAAGGCTTGTTATGGTGGTTGCCCCAAACTACTTCATATGAAGCAGCAGGTTAAAAAAAAAAAAGCAGTTTAGTTGTTCATTCCATGATTAATTCTCCCTTGTAATCTTTTCCAACACTAGACTCTTTTAAGTTTGGAATAATGGAAGGTTTAACTTTTCATTCCTGTCAAATAAGTCATCTGAGTGAAAAATAGAGACCTGTTCTTTATTTGTTTTTGTGCAGATTGCTGCAAAAATAAATAAGTGAGCCTTGCAGGTGATTTTGTCTTGGCAATGAAGTATGGGGCTTCCATTAGGTCCTATCAAATGCATTAAGCCCACAGTTTTCTGTTTGCGGCTAGCCTATGCCAGAAGACAATAACCCATAAGGGTCATTTTCTGCATGAGCTAACCTTTTCCTCTCTTAAGGTTTGCAGCCTTTGTTGACAATGAGATGCTCAGTGGGAACATTAAATTAACACTTCATATATGTGGCTGTAAATTTACTGGCAGGCTGAGGCAAAGTCAACGGAAAACAAACACTCTATCATTTCCGCTTCATTTAACTTGTGAATGGGACACTCTCACCTGCAGAGAAAAGAGGTCAGGGCAGACAGGGATAATTTTAATCAGACTCTCAGACTGGTCTTTAGTTGTAGTGGATTGGGTTCCATTCTGTGTTCAACGTAAAGGTGAGATTGAGGTGAGAGCAAGCAAATAGATAATAAGTACTCTGTGGAATATTTAAAAGGCTTCATTGTGGTAACCAAGGCACAGAGTCACACTTTAATCGGTTGCCAAGGAAACCGAAAAGGCTAAAGATTGTTAATTTTAATCACTGAGAAAAAAAAAGAAACCGAGTTGAAATATAAATAAGGATGCAGTCCCATTAAAAAAATTGTACTTTAGAAAGAAAGAGGAAGTTTGTTTTCTTGCAGTACAAAAATAAATAATGATTACAGATGTCCGAGCTTTTCATGAATCTTATTGTCAATTAAACTGAAGTCTTACAGAAGTGTGGCATCAATTAAGTAGGTTTATTGGCTAGCTCAGTGTGTTACAATGATTCATTTAGGTAGAGATTTGTACAGCATGATTACCCTGGGGGATAGTTCAGTACGTAAAATACACTAGCCACATATTTTGTAGCACAATGTAATACTATAAGATTGACAAACCTTCATATTAATATTACAAACAATTTAAAGTCTTCAAAATTCCCTTTAATATTTGCTATTTTATCTTATAATTGTGTTATTTTATCTGACAATTAGTTTTTTTTATTCTTGGCTATATTTTTTCTTACTACTTTTACCAATGTAATTTCAAACATGCTGGGCAATGGTTGTACCAGGTGGTGCTGAGGGTACTATGCCCTCTCATTCATTATGTGAGTACTCCCAGCTTAAGTGGTGCCAATAATGATCATATTGGTTATGATTGATATTATAATATTAACAATATAATACTATAAGATTCATACAGTTTCTATTAATATTACAAACAATTTAAAGTCTTCCAGAAGGTGCTATGCCCTCATTATATGAGCACTCCCAATCTTCAGTGGTGTCAGCTGCCTTACATTTACCTGTCAGTTCTTTTTTATGTACAGAGAAAGGAGATAAGTAAAAGATGGAGAAGGGAGATTTAATAAGAAAATAAAGTTATGAACATATAGTATAATATTTGGTTCCTTATCTGTGTAACTTTTTGCTGTTAAGGTCAGGGTTGAAGTTAGAGGTAGACATAACCCTAGGAGTAAAGTTAACGCCGTTGGATGCCAGAGAGGGCTGGTCTTCTCTGAAATACAAAGTGTTAGCAGAAGTTTGCCCGCTGGTTGCAATGCTGCAGATTAATTTTCTTCACAGGCAACATTGCTGTAGTTATAATTTATCCATGCAACACAGTAGTTATGGCAACAGTAAAGCTGCAATATTATGGTTGCTGTAAAATTGATGTCAAGGTTAAACTCCTGACATGAATCTTTATATATCTAGCTTCCTCCATTGCAGCCCTCCCAGTAGGGTGACCACATTTCCAAACTACCATTCAGAGACCCCCCTCCAAAAAAGTTGATTTTGATACCTTTTTTTGCCAATTTTTGAAAGGGGAAGAAAATATATATAAAAATATATACCAAAGGTGATTTGAATATTATACAAATCATCATGTGTGTGTGTGCTATTTACCTGTATACAGCTGTTTTTATAATATATCTTCACTATACATGCACACTATAACATTTATAGCATGCAGTGTGCATGTATAGTGAAGATATATGTAAATAGCAAACACACACACATGATGATTTGTATAATATTCAAACCACCTTTGGTATATATTTTTTAAAATTTATATCATAATGAAAATTTATTTTTATATAGCTTTGATATCTATAAGGATAATAATATCAGGATAAAATGTCATACAATATACTAATTAAATAAACACAGTATAACTGTGCATTATGCATATGATGAAAGTTTCAGTACTATAATTACACAGATTTACTAAAGCCGGGCACAAAACATTCACTCATTATCATTAATATAATATAAATCTGTCTCAGTCAGTGACTGTGTATTATATTTATAGTGAATATAATGCGTAGAGTTAGATTAATATGCCATTACCCATTGTTCTAATTACCCCCTCTCTTGGTTGTTAAATACTTGCTATAATAACAGGTCTACACTCTACTCTGGACTGGAAGATAGAGCGTGCGCTACCAGGATGTACTCCTCCTGTGTCTCCACTCTCCAGACATGCTATGCTTCCCTCCTGGCGTCTCCGCGTCATCATCAATCCCTGGCGGATAGTCAGATGGCCATGGTGGCCGCAGCACTGGCGGGCGGCTTTCCATTCAATGCAGTGTCCCGGAATGAAGGTACCCGGGACAGACCTGCAAAATGCGTGACTTCCCCGGGCGATCCGGAACACGTGGTCATCCTACTCCCCAGAAGTTTAGGGGATAACCCTAAGTACAACCCTAACAAACTCTATTTTTTAATTGGGAAATAATTTTAAACATCTCAGTGACGATTTTCTATAGATTCCAACAATGTGCAATAGGTCTGTCACTGTAGGATAAAGAAAGAGGTTACCTTGACACTTCCTGTGCCCAGTGCGGTATTCATTTTCCTTAGAATGCTATATAACCTAAAGTAAACATTCTGATTTTCTCCAGCTTTCAGCAGAGTATAGCACATTCAAACTAATAAGTAGTTTATTTTTATATGATTAGGCAGACATTCCTCAAAGTGAAGGTGTCCAGAGACAGTTCAACTATCTGTTGATATTGATCAGCTGTATCTGACACAAAGTCATGCCAGCATTTTAGAGGGAGTTTCTAACTTTTTAAAGGGACAGTAAAGTCATAATTAAACATTTATGATTCAGATAGTGTAAAGTCTCTATTTCCTTTTTAATATATCAATGGTTGTTATAATTTACAAGACTGCTATTGCAATAAGTCCACACTTCACGTATAGTTGTATTTACTAAAAGGTATATGACAAATTTTACTGAATGTTCAATGTAATATAAATATTACAGAAAAGAATGAAGGGGGTGATGAGAGGTCCATACAGTCCAGTGTAAACAGTACAGAAGAATTACATTATTTACTTAAATGTTTTCCAATAAATACATGTCCACCAATGTGTCAATCTATTCTTCGTTTGCAGAGCAGCTGTCTATTTAATATTGATTTAGGCATTAGGCAATAGTTACCAATACTCAGGACATCAATATACTGTATATAGTCTGCTTCCTTGCACAATGTAAGGGAATTATCTACCTTAACTGTCTTCAGTAGGCTAACATAAAAAAATACTAACAAATTTAATGAGAGAGAGGGAGAGAGAGAGAGAGAGAGAGAGAGAAGGAGAAGGAGAAGAAGATAAAGTCTATAAATACACCCATAGTGCCTAATTTTCCACATGGACTCCATCAAACAACTGGAATCCTTTTCCTTTGAGGATGATGTACTATGGAGCTTGTGTTTGTGCATTTTGAATATTTACATTGGATCCATGTGATGAATCTTCCTGTACCTTTTCACTTCCTTTTTCACTAACCTCTTCTATTGTGCGCAGTAAATCATTTTGTTTATTCTCATCTTCTGTTATTTTCTCTTTTTCTGGATTAAACCAAACTTCCCTCCAAATGTTATCAACATTTTTACTTTTGTTTTCTTCTTGGCATTTTTTGTAGTTGGTCTTATCTTCCTTGGACACATTTGATCATAAAGTCTTCTATAATTCTCACCTCTAATATTTCTTATTTTAAACATTTTTATTCCTTTCATGTTTGCCATCACACCTTCTTCCCATTTACTTTTGTTTTGATATACTCTGAGTCTGTACCATACAACATCATTTTCTTTATATAGTTTCTTTTTTTCAACATTCACTGGTATCCCAAGACAAACAGGATTACTTTAGAAACAACCCTTGATTATCATCAAACTACTTTATAAGTTATTTGCAATTATCAGACATCATCAGGCTTTTAAAAAATGAGCAGCAGAAGTAAAAAATTCTGGTTGATGACTTTAGAATTATTAGCAGATTACATTACTGATTACTTCACAAGCATGGGTAGCCAGTGATTGACACTAGAGTCATATAATTTAAATATTTTGGCCTGTGGGCATACTTTAGTAAGGCTTCTGATGACATGTCTGAAATAATCGATTACTTCATAATGACTCCAGGAAGATCATCGTTTTTGACTAAGGATCACTTCCTTTCTTTTCTTTTTTGTTACCTTTATGTGGAATTAACAGACTAATTGTGTCCTTAATTTTCTCCTAAACAATAATTCTGCTGGTGAAACTCCCGCTGTCAAATGAGGAGCAATTCTGTGCTGTTGTAATTCAATTAAATTCTCATTTATATTCAGCTTATTTTCTTCCTTCAAAGCAGTTAACGTCTTCTTTAGTGTTTGTACAAAATCTTCTGCTTGACCATTTGTTGCTGGATGATATGACGCAGTGTGTTTATGCTGAATTATATTTCTTCTTTAAATTGTTTAAATTCATATGGACTGAATTGTGGTCCCATAATTCACAACAATAATTTTAGGCATCCCATAGGCTGCAAATAATCTAAGACTGTAATTGTATCTTCTGTTGTAGTTTTTTTCATGCTTACCACTTCTGGCCAATTGGAGCATGCATAAGTCACTTTAAAATAGCATTTTTCATCACTTGGACCTGCATAATTAATATGAAGACATTCCCATTGTCCAGTAGGCTATCATCATGGAAGGATTTCACCCCTGTGCACTTCTCTCTGTGCCTGCACATACCCTTTACACGTTGATACATACAATTCTATATCTTTGTCTAATGTTAACTATCAAATGTGTCCTCTCGCTTTCCTCTTCATCCTTACCATTCCTGGATGTCCTTTGTGTAATAATTTCAAGACTTTGTGATGTAGAACCTCTGGAATTTTTAGTCTTCCACTTCACATTAGACATCCATCCTGTATACTAGTTTCATCTTTTCTTCTGACTATTGCTTGATCTATATCTACATGTATTGTTTTTGATGGCCATCCTTGTAAAACATACTCTTTTACTTGCTTTAAAGGGACATTAAACCCCAAAATTTTCTTTCATGATTCAGATAGAAAATATAATTTAAAAAAAGATTCCTATTTACTTCTATTATCTAATTTGCTTCATTCTTTAGATATCTTTTGTTAAAGAAATAGCAATACACATGGGTGAGCCAATCACATGAGGCATCTATGTGCAGTCACCAATCAGAAGCTACTGAGCCTATCTAGATATGCTTCTCAGGAAAGAATATCAAGAGAATGAAGCAAATTAGATAATAGAAGTAAATTAGAAAGTTGTTTAAAATGGTATTCTCCAAATGAATCATAAAAGAAAAAATTTGGGTTTAATGTCCCTTTAAGTTTTTATCTTTCAATGTTTCCTCAGCTGTACTTTTGACTAGAATAGTATAACAATAATACAATTGTGGCCTCTTTATTTGTGTGTCAGTGAGTTAAAGAAACATCACATTCTACATGTGAGTTAACTCCAAGTTTTTATAACCCTGTCTTACAGCAGCAACACCCTTTTACAACATTTTACAATCAATTAAAGGGACATGAAAGCAATTTTTTTTTCCGTGGGTCAGATACAGCATGCAATTTGAAACAAATTTCCAATGTACTTCTATTATTTAATTTGCTTTGTTCTCTTGCTATCCTTCATTGAAAACCATACATAGGCAGGCTCAGAAGTAGCAATGCACTACTGGGAGCAGGGGCCAGATTAATAATTAGGCAGAGTAGGCATGTGCCTACAGGCACACTCCTTAGAGGGGCATCTGTCTCTGCCTATTATAGATACCAGTCAGCTTAAAATTACCATCCTGCAATCACCCAAATGAGAGTTGTCAAAAATGGTAACAGCTAGTTCCCGTTCTGCTTGACACATGACTCTTTTCCTTAGCTCACCTCATGTGTTCTGCTTGTTCTTAGTATTGCATTGTGGCTACTTCAACACCAAGTAAATTTAATAATAGAAGTAATTTAGAAAGTTATTTCTGAATCAATAAAGAAATAATTTTGGTTTCATGTCCCTTTAACAGTTCTTTTTCCTCCACACCTAAAAACAGGCCCCTGAGATAATGCTCTAAATTATATAAAGGGATATTAAAAAATCTATAATACATTTTAATTAAATGTTCATAATAATCTAAAAATAACTATCAGTGCATTTCAGTTTTGTCTATGAACTTTTTGAAATAAATTTGAGTAATAATGCTTCTAGTGAAAGCTGTTTCAGTATAAATGAGGAGCATCCATATATATGTATGCACTTGCATTAAAATCTTACATGTGTATGGCAAAAATGCTTGTAATTGAAACTAGGGTACCCCTTTAACAGTGGTTGAATTTCGTTTTCCTGTACTGGCTTATAAAGACAACTAACTGCTACAATCAATAAAGATCAACCGCAGAAACGCTGCAATATTTAAAGGAAAATAAAATAATCACCCCATTTGTATCTTTGTTAATATAGCAGTGCTTTTTAAATTTGTTTTTAATAGATTTATTTTTGTCAGTTTGTTTTCCAGTCATCCTAACATGTTTTTGCATGTAAAACCCTGAAGACCAAAATCTTTACCTCCTGAAACAAAACGTAAAATCTATATTTGTGCTGCTACTCTCCTGAATTTGTAATCCAAAACGAAATCAGCATTATTAAAGGGACACTGAACCCAAATGTTTTCTTTCGTGATTCAGATAGAGCATGCAATTTTAAGCAACTTTCTAATTTACTCCTATTATCATTTTTTCTTCGTTTCTTGCTATTTTTATTTGAAAAAGAAGGCATCTAAGCTTTTTTTGGGTTCAGAACTCTGGACAGCACTTTTTTATTGGTGGATGAATTTATCCACCAATCAGCAGAACAACCCAGGTTGTGAACCAAAAATGGTCCGGCATCTAAACTTACATTCTTGCATATTAAAATAAAGATACCAAGAGAATGAAGAAAATTTGATAATAGGAGTAAATTAGAAAGTTGCTTAAAATGTCATGCTCTATCTGAATCATGAAAGAAAATATTTGGGTACAGTGTCCCTTTAACAATATAAAATGACGATTTTGTAGGTTTAATGATTACATCACATTTAAGTGCCTGTAAAAGGGATAGAAATGTAAAAAATGAAATGTGCATGGGTGCATTTCAATATAAATTATAAGAATTTTTGCAATATAATTCCATTAGCAAAAATGCTTCTAGTAAAAGTTATTGCTGTTTTTTCTGCTGGCATATGCACATATCCTGTGAGGGCCCCTGCACTAGTATTCAAACAATACACCTTCTCAGAGAGACCGCAGTACCTTGTATGCCACAAATTACGTTTTCATTGCCAGCTCTCTGAGAAGGTGTTTTGTTTGAATACTAGTGCACAAAACTTATGTGCTTATGCACAAAACCAAGTGTAAAAATTTGAAAACTTTTTGGGGACTCAGTAAAAAGTAAAACAATTATTGTCTGGGGTTTAAAGTGAAAGCACATTTTAAGAAACTGTATTACTGCTACAGATTCACATAGTATCATACCATGTAGTTGCTAACTTATTTTTAAAATTTCCTTCCTATTACAAATATTTATTTTTTGACCGATCCTACCGTCTTTTAGGTTCCTCCGCCCCCCCTACGCTCATTTCCTGGTTTTCTAATCTTACACGTCCCACCCACTCTATACGTGGTCAACAGTGCTCTCTCTCGTCAATAATATTTTTAGCGCATGTGCAATATCCGCTCTCTGCTATGATACATATGAAAGAATGAAAATTCAGTAAGAGACGCATGCGCATTTGAAGGTGGGGGCGCAGATTGAAGCTTTTCCCGACGCCACTGGGGGACCAATCAATTAGGTATATCGATATTCCGGCATCGCACAGCAATTATTTTTTTTTTAGGCGGGCGGAGGAACTGCGAAATAGTGTTGCGGCTTGCAAGGTAAATTACTCTGCTAAATATAGATATTTAAAAAAAATTGATGATTAAACTCAACTTAATTTACGATGTATTTTTAGATGCGGAATAGAGGTTGGGGATAGTTGACTTCATTTTAACACTCTTTTGACTCTTGTCAGCTGAGAAATGGTTGTTAAAGGGACAGTAAAGTAAAAAATCAATCTTCATGATTCAGATCATGTGGAAGTCCTGTTTTTCTGATAACCATCTGATAACCATCTAAACCTTAAAGGGACAGTAAAGTCAAAAATTAAACTTTCATGATTTCTTAAGCATGTACTTAACAACTTTCCAATTTACTTCTGTTATCAAAATTTGTTTTGTTCTCTTGGTACCTTTTATTGAAAAGTATAAATAGGTAGACTCATAATAGCTCAGGAGTGTGCATGTGTCTTTAGTACTCTATGGCAGCAATGTTTTGCAACATTATTTGTAGCTTTGTTATACAATGCTGCAAAACACTGCTGCCATAGAGTACTCAAGAAGACACGTGCACACTCCTGAATTCTTATGAGCCTACCTAATTTTACTCCTCAATAAAAAATTCCAAGAGAACAAAGAAAATTTGATAACAGAAGTTAATTGGAAAGTTGTTTGAAACTGCTTGTTCTATCTGAATCATGAAAGTTTAATTTTGACTTTACTGTCCCTTTAAGTTTTAATAATTTAGTTTGTGGTCAGAAAAACAGGACTTGCACATGTTATGTGCTGGACTATTTTTTTACAAAAACGATAATAAAAAAAAAGTGCTGATGAGAAACAGTGAAAATAGTTCATTATAATTTCATCAAAATTGCTCATCGGCTGCCTTTAATGTTTTGATAATTACCAAAAGATAGAATTTGATGAATCCCTAAATTAATTATGTACTTTATAATTTTCTCAAGTTGAAGCATTTGACTAATTTAATGCTTCAATTTATTAAAGCAAAATAAGCATGCATAAAGATGAATAATATTTATGTTGCTACATAATATTTAATTTTTAGATTTATCATGGAAAATAATTAACATGTAAAACAATTGATACAAGATATGCTTAAAACTCTCAAACCATTGTGTATTTCGTTTAGAGAGGACACTCCCCAAAATGATTGTCTTTGTTCGTAGCAAAAACATAAAAGCACCACTAAATGCAATTGAATTGCATAATAAGTGCATAAAAAAGACAATGCAATAGCACTTACCTTGAATTTTGAATAAGCAGTAGATTTTTTTGTCTGACAAATTTATTTTTTCTCCCATTTTCTGGCCCCTTGTATCAGGTGACAGCCATCAGCCAATCACAAACTAGTATACGTATACCCTGTGAGCTTGTGCACATGCTCAGTAGGATCTTGTTCCCCAGAAAATGCGAATATAAAAAGACCAAACAAAATTTGATTATGAAAGAAAATTGGAAAGTGTCTTAAAACTGCATGCTCTTTGTGAATAATAAAAGTTTGTTTGACTTGAGTTTCCCTTTAAGAAATGGAAAATGACAACAAACATATAGGGCCAGATTACAAGTGGTGAAACTTTTAAAGAGTGTTGCAAGTTGAAAGTGAAAAATTATTGCTTGAGCGAAACCTGTTGCATGCAAACTTCAGGACTTCTTTTCCACATAGACATCAATATAGCTCGCTTTCGAAAAAAACCCTTACACTTACCGCTTGTGCACTACCCTACATCGCGTAAGACCTACAGTGCTAAACCCAGAGGTACTTATGAATATTTTACATTCCAATGTTCTTTTTATTTTTAAATATGTATTTGTATAAATATATACATTGTAAAAAAATATATTTATACCTATATATCTATATGAATATATAAGAAAGATATACAGTGGGGCAAAAAAGTATTTAGTCAGCCACCAACTGTGCAAGTTCTCCACTTAAGAAAATGAGAGAGGCCTGTAATTTTCATCATAGGTATACCTCAACTATGAGAGACAAAATGTGGAAACAAATCCGACAATCACTTTGTCTGATTTGGAAAGAATTTATTTGCAAATTATGGTGGAAAAATAAGTATTTGGTCAATATCAAAAGTTCATCTCAATACTTTGTTATATATCCTTTCTTGGCAATGACTGAGGTCAAACGTTTTCTGTAAGTATTCACAAGGTTGTCACACATTGTTGCTGGTATGTTGGACCATTCCTGCATGCAGATCTCCTCTAGAGCAGTGATGTTTTGGGGGCTGTCGCTGGGCAACACAGACTTTCAACTCCCTCCAAAGGTTTTCTATGGGGTTGAGATCTGGAGACTGGCTAGGCCCACTCCAGGACCTTGAAAAGCTTCTTACAAAGCCACTCCTTTCGTTGCCCCGGGCAGTGTGTTTGGGATCATTGTCCATGCTGAAAGACCCCAGCCACGTTCTCTTCAATGCCCTTGCTGATGGAAGGAGGTTTGCACTCAAAATCTCACGATACATGGCCCCATTCATTCTTTCATGTACACGGATCAGTCGTCCTGTTCCCTTTGCAGAGAAACAGACCCCAAAGCATGATGTTGCCACCCCCATGCTTCACAGTAGGGTATGGTGTTCTTTGGTTGCAACTCAGCATTCTCTCTCCTCCAAACACGATGAGTTGTGTTTCTACCAAACAGTTCTACTTGGGTTTCATCTGACCATATGACATTCTCCCAATCCACTTCTGGATCATCCAAATGCTCTCTAGCATACTTCAGAGGGGCCTGGACTAGTACTGACTTAAGCAGGGGGACACGTCTGGCACTGCAGGATCTGAGTCCCTGGCAGCGTAGTGTGTTACTGATGGTAGCCTTTGTTACGTGGTCCCAGCTCTCTGCAGGTCATTTACTAGGTCCCCCCGTGTGATTCTGGATGTTTGCTCACCGTTCTTTTGATCATTTTGACCCCACGGGGTGAGATCTTGCGTGGAGCCCCAGATCGAGGGAGATTATCAGTGGTCTTGTATGCCTTCCATTTTCTAATTATTGCTCCCACAGTTGATTCTACACACCAAGCTGCTTGCCTATTGCAGATTCATTCTTCCCAGCCTGGTGCAGGTCTACAATTTTGTTTCTGGTGTCCTTCGACAGCTCTTTGGTCTTCACCATAGTGGAGTTTGGAGTGTGACTGTTGAGGTTGTGGACAGGTGTCTTTATTACTGATAACAAGTTCAAACAGGTGCCATTAATACAGGTAATAAGTGGAGGACAGAGGAGCCTCTTAAAGAAGAAGATACAGGTCTGTGAGAGCCAGAAATCTTGCTTGTTTGTAGGTGACCAAATACTTATTTTCAACCATAATATGCAAATAAATTCTTTCCAAATCAGACAATGTGATTGTCTGGATTTGTTTCCCACATTTTGTCTCTCATAGTTGAGTATACCTATGATGAAAATTACAGGTCTCTCTCATCTTCTTAAGTGGGAGAACTTGCACAATTGGTGGCTGACTAAATACTTTTTTGCCCCACTGTATATACAGATATATGTAGAAATATATATTTAGAAATAATAATAAGATTTTCTTCTAAGTTAAAAACATTAGGATGTAAAATGTTTACATTAAATACATAGCAAAAACACATTATAAAATATTAAAATGGATTAAAAATAATTTTAGGTTTTTTAGGGAATTAACTGGAAAGGACTTCAAAGGTGTGTATGTATATATATATATATTATACATGTGTATAATGTGTTTATATGTGTATATATGTATGCATAGACTGGGAAAGAGCAAGAATGAAACTACTCTCCTATGAACTGCACAGTTCTACACTGGCTGAGTATTCCAGAGTGAGAGAATTCCAAGAGGTTTACGTATCAAATTAGGACCAACTATAATGAGCAATAATGAAAAATACAAGAAACGTTTTGAATGTATTTTGAACAAGTGCTCATATGATATTATAGTCTGGACTGTTGAGTGCCTACAAGAAGAAATTGAAAACCAAAAAGCTTTAGTTTTGGACTGTGAAAAAAATTTAAACATCCAATACTCACCTGAAGATCTGCAAAAGATTAAATTGGATATGGACAAGCTTATCGATGAGTACCGGAGTGCATTGAGGAGACCAAACGCCAAAAATTTGGCCGGGATCTGGAGGACTACCAAAACAGCAGGAGTATACCGGTGCTCACGAGATGAAGAAAAGTGTGACGTCACTCATTGGCGACAGGAAGATGGGGTGGAGGAGAAGGCGTATGGAGGAGCAATCAGCAAGCACCAAAGAAACCTACGCAAGGTAGTTCAGAGAATTCCTCAGAAGGGTGGCAGCAAGCACAAGCGGCAAACAGGAACAAGTTACAATCCATCGGCACGAGAAGCAAACAAACATACGGAGGATGTAGAGACCGGTTTGAATGCCTGTGCCGAATGACTTTGGTATGTAAATGACAACACTGTACATATGGACACTGAACCATTGACATTAGACTTAATAATGTTGAGACTAAAAGAACCAAAAACAACTGTTGAATGTAATCAAGGCAATATGGATAGAAATTTGGTAATAAATAATCTAAATATGCATTAACGGAAGTTGAATTAAGGGTATTAAGTAAGTGGTTATCTTTTTGCCCTTCTAAAGACCATTGACACCTTTAATTTAGACAAAGATCTATATCGTTTCTTCCGTTTACTTAGATTGAAAACACATTTTTCAACCCAAGAGATGTTCTCATCAGGTGTTAATAAGAGTACTATATAGGATAACACCATCTTTGATTTGAAATCTTTTGGGGCTGACTAATAAATCAAAGTTTGTGCCAAGGCACCACCAATCCTGGGTGGAAACTTTTATTAGATTTGTGCAGAATTAACATCAAATTCAACAATCTATCTTTTCTTAAAGATACAGGGAGTTTTTTGGATAAGATTTGTGGGACCCCTTTTAGTGAATCTGAGATTTTATTCAGTTTGGATATAGTGAGCTTGTAATGTCCATAACCGCATGAAGGCAGGTATACAGTCTGTACGTGACCTCATAAAACAAGAAATGTCTCTAACTACATTACAATTTTATTTTATTGAAAATTTACTGAGGATTAAACTTTACTTAACTACCTTTTTCAAGACACATTTTACGTACAACGAAAAGGAACGGCCAATGGCCTCTAGTTATTAAGCTCTGTACTTACCTGCATTCGCGGCCCCCAATAACGGCCCGCCTAAGTTCGCCTAACCTCGCTACCGCGACCTGAATATGCTTGCCAAATTTATCAATAAAGCTGTCAAAAAGTACGGAGCGATGAGCAGCGGACTGGTGATTATTTATCAGTCATCGATCTCGCTGGCTCTTCGGCTTTTTCCCAGCTTTATTGATACCCCTGTCACTAAGCACCAACACTATACTATACTGTTATACCCCCTATACCGCCGCTCCCGAGCCCCCCGCAACTAAATAAGATTTTATCCCCTATACTGCCGCCCCCGGAGCCCCCCGCAACTAAATAAAGATTTTACCCCCTATACCGCCGCTCCTGGACCCCGCCGCAACTATAATAAATATGTTAACCCCTAAACTGCCACTCCCCGGACCCCGCCGCAATTATAATAAATATATTAACCTCTAAACCGCGCCACTCCCGCACCCCGCCGCAACTATAATAAATATATTAGCCCCTAAACCACCACTCCCGGACCCCGCCGCAACTATAATAAATATATTAACCCCTAAACCGCCGCTCCCGGACCCCGCCACAACTATAATAAATATGTTAACCCCTAAACCGCCACTCCCGGACCCCGCCGCAAATATAATAAATATATTAACCCTTAAACCGTCGCTCCCGGACCCCGCCAGCAACTATAATAAATATATTAACCCCTAAACCGCGGTCCATGGACCCCGCCGCCACCTACATAATACCTATTAACCCCTAATCTGCCACCCCCTATATCGCCGCCACCTATAATAAATTTATTAACCCCTATCCTGCCCCCCCTATACCGCCGCCACCTACATTATATTTATTAACCCCTATCCTGCCCCCCCTATACCGCCAGCCACCTACATTATATTTATTAACCCCTATCCTGCCCCCCCATACCCGCCGCCACCTTTATTAAATTTATTAACCCCTATCCTGCCCCCCCTACATCGCCGCCACTATATTAAACTTATTAACCCCTAAACCTAAGTCTAACCCTAACACCCCCCCTAACTTAAATATTATTTAAATAAATCTAATAAAAATGACTATTATTAACTAAATTATTCCTTTTAAAAATAAATACTTACCTATAAAATAAACCCTAAGATAGCTACAATATAACTTATAGTTATATTGTAGCTATTTTAGGATTTAATTTTATTTTACAGGCAACTATTTATTTTAACCAGGTACAATAGTTATTAAATAGTTATTAACTATTTAATAACTACCTAGCTAAAATACTTACAAAATGACCTGTAAAATAAATCCTAACCTAAGTTACAATTAAAACTAACACTACACTATCATTAAATTAATTAAATTAATTAACTACAATTACCTAAAATTCAATTCAATTAAATAAACTAAACTATAGTACAAAAAAAACAAACACTAAATTACAGAAAATAAAAAAAAGAATTACAAAAAGTTTAAACTAATTACACCTAATCTAAGCCCCCTAATAAAATAATAAAGCCCCCCAAAATAAAAAAATGCCCCACCCTATTCTAAATTACAAATTAATCAGGTCTTTTACCAGCCCTTAAAAGGGCTTTTTTGCGGGGCATTGCCCCAAAGAAATCAGCTCTTTTACCTGTAAAACAAAATACACCCCCCCCCAACATTACAACCCACCACCCACATACCCCTAGTCTAACCCACCCAATTCCCCCCTTAAAAAAACCTAACACTAACCCCCTGAAGATCACCCTACCTTGAGCGGTGTTCACCCACCGGGCCGAATTCTTCATCCAAGCGGGGCAAGAAGAGGTCCTCCATCCGGCCGAAGTCTTCATCCAAGTGGGGAAAAAGAGGTCCTCCATCCGGTAGAAGCCTTCATCCAAGCGGTGGCTTCTATCTTCATCCAACCGCGGCTCCATCTTGCAGACCTCCGACGCGGAACATCCTGCTGGCTCGACGACTACCCGACGAATGAAGGTTCCTTTAAGGGACGTCATCCAAGATGGTGTCCCTCAAATTCCGATTGGCTGATAGGATTCTATCAGCCAATCGTAATTAAGGGGTAGGAAAAATCTGATTGGCTGATTCAATCAGCCAATCGGATTGATGCTCATCCGATTGGCTGATCCAATCAGCCAATCGGATTGACCCTTGCATTCTATTGGCTGATCGGAACAGCCAATAGAATGCGAGGTCAATCCGATTGGCTGATTGGATCAGCCAATCAGATTTTTCCTTACCGTAATTCTGATTGGCTGATAGAATCCTATCAGCCAATCAGAATTCGAGGGACAACATCTTGGATGACGTCCCTTAAAGGAACCTTCATTCGTCGGGTAGTCATCGGGCCAGCAGGATGTTCCACGTCAGAGGTCTGCAAGATGAGCCGTGGTTGGATGAAGATGGAAGACACCGCTTGGATGAAGACTTCTACTGGATGGAGGACCTCTTCTGCCCCGCTTGGATAAGACTTTCGGCCGCATGGAGGACCTCTTCTTGCCCCGCTTGGATGAAGAATTCAGCCCGGCTGGTGAACACGGCTCAAGGTAGGGTGATCTTCAGGGGGTTAGTGTTAGGTTTTTTTAAGGGGGGTTTGGGTGGGTTAGACTAGGGGTATGTGGGTGGTGGGTTTTAATGTTGGGGGGGGTTGTATTTTTTTTTACAGGTAAAAGAGCTGATTACTTTGGGGTAATGCCCCGCAAAAAGCCCTTTTAAGGGCTGGTAAAAGAGCTGATTACTTTGTAATTTAGAATAGGGTAGGGCATTTGTTTATTTGGGGGGGGCTTTATTTTTTATTAGGGGGCTAGATTAGGTAGAAATTAGTTAAACTTCTTGTAATTCGTTTTTTATTTCTGTAATTTAGTGTTTTTTTGTGTACTATAGTTTATGTTTATTTAATGTTGAATTTAATTCTTAGGTAATTTGTAGTTAATTAATTTTAATTGAATTTAATGATAGTGTAGTAGTTAGGTTTAATTGTAACTTAGAGGTTAGGATTTATTTTACAAGTAATTTGGTAAGTATTTTAGCTAGGTTAGTTATTAAATAGTTAATAACTATTTTATAACTATTGTACCTGGTTAAAATAATACAAAGTGCCTTTAAAATAAAATTAAATTCCTAAAATAGGCCTACAATATAACTATTAGTTTTATTGTAGCTATCTTAGGGTTGTTTTAAATAAAAATAGTAATTTTTATTTAGATTTATTTAAATAATATTTAAGTTAGGGGGGTGTTAGGGTTAGGGTTAGACTTAGGTTTAGGGGTTAATAAGTTTAATATAGTGGCGGCGGTGTAGGGGGGCAGGATAGGGGCTAATAAATTTAATAAAGGTGGTGGCAGTATGGGGGGGCAGGATAGGGGTTAATAAATATAATGTAGGTGGCGGCGGTATAGGGGGGGCAGGATAGGGGTTAATAAATGTAATATAGGTGGCGGCGATATAGGGGTGGCAGATTAGGGGTTAATAGGTATTATGTAGGTGTTTAGACTCGGGGTACATGTTAGGGTGTTAGGTGCAGACATTCCCATAGGAATCAATGGGATATCGGGCAGCAGTGAACATGAGCTCTCGCTGCTGTCAGACTCCCATTGATTCCTATGGGATCCGCCGCCTCCAGGGCGGCAGATTTAAAACCAGATATGCTGGGCCGGAAAAGTGCCGAGCGTACCTGCTAGTTCTTTGATAACTAGCAAAAGTAGTCAGATTGTGCCGAACTTGCGTTTAATAACTATTGTACCTGGTTAAAATAAATACAAAGTTGCCTGTAAAATAAAATTAAATCCTAAAATAGCTACAATATAACTATTAGTTATATTGTAGCTATCTTAGGGTTTATTTTAAATAAAAATAGTAATTTTTATTTAGATTTATTTAAATAATATTTAAGTTAGGGGGGTGTTAGGGTTAGGGTTAGACTTAGGTTTAGGGATTAATAAGTTTAATATAGTGGCGGCGGTGTAGGGGGCAGGATAGGGGTTAATACGTTTAAGATAGGTGGCGGCAGTATGGGGGGGCAGGATAGGGGTTAATAAGTTTAAGATCGGTGGCGGCGGTATAGGGGGGGCAGGATAGGGGTTAATAAGTTTAAGATAGGTGGCAGCGGTATAGGGGGGGCAGGATAGGGGTTAATAACTTTAAGATGTGGTGGCGGTATAGGGGGGCAGGATAGGGGTTAATAACTTTAAGATAGGTGGCGGCGGTATAGGGGGGGCAGGATAGGGGTTAATAAATTTAATATAGGTGGCGGCGGTATAGGGGGCAGCAGATTAGGGGTTAATAGGTATTATGCAGATGGCGGCGGGGTCCGGGAGCGGCGGTTTAGGGGTTAATATATTTATTATAGTTGTGGCGAGGTCCGGGAGCGGCGGTTTAGGGGTTAGTAAGTTTATTTAGTTGCGGCGGGGTCTGGGAGTGGCGGTTTAGAGGTTAATAAGTATAATGTAGGCGGCGGCGGTGTTGGGGGGACAGATTAGGGGTGTTTAGACTCGGGGTACATGTTAGGGTGTTAGGTGCAGACATTCCCATAGGAATCAATGGGATATCGGGCAGCAGCGAACATGAGCTCTCGCTGCTGTCAGACTCCCATTGATTCCTATGGGATCCGCCGCCTCCAGGGCGGCAGATTTAAAACCAGGTATGCTGGGCCGGAAAAGTGCAGAGCGTACCTGCTAGTTCTTTGATAACTAGCAAAAGTAGTCAGATTGTGCCGAACTTGCGTTCGGCACATCTGGAGTAACATAAGAATCGATCTGTGTCGGACTGAGACCGGCGGATCGTAGCTTACGTCACTAGATTCTACTTTTGCTGGTCTGTAGGGCTTGATAACTACAGCGAATCAGCCTCGCCACAAATACGCTGCAGAATTCCAGCGTATTTGCGGTTGACGGCTTGATAACTAGAGGCCATGGGCTCCAATGTGGCCCCCTCATACGCCAATATTTTTGTCAGTGAATTTGAAATGAAGTGTGTATATACTAATTTAAAATATCAGCAATATTGTAAAGTTTGGCTTCGTTTTATAGATGACATATTTGCCGTGTAGGGGGGCACATTGGAGTCCTTGCAAGAATTTGTTGAGGAGCTTAACATATCAACTAACTGTCTGAGATTTACTCTAGACTTTTCAATGGAAAGGCTCAGTTTTTTAGATACATCTGTATATAAATATAATTCTAGACTTACTACAGACATATACAGTAAGCCGACTGATCGGAACACATTGCTACATTTTCAAAGTTTCCATCCATCTAGAGTATTTGATTAAAAAAAAAAGCCAATTTGTAAGAACATTACGGAATGTGGAGGATAAGGTTTTACAGGAAATAAGATTGAAAGAAATGGCTGGAAAATGTCTAGCAAGAGGATATCCTAATGAAAAGGTAAACAGGTGTGAAATAGAAGCTAGAAAGAGATTATGTTATGACAGTGGAGGAAGGAAGAAAGGAAATAGACTGATGTTTGCTACAGAGTATAGTGAACATAGTGACACAGGATATCATCTATTCTAAGGAAGCATTGGTATATCCTTAATAAACCATACCCTACCATAGAAGAGTTTAAAAAACCCTCCTATTCAATCCTTAAAAAGGGTTAAAAGCCTAAAAGATAAATTGGTCAGGGCTGATGTAGGCAGTACAAAGACTGGTCACATTAACTATCTCACTACACCCAACAAAGGGTCTTATCCATGTTTGAGTTGCGCTCAGTGTAATTCTATGATTACGGGCAAACATAACAGGAAAAGGGAAATTAATGCATATTACACTTGTGACACGGAATTTGTAGTCTATTTGCTGAAATGTCCTTGTGGGTGGGGCTAAGTGGTGGAGACAATATGCCCCCTAAAAGATAGAATTAGCTCCCACAAGTCAAGCATTAGAAACAAAGACATGACTCTTCCTTTTTTTTGCACCTATAGTGGGTCTATCCTATATAGCAGTTTACATCTTTGGAATTACTGCATGAAGTGTGCTGGTTGATTTTCTGCTTAATAGGAGTAACGTTTAAAGGCATGGCTGCTGAGAGTTATGTGTTCCAGTCATTTGAAGAAACTTATGAGGACTGTGAGGATTATGATGATGACAAACTAGAACAGGAGGAGAGAGAAAGTTTGGACTCACTTTTCTTTAAAATGGACAAATTGTTAAAAGAAGACACTAGGCTGGAGATTGATGTTAAAACATTTAACATATATAAAAAGTTTCACCGTATTCCAAGGGGCTTACGAATAAAGAAATTCCCCTCTTTTGAGGTAGCAGACACAGATTTCATTAGGAAATGGAATAAGCTATCAACCCAATGCTCCCTGGCCCTTATGGATCTACTTATAGAGTATAAGAAACAGCAGAGATCCACCTTGATTTTAGAAATTAAGAAAGTACAAGATTATATCCGCCCATTATCTAGTAAACCTGAGTTTAAGGGCTATGATGATAAAATTAAAAGAGTAATGTAAGAATTCAGAGAGAATTTATGTTTTTTTAAGGAATCAAAAATATCAAGGGACAAGGATGATTATGAGAAGGGGAATGTGTATAGATGGATACATACAGGAGGGAGGAAGAGACAGAGAGTTAACAGTAATTTCAAACAGGATAAAAAGAAAGTCAAGTTTAATGAAACTGATACAGAATATGATTACGACTCATCAGATTTTGAGGGGGTTACAGAGGATACTAATTCTTCTACTTCCTTTGTTCTACAGCCCTCTACAGATAGGGAAGATATTGTTGTCACCAATTCCCAGGTTTCAAAAAACATGAAGGGTATCCTACACACCAAAGTAAAAGAAAAAAACGCAGGACACGACGAGGAAGGAGGGGCAGGGGTAGGCAGAGGTCATCAGGTAGGCCAGGGGAGGACACACTGTTATCCCAGGAGACAACGGAGGTCTCAGAGCAGGAAATATGTTTAAAATCTAAAAATGTAATTAATCTATCATCTGTTAAATTGACCTACAACCAGTTATAAGTGCTATCATTGGGATTGAATGTTGCACCAAGTTCACACTTTGATTTGTTCCAAACCATTGTTGACATTAATAAATTTGTGCGATCACTTACCCTTAAGAAATATTTTTTTGAAACAATGGGTAAAGACGATGCTTTGGATAAATCTGAAGATGGTGATCAAATTGATGAGGTAGTACAGGAAGATGGAATTCTATCTTTTGTTGATATATGTGCTGAAATGGATTTAACAGACCTAGAGAGGGCAGCAGGTGGAGATATCCATAATTTAAAGAGTAGTGAAATTCCTCTGAAAAAGTTCAAAAGTAAATCTGACTTTTATCCATCACATATAAGAAATAATAGTATAGAAATTTTTCATAAAACAGTTGAAAAGGAAGTGACAGAATTACATAAGAGAAAAATGGATAAGCGTGACACTTTTAGGAATGATAATATGAGAAAACAGGATAGGATTGCCATAAAACAACTCAAGAATAATTCATCTATTGTAATACGCAATTCAGACAAAGGGGGCAACGTTGTTGTCCTTAATAAGACTGATTATATAAAGGAGGCCTTTCGACAGTTACAGGATAAGGAGGTCTATGAAAAACTCTCCACTAATCCTACCTTTAGGTATAGGAGGATACTTCATGATCTTTTGGATTGGGCGGTAATGATTGGTGCAATAACAAAATTGAACTTTGAGTATTTGTTAGTTGAACACCCTATCGTACCAATTTTTCATTACCTCCCAAAGAGTATGACCTCGCCTCCAGGACGCCCCATAGTGGCGGGCATTGGTTCATTAAATGAACCACTAAGCGCCATGATTGACACTCTATTACAACCTATTGTATTGAGCCTTAGGAGTTATATCAGGGACACAACAGAATTCATTAAACAGATTGAACAAGTGGAATGGTTGGATGAGCATTGTATTGTCACCATTGATGTTGTGTCCCTCTATACCTCCATCCCTCACGATAAGGGTATTGTGGCAATACAATCGTGTCTAGAGATGTTTACTGATTATGATGTTAATCTTAGAGAATTCATTTTAAAATCTATTGAATTTTTGTTATCACATAATTTTTTTCTATTTGAGGGGGATTACTATCGCCAAAGACAGGGGACAGCCATGGGGGCGAAATTTGCCCCCACATATGCCAACCTATTTTTAGGTTGGTGGGAGCTGTCCCGTGTCTTTGGTGATGGTAATCCCTTCAAAGAACACATTGCATATTACGGCCGTTATATAGACGACCTTGTGTTTATATTTAATGGTGATGATTCGATGGTGAATGACTTTTTTGATTATCTATCTGATAACCAACAGAATCTGCGGTTTACTATGAACACAAGTAGAAAAGAAATGCCTTTCCTTGATGTACTAATTAAACCCAATACTAACACACATAGTATAGAAGTAGAGTTGTATAGGAAGGAGAGTGCAGGCAATACCCTTTTGATGGCTAAATCTAGCCATCCAAGACACGTTATAAAGGCCATACCAAAAGGCCAATATATGAGGACAAAAAGAAATTGTAGCACCATAGAGGCATATGAAGCCCATTCGGTGAAAACTACAGAACGTTTTTTGGAAAGGGGATACAAATTACAGGATCTGAGAGAGGCCAAGAGACAAGTAGACTCTATGGCTAGACAAGACATGATTAAAAGCAAATTGAGGAAAAAGGTTGATTATCAGCAGAGACCTGTATTTACAACAATGTATAGCAAGGAATACAATGACATCTGTCAAATTATCAAAAAGTATCTCCCTATTCTTAGAGTTGATGAGACTATGGATAAGATTATAGAGGGAGGGTGTAAATATGTGACACGTAAATCAAGAACGTTGGCTAACATTCTTTACCCATCCATGCTACCCACAAGTACTACAGATAATTGGCTTACACCAAGAAATGTTTTTTTCCATTGTGGAAGTAGGAAATGTACATCATGTTCATATGCCCTTTTGGGTGATACCTTTAAGTCCACGGGTGATGAAAAGTCTTTTAAAATTAAAGAGTACATAAATTGTAACACTTTGTACGTGATATATTTACTCACGTGTAAACTTTGCAATATAAAGTATGTTGGTCAAACGACCAGACCCCTAAAAACTAGATTTTTGGAGCACCTGAGATCAATTGGAGATGAGGATTCAGACACCCCAGTTGCCTTGCATTTTAAGAATGAACATAATGGGAATAAAAATTTACTTAGTTTTCAGGGCATACAACATGTAAAGAGACCCAAAAGGGGAGGTAATAGACTTAAACTTCTAAGCCAGAAGGAAGTATATTGGATTTTCCAATTAAATACAAGGGTTCCAAAGGGACTAAATTATGATTGGGATATCAAACTCTATGTTGAATAATTGGACTTAGGTTACAGTGGGTAATTTGCATGCATTTTCATTCCATTAGAATGTATTATGAAATGTGGTATGCACCCCTTCTTTTGGGAGTCTATTAAGTGCATTTTTAAGTGCATTTTTGTTACTCATGTTTAGTCACAAGGATATTTATTAACTATATCTACAAATTATTGATTGTAGTACTGATAGAGAAACTCAGGAAGTTTCTAGGTTTCCAAGAATCTGTTTCATTAATATATTCCTTTCTGCAATAATATTTAGCACTTTTGCATAATAATCTGTCATATTATATTCACACTAGAGCAGTTCACATGAAACAATTACAAGGTAGCGCTAGGTATTTAATATTGTGGATGATACAGATTTAGTTATTAATTTGGGACTTGTTGTCAGGAATAAAAGTTATGTCCCATACATTAGTGCTAATATAATATCTGAATTAGATTTTTCAGTAAATAAATGTTGACACTTTAAAATGAAATTACATTTTATTTAACACTCTGTAACTATGTAAATATGCTTATCTGTTAGAAATCATATAGTGCATATGTTGAATGTGATTGCCCTCCTATTCTGTGATTCACCTGAACCAATGTTTTGCACCTGTAATGGGGGAGTGGTTAATACCTTTATTAAGGATGAGTTTTCAGGTGTTGTTATAGGTCACTGAAGAAGTTAGAACTATGAAACGCGTTTGACCTTGTTACCTTGCTGGCGTGTATGCCTTTTTAGTGCATTTCTAATAAAGGAGCTTTCTGTTTTTAAGCCATTGGACTGGCGGTACGTTATTTATATTCACCCTTCTTCTACCTACCCTTGTGAGTGCAAGGATTCAGCTGCTCTAAATGACTCTTCCTGTAGCCAATTCCGCTTCCAGGTTATAGACCATATCCCAAAATTAAGACGAGGAGGGGATAGAGAGTTAATGCTAAAAAAGAGGGAGGTTTGGTGGATTAAAAATTAGGGACATTACATCCAGTAGGTTTAAATAAAGATTGTGATTTACATTGATTAATTTAAATCTACTTTTGTTTTTAACCATTGAGGTTCAATTATGTATTGGTTGAATATACTATGAAATTGTTTATATGTATCTATGATGATGTTTTTAACTTTTGTAAATATAATCAGACAGGTGTACATGAAATTTAAAAAGACTTTGTTACTGTGTCCACTAGGTGGTGTTGTCTTTGAACTAATTGTGATGTAAAATGAACTAAAGAGTTAACTAATTAGTTGCACAGGTGCTATATAAGGATACTGCTGCCTCTACACCTTAGCATGAGTAAGGGCCATGTAGGCCCGATACATCACTGCTGCCTTATGGCTTCCTTTTAACCTAATAAAGAAGAAGAATTTTGGACAAAACAGTGCTGTGATCTCTATTGTGTTTTTGGTTCTATATGCAGGGGCAGCTGCAGGACCCCATTGATCCACGTGCATTTTGAAAAAGTTTGTTGGGACATAAACAGTGCTGTACATAACCTTTGAAATATTATATATTATAAACACCTTGTCATATACCGTATCCATTTTAACCTTTATAAAAAATAATTAATATTTAAATATATCCCTTATGCTTTATGCGAGGTCTTCACTAACCTGAGAAGCGCAGATTTTGTTAGCGCTTGAGCTTACCTATTTACTTTCAACTTCATCTAGTCCATAATGTATTATGTCAATAATTCTTTAACATTCTTGACTGAGAAACTGCTGAATGTATTTCAAAATGTCTATAGTGAATGTATGAAAACATGGATATTACATTTTATAATGTATTAACAATCTAACAAATTTGGATGTTGAAATATCTGAGTAGGATAAATATCAATGACAGTTTTTTTAACACAGCCATTCATGAGAATATACATTTATCTAAAACTCTTACATTGAGAAAGTATATATACAACTGGGAAAGTAGTAAATAGATATGTACAGGAAAAAAATGCTCTGTTAGACTCAGTTTTTTAAGAAAACATTGTTTGTTAGCTCATGCGTCATTCAATTTGGGCAGAATTTTGACAACATTTTTCTTTATTAATGGTAATTTAAACCATTATTTCCTATGGGGGGATAACCTCAGGGCAGCAGAGATGCAGCTGGACATTAGCTTCAATTTAGATAAAGGTAAAATAGTAGCTAGACCTACTGATACAAGCCAGCAGCAGCACAGAAAAGATACATTTTTTAATATGGTCAGGATTTGCCAAAGCAAAAGTGAAGCTTTTATTCTTATTAATTGACACAGAAATCAATCAATACAACTGCAGGATTATAGTTATTGAATAGTTGTAAATTAGAACTTACTAAAACCTCTCACCTGCAGAAGATGCCTTTTTTTCGGCCTTTAGAGTAATTTTTTAATGACATGAGCAAATATAATTATTTTTTTGCTGCAGCATCATTTGTTCCGTTTTTTTTATACCTTAAATGAGCCACTTATTTCTTATTTTGAAACAAATGTTATTTTCTTCATGAACATAGTGAAGGGACAATCAGATATTATAAATCGTGTTTATCCTTCATTTGTTTTGGTGAATTTAAAACGATATATGCACTTCCTTTTTTACCGGTATGCCTATAAGGAAGTTTTATATTATTTTGCATATAAATATTTTTTTATAGCTAACCGAGGGTGTGGCTGGTTATGAGCCTAAACATAACATTCGCGGGTAATCTGATTGAGCTCAGACCCACGAGTAATGACAAATTGAGGTTCTCTGTTGGTTTATATATATATACTATAGATATATATATATATATATATATTATATATATATATATATAATATATTATATATATATACAGAATTACACTATTCTTTATCTCTGTTTCCTTTTGAGGTGTTTGCAGAAAACAGTGTTTCCATCAATGTGTGATACTTTACACACTTTAACTTTCCAAATATTTTTTATTTTTTTTATTTATCACATATTTGGTTTATTATTGATTGAGTTGTGATTTATTATATATTACACGTGTATGGTAAAGCTGCTGTTTCAAGTGTTTTTTTTTCATCTGCTCTGTTTGTATGGCTCAATTATAATTGAAGCAAGTTTTTTTTAATTCTTAAATTCAAGAGTGGGGTCTACTGGCAATGTTCATTAATGTGCTTATGAGTAAAATTCCTTGATAAATGCATAGTTATGCCAAAATTGCGTTGGAAAGCTTTGTAAGGCAGGAATATTTGTTCTCAGCTGGGTGTGCATAATATCACTAGGCTGCATGTTTCTTTCCTATTTTAGTTTATTTATTATAAACTGAAAGCCAGGTTATTTGCATGACAGTTTTCCATTTCAATAAGCAGCAATTTCTGCTAGCTATAAAAAAGGTTCCACAGTTAATATCTACTTTCTTCCTTGTTCGCAAATAGTCATGAATTAGTGACAAAACAGATCATGGGAACATTTTTCATTTTCTATATAACTGTATGTAAATAAATAAATAACATAAAGTATATGTTTTTTGATCTCTGCTTATTTGATGACAGCAATGCTGCCTAACCCCCCTCCAGAACAAGGTAGAGACAGCACAATATGGCTAATTCAAATACAGATTGTGTGTATCCATCCTTTTGCTAATTAGGACTTAAGGAACATATGTGTTGTGTGCCAAGCATTATTGATACTGCAATCTATTACTATAAATGCTAAGCAAAAAGGCCATCTGCAGCTATACATACACTTTGTTTGCCTTAAATGATTCTTTCCGCATTATGAGTACATATATATTGCCAGATTACGAGTGGAGCGCTAACAGTTACACGCACTCGCTTATCAGTTTATCTCTCGTGTTACAAGTTTGACAGTAAAACGTAATCGCTTGAGAGCAATCACAGTTTACGATAGAATGATTACCGTGTCCTCAGAGCTCTGGTTAACTGTTTTGTGAGAACAAAAAAGTTGCACAGAAACACATCAAGAAGATACATTACAAAGTATAGTTAAGTCCTTTTTTAGATAAGTAGATGAAAACATGTAAAATCATATTTATGCAATATTCATATTTAATTGTTTATACAGTGTATTTACTGTAAATATTTCATATTTCAATGTTCATTCACATATGCAGAATATATACTATGTATTTATAAATATATATTCCTCTATACTAATAGTACTATATATATATATATATATATATATATATATATAATCGGTATATATCTATATATAATTCATGTATATATATATATATATATATATATATATATATATATATAAGTATATATAAAAACCTCTGCAATATACTTCTGTAATTCCATTTTGAGATTTGTTAGCTTTTCAGTTCTTGTTAGAAATGGAAGTGCAGAACAATGTTACATTCCACACAGCCATTGGCTGCACACTCTAGTGACCTTATTGTATTGTATTCTCTAATTGGGCTACAGCAGCGAAGGTAACCTAAGTTAAAACATGGCAGCTCCCATTGTTTTATAGACACATGGGCGCAATCAAATATACGGCGCAGGTTTCGACGCAAGAGTGGAAACCTGCGCCGCCCATAATTTGCCCCGCCGGCATTTCCTAAGTGGCGTAAGTCGGATAAACTAGCGATGTCCAGAAATAAGCGAAATACAAATTTCTGCAGTCGCCAGTGACTTTACGGCACTTAGGAAACTGCCGTCGCCTAAGAAGAAGTAAAGAACATAACAAATCTCCCGTAAAAGTTAACCTGCCTCCCAAAAATAAACCCCACACGGTAAAACCCCTATAGTCCGCAATCCCCCCTCTCATTACTAATATTAAATGTATTATACCCCTAGACCCGTCAACTCCCCACAGAACACAATATGCCTATTTAACTATTAACCCCTATATCCACCATCAAACCCACACCGCAAGTAATAACTAAATATTAACCCCTACAACCGCCATAGCCCACAACGCAATTAACCTATTCAAGTATTAACCCCTAAACTGCCATAGCCCACATAGCCTATTAAATTATTAACCCCTAATCTGCCGCCGCCAACGTCGCCTCGCCACTATAATAAGAGTTATATAACCCCTAAACCTAAGTCTAACCCTAACCCTATACACCCCCCTAACTTAAATATTATTTAAAATAAATCTAAATAAAATACTATTATTAACTCAATTATTCCTATTTAAAACTAAATACTTACCTATAAAATAAACCCTAAAGATAGCTACAATATAATTAATAATTACATGTAGCTATTTAGGGTTTATTTATTTATTTACAGGCAAGTTTTGTATTTATTTTAACTAAGTATAATAGCTATTAAATAGCTACCTAGTTTAAAATAACTACAAATTTACCTGTAAAATAAATCCTAACCTAAGTTACCATTACACCTAACACTACACTATCATTAAATAAATTAAATTAATTAACTACAGATTACCTAAAATTAAATACAATTAAATAAATAAACTATAGTACAAAAACAAACAAACACTAAATTACAGATAATAAAAAAAATTACAAGACGTTTAAACTAATTACACCTAAGCTAAGCCCCCTAATAAAATAAAAAAGCCCCCCAAAATAATAAATTCCCTACCCTATACTAATTACAAATAGCCCTTAAAAGGGCTTTTTGCTGGGCATTGCCCCAAAGTAATCAGCTCTTTTACCTGTAAAAAGAAATACAACCGCCCCAACATTAAAACCCACCACCACACACCCAGCCCTACTCTAAAACCCACCCAATCCCCCTTAAAAAAACTAACACTAACCCCTTGAAGATCACCCTACCTTGAGCCGTCTTCACCCAGCCGGGCAGAAGTCTTCATCTGATCCGGGGCAGAAGAGGTCCTCCAGCCGGGCAGAAGTCTTCATCCGATCCGGGCAGAAGAGGTCCTCCAGCCGGGCAGAAGTCTTCATCCAAGCGTCATCTTCTATCTTCTTCCATCCGACGAGGAGCGGCTCCATCTTGAAGACATCCGACGCGGAGCATCCTTCCTGGCCGACGACTACCCGACGAATGAAAGTTCCTTTAAATGACGTCATTCAAGATGGTGTCCCTTCAATTCCGATTGGCTGATAGAATTCTATCAGCCAATCGGAATCAAGGTAGGAAAAATCCTATTGGCGATGCAATCAGCCAATAGGATTGAAGTTCAATCCAATTGGCTGATCCAACCAGCCAATAGGATTGACCTCGCGCATTCTATTGGCTGGTTCCAATCAGCCAATAGAATGCAAGCTCAATCCTACTCTGGCTGATTGCATCAGCCAATAGTATTTTTCCTACCTTAATTCCGATTGGCTGATAGAATTCTATCAGCCAATTCGGAATTAAGCCCGGCTGAGTGAAGGACGGCTAAAGGTAGGGTGATCTTTAAGGGGTTAGTGTTAGGTTTTTTAAGGGGGGATTGGGTGGGTTTTAGAGGTAGGGTTGGGTGTGTGGGGTGGTGGGTTTTAATGTTGGGGGGGAGTTGTATTTCTTTTTTTACAGGTAAAAGAGCTGATTACTTTGGGGCAATGCCCTGCAAAAAGCCCTTTTAAGGGCTATTTGTAATCTAGTAAAGGGGTATGGAATATTATTATTTGGGGGGCTTTTTTTATTTTATTAGGGGGCTTAGATTAGGTGTAATTAGTTTAAACTTCTTGGTAATTTTTTTTATTTTCTGTAATTTAGTGGGTTTTTTTGTACTATATTTATTTTATTTAATTGTATTTAATTTTAGGGTAATTGTAGTTAATTAATTTAATTTATTTAAGGATAGTGTAGTGTTAGGTGTAATTGTAACTTAGGTTAAGGATTTATTTTACAGGTAAATTTGTAGTTATTTTAACTAGGTAGCTATTAAATAGTTATTAACTATTTAATAGCTATTGTACCTAGTTAAAATAAATACAAACGTGCCTGTAAAATAAAAATAAACCCTAAAATAGCTACAATGTAATTATAATTATATTGTAGCTATCTTAGGGTTTATTTATAGGTAAGTATTTAGTTTTAAAATAGGAATAATTGAGTTAATAATAGTAATATAATTTAGATTTATTTAAATAATATTTAAGTTAGGGGGGTGTTAGGTTTAGGGTTAGACTTAGATTTAGGGGTTAATAACTTTATTATAGTGGCGGCGGCAGATTAGGGGTTAATACATTTAATAGGCTATGTGGGCTATGGCGGTTTAGGGGTTAATACACTTTATAGTTATTGCGGTGGCGGGGTTGTGGTTGACAGGTAGATAGACATTGCGCATGCGTTAGGTGTTAGTTTATTTATTGTTAGGCATTTTTGGGAGTTACAGTGCTCCCATACTCAGCGCAAGGCTACGGCTGCCTTTTATGGCGAGGGTAAAAATGGAGTAAGATTTCTTCCCATTTTCGCCACGTGAGGCCTTGCGCTGGATATTGGATACCGATTTACGGCGCGGTCCCATGTTAGCCTATGGGAGTAAACATTGCGAAGCGACGGGTGAAATATAAGGGCGTAACTTGTATGCTACGCCGTATATGTGATACCAAAACAGCGCAAAAAACCGGCGTAGCCAGGCTTTTGCGGGCGACGCTGCATATGTGATCGAGCCCCAAAAACTTTACACTTATTTTGTAATATTTAAACATCTAATGGAAACATTAAATAATTAATCTACATGTTATTCTCAAAATAATCTTTGTTTGAATGCATCATTCTATCTAGCATTTATTTAGTGTTTAATGTCCCTTTTAACCTTGAGTAGGAGAGATAAATAACGCTCCACTTGAAATATGGCCCATAGTGTTTTTTCAAGATGTGAGTTACTAAGTATAGCAAGTTTGAAACCATGACATTTATGCCAATATTGCTGTGGTTATTTCTGAACACAGATTTTCCCCACCTGTGAAAATTACACAATAATTAAACAATTATTCCAATCACACTGCCCCTCAAGTCAAACAATTAGAGCCCTTGATAAATGTCTTTGGTGCATCTGTAACATCTGGATTTCTGGATGCCATTTAAAATCATTATCAGCATCAGAGTATCAATGTTTAGAGAGATATTAATTTCTTTTTAAAATGATTAAGCATTGTAAGAGTTAACTGCATTTTTAAACTATATGAAATAACTCTTTTTTCTTTCCAATGGCATGGAGAGTCCACAAGATCCATTCAATTACTAGTGGGAATTCAACTCCTGGCCCACCAGGTGGAGGCAAAGAACACCCCAGCAAAAGCTTCAAGTATCCTCCCATTACCCACAATCCCCAGTCATTCTTTGCCTGTGTAACATTGTAGCCTGATGTGTGTAGAAGGTGTCTGAAGAAATCAAGTTGTTAATCCTTTAATGGGTACTTTTCCCTGCAAGCAAGGATTGGGGTTATACTGTGTCCATGTAATTCTTTTTAGTAAGAATTGGTATATAGGAGGGGTAGGTTGTAAAAATATGGGAATATGAGTGATCGCTAATGGATCTGCTAAAAAATGGTGCTAAAATGGCAAAAGCACACTGGCATTGGGAGCAAACAAGATTAGACAAAGGTGCCCCTATCCCATGTGCCTATTAAGAGACACAGGAGGGGTTGAGGATGATACAAATACTATAGATATCAAATGCAGTACTAGACGTAAGATAAATAGTCGTATATTGACTATATATATAACAGTCTCATTAGAGATGATGATATCAAATGAGGATAGATGGCTGGGTCAGTTGAGGCAGCTCTCTGTATCAGATCAAGGCCACGATCCAGGATCAGTAATCTGCAAACATCACAAAGAGACAGAAACGCCACATGGCCCAATAGTGTATGAAACAGGGACAATGGTGTATGTGTAACACCATTGTCCCTGTTTCATACAATATTGGGCAATGTGGCGCTTCTGTCTCTTTGTGTGTCTTTTAGTAAGAATAATGGTGGTTTTTTAGCAGTTGGAAGGCGGCGAGGTGGTCTTTGCTTACCTTCCAACATTTTTGCTACCCCTATATAGAAAACCTGGGTTGGTTACTCCGTTTTTTTTTCTTTATCTACAGGTCTATGTCAGTGAGGATTCTGTCACACCTGTTTGCTGTACCTGCCCTACAGTGGGATCCACAGGTAAATGCTTTTACCTTCTAGGTGAGAAGGATGCAGCGCTTAGGAGTTCCTTGTTTTAAAACAATAAAAAAAATGTGGATCCTTATGGACTGAATATCCATTTTAATGGTTGAGGATTTATTGGGCAGCAGTTCAGGGCACTGTTCTGTCATGTGAAGGCTTTTTTTATTTTAGCTATGGGGATTTTGTTTGCACAAGTTTACCTGTTATTTAGTTTGGGTAATATCTCTTTAAGAAAGTTGTTGGACCGCACCTTACTTTTGAATTTGCGGTCATGTGACTGTTCAGTTACTTCCTGAGTGCTGATCAGTTTGTTTCTAGCAGGCTGTTTGGAGCCATATTTTCAAGGAGACAGATTGGGATTGTCTAGCATCAGATCGTTTTTCCTGCCTGTCTCTTCTCTCTGATGTTTGCAGCTTTCTAGGATCTGTAGTTTGGACAGGATTTATCTGCTGTTGTGGATTGGATTCCTGGTTACCGGTTGAGTGAGTCTCTCCAGCATGGCTGGGGTGTAGAGGTGCTGGTTTTTAATAATTATTTATCTATGCTTAGAGTTTTATTCAATATTTTTATATATTGAGTCTAAGGCAAATAAAGGGCTATTTTATTTACTATGGAAGCTGATCCCAAGCCTTTTCTGTGATTTGATAAATGTCTTTATTGTGCAAATGCCCAGGTTATAACTCCTATGCAATTTTGTTCCCCTTGCCTTGACAAGGTTTTATTATCTAGGGTAAGGATTCCTTATCTGAGCCTTCTTTTTCTCAGGAAAATGCTGTTCAGCGGGTTGTCTCAGTCTTCTATTAACATGTCCAAGTCTTTGACAGATTCACATGCAGTGCCCTGCAGTTCCTCTCAGTCAGTCTCTGGGAGTGTGTTGTTTGCCTAAAGATTTTGCTGCACAGTTGACTTCTGCAGTTCCTAGTACAATAGATTCTGAGGAGCTTAATTCTAGAATTAAACTGGAGCATCTCTGTTTACTTTTAAGGATGTTTTAGCTACTTTGGATGACTCTGAAACTGTTGCAGAGGCTGCTAAAAAGGCTAATAAACTGAATAGAGTTTTTGATGTCAAACCTAAATCTGTGGAGGTTTTTCCTGTTCCAGATCTCATGTCTGACATTATATCTCAGGAATGGGAGAAGCCGGGTGTTCCTTTTAACCTGTCTCCTGTGTTTAAAAAGATTTTTCCTGTGGCTGATTCAGTGCGAGATCTGTGGCACACTGTTCCTAGAGTAGAGGGTGCTATATCTACCTTAGCAAAGAGAAACTACTGATTCCTCTCAAGGATAGTTCCTTTTTTAGAGACCTTATGGATAAGAAACTGGAGGGTTATTTAAGAAAGATATTTCTTCATCAGGATTTTGGAGTGGCAACCAGTTGTTAGTATTGCGACAGTTGCTGGTGCAGCCTCTTATTGGTGTGACTCTTTGATCTAATTTCAGAGGAGACTACTATAGAAGAGATCCAGGTTAGGATCACGGCTCTAAAGCTGGCTAATACTTTATATGTGATGCCAGTATGCAAGTTGGGAGCCAAGACTTCTAGTTTTGCGATACTAGCCCGCAGAGCCCTTTGGTTAAAGTGTTGGTATGCGGATGTGACTTCTAAATCCAAGCTTCTGTCTCTACTTTTTAAGGGTAAGACTTTATTTGCTCCTGATCTGGCAGAGATAATTTCCACGGTATACTGGTGGAAAGGAAGTTATTTTTTTTTACCACAGGCTACGAAGAATAGACCCAAGGGTCGTCAGACTTCTAATTTTCTTCCTTTTGTAACTTCAAGGGACAGAGATCTTTCCTCGTCTTCTAAATCTGAGCAAGCCAAGACTTCTTGGAGAGATAGCCAGCTCTGGAACAAGGGTAAGCAATGCAGAAAGCCTTCCGCTGAGGCTAAGTCAGCATGAAGGGGCTGTCCCTGATCCAATTCTGGATCAGGTAGGGGGCAGGCATTTCCTTTTTTCAGCAGGCTTGGATTTGTGACGTTCCAGATCCTTGGGCAGTGGATGTAGTCTCCCAGGGATACAGGATAGGATTCAAGTCTCGTCCCCCCCAGGGACAGATTCCTATTATCAAGATTATCTGTAAACCAGGTAAAGGGAGAGGCCTTCTTAGACCGCGTAGGGATTTTTCCTCTCTGGGAGTGATTGTCCAGTTCCTCTAGCAGATCAGGGTCAGGGATTTTATTTAAATCTTTTTGTAGTTCCCAAAAGGGAGGGAACTTTTCGACCCATTCTAGACTTAAAGTCTCTTAACAATTTCTCAAAGTCCCATCCTTCAAAATAGAGACTATTCGTTCTATTCTCCCTCTAGTTCAGGAGGGTCAGTTTATGACCACTATAAACCTAAAGGATGCGTATCTTCATGATCCTATCCACAGGGAACATTTTAAGTTCCTAAGGGTCGCTTTTTTGGATCAACATTTCCAATTTGTAGCCCTGCCTTTTTGGCCTTGCCACTGCTCCTCAAATCTTTACGAAGGTTCTAGGGGCTCTTTCGGCTGTGGCCGGATCTCCAGGGATTGAGGTGGCTCCTTACATGGACGATATCTTGGTCCAGGCACCATCTTTTCAGTAACAAGATCCCATACAGATTTTCTGTTAGCTATTCTCCGCTCTCACGGGTAAAAGGTGAATCTAGGGAAAAGTTCCTTAGTGCCAAGTACCAGGGTCTGGAGGTCAGAAAATTCAAGCTTCTGGAGGCCTGTCGTTCTCTTCAGTTTCTCTGTTCATTCCATCAGTGGCTGTATGTATGGAAGTAATTGGTCTCATGGTGGCATCCATGGACATTTATTCCCGTTTGCTCGCTTCCATCTGAGACCTCTACCATTATGTATGCTCAATCAATGGAATGAAGACCACTTGGATTCTCTCTCAGAGGATAGTTTAAGACTCTCAAGACAAGGATGTCTCTGTCTTGGTGGATCTCCCAGGACCATTTGTCTCAGGGCACTTGTTTCCTGAGACCTTCTTGGGAGTTTGTAACCACCAATGCCAGCCTAAGAGCTCAGGGACTGTGGACCCACCTCCCTATAAATATCCTAGAATGAGAGCAATTCTCAATGCTCTATCAGCTTGGCCTCAACTGAATTTAGTTCGGTTTATCAGATATCAATTGGAAAATACACTTTGGGGCGTATATCAACCACCAAGGAGGAACTCCGGAGCTTGTTAGCCATGAAGGGAGGTGACTCACATTCTTCAGTGGGCAGAGTCTCACAATTGTCATCTCTCTGTCATTCATATCCCAGGGGTGGACAACTGGAAAAACAGATTATCTAAGCAGGCAGGAATGGCCTCTCCCATCCGGACATTTTCTCGATGTTAACCCTCAAGTGGGTAGTTCCAGAGCTGATCTGATGGCATCTCGTCTAAATGCCAAGCTTCCAAGATATGGAGCAAGATCAGGAGATCCTCAAGCGGCTCTGGTAGACATGGGATTTCGGTCTAATTTATCTGTTTCCTCTGGTTGGCCTCCTTCCTCGGGTGATAGCTTGTATCAAAAAAGAGCAGGCTTCTGTGATTCTAATAGCTCTAGTGTGCCTCACAGAACGTTGGTTTTGCGGACCTAGTGAGGATGTCATCAGTTTCCCCCATGGAAATTGTCTCTGAGGAAGGATCTTCTACTTCAGGGTCCCTTTCTCCATCCGAACTTAATCTCTCTGAAGCTGACTGCTTGGAGATTGAAATGCTTAGTCTTGTTCAGACAAGGTTTTTCTGTGAAAGTTATTGAAACTATCATTCAGGCTCGCAAGATTATTATAAGGTTTGGCGTAAATACCTTCATTGGTCCGGCTCTAGGGGTTTTTCTTGGAGTCAGGTGAGAATTCTATTCTGTCCTTTCCTTAGGAGGGCCTAGAGAAGGGTTTATCAGTCAGTACCCTAAAGGGTCAGATTTTCTATCGATTCTTCTGTAGAAGCATCTGGCAATTTTGCCAGATGTTTAATCTTTTGTCCAGGCTTTGGTTAGAATCAGTGACAACAAGAAATAAGGGGGGCACTTTAACACTTTACTTGAAGAAATAGCATACCTTATATAAAGGACAGTTAATAAAATCATAAAGATGAAAATATAATGTATTACTCAAACCATGTAATCCAATGCTCATAGATGAAATAGATCCCAACAGAGGATCCCAAACTTGGGTATCAAATCAAAGGTGGTTCAGTAAATTCACTGTAACAGATGGCAGCTGCTCTCCTCCTCTCAGACTTATCCGGTAGATAATGCTGAAATGAGAGACAATAGAGGGGTGCCTCATGTGGGCATCAGTGTATCAGAAAAGGACATTTAAATGAAAGAGCCAAATGGATACTCACATTTAGCCAGAGTATACTAATGTACTAGTAGGGGCGGGCTGGTAACTTGGGGTGTACCGGCTGTACTCTCTTTGGGTAGTGTCCTCACAGACTTGTCTGATGAATACTACCATAATAGGGAACAACAACAGAGCGCCTCATGTGTGCATCAGTGTATCAATATGAAGCAATCATAAGAACAATGCCAAATGGGTACTCACATTTAACCATAGTAACACTTATGTACTGAGTAGAAGCAGGCTGGTAACTTAGAGGTGTACCGGCTAACTCTCCTCCAGATAACGGATGCGATGTGCAGGATGATATCACCACATACAGTAAGTGATACATAGATGGGAATTTGTCAAAAGCAGAAGTAATGCTGCTCAAAAAGAAGGTGCTAAACCATAGCTTGTATAAAACAGGTTAGTTTATTAAAAACAGTTTAAAAGCAATAACAAGCATGGGTTAATGCAACACGTTTCCTCAGCCTTAACATTGACTGTTTCCTCAGGCATAAAGCACCTTCTCACAAAATATTTAAACTAAATCCACCAATAGTGGAAAAGGAACACTCCCATAATGGGCGTGTAGACATACCTACATCATTAATTGCTTAATTAGCTGTTTGCAACATTCTTGCAATCAATAGGTTAAAAACCATATGATACAATGTTGTACATTAGCTTTTGCCACATAAGTAACTATTCTACAAATACACTACAATAAAGTTTAGAATCAGGCCTGAGTTTAGATCTATGCTCTTCCTTGGAGTCTTAATCTGGTTCCATTTAAGCCTATGGCATTCTGTTGATATCAAGTTATTGTCCTGGAAGGTTTTCTTTCTGCTGGCAATTTCCTCTGGCCCGTAGAGTTTCGGAGCTTTCGGCTCTACAGTGTGATTCTCCTTATCTTATTCTTCATGCGGATAAGGCGGTTCTCCGTACTAAGTTAGGATTTCTACCTAGGGTGGTCTCGAAACGCAATATTAACCAAGAAATTGTTGTTCCTTAATTTTTGTCCTAATCCTTCCTTTAAGAAGGAGCAGTTATTGCACAATTCTGGGAGTGCTGTGCGTGCTTTTAGGTTCTATTACAGGCTACAAGAGATTTTCGTCAATCTTTTTGTTGTCTTTTCTAGTAAACGGAGAGTTCAGAAGGTTCTGCTCTCTCCTTCTGGTTGAGAAGTGTTTTTCGATTGGCTTATGAGACAGCTAGACAGCAGCCTCCAGAGAAAATTACGGCTCACTTCACTAGGGCTGTCGCTTCCCTCTTGGGCCTTTAAAAATGATGCTTCTATGGAACAGATTTGCAAGGCGGCCACTTAGTCATCATTGCATAATTTTTCCAAATTTGATAAATTTGATGTTTTTTGCCTCAGCTGAGGCTTTTTTTGGGAGGAAAGTTCTTCAAGCAGTGGTGCCTTCTGTTTAGGTTCGCCTGTCTTGTGTGTCCCCTCCCTTCATTCTGTGGACTCTAGCTCTGGTATTGGTTTCCCACTAGTAATTGAATGGATTTGTGGACTCTCAATGCCATTGGAAAGAAAACATAATTTATACTTACCTGATAAATTATTTTCTTTCCTGACATGGACTTTTAAGACGACTTTTTGTGATTTTTCTAAACCTCAGGCACCTCTATACCCTTTGTGTCTTCTTCTCTTTCCATAATTCCTCGGCTGAATAACTGGGGATTGTGGGGAGGATACTTTGAAGCATTGCTGGGGTGTTCTTTGCCTCCACCTGGTGGTCAGGAGTTGAATTCCCACTAGTAATTGAATGGATTCGTGGACTCTCCATGCCAGGAAAGAAAATAATTTATTTGTTAAGTATAAATTATGTTTTCTTTCCATATTTGTTGCTTTGCTTTCACTTTGGACTCCATGAATGAAGCAGCGTAAACTGCTCTGGAGACCTTGCAGGGCAGGTTTGCAAATGTGAGCATGCTTCCCGCAATGTAAGAAGCAGTGGTCATTAAACTACCCTGTACTCACTCGCTCAGGGGTGATTGACAGACACTTCTCTCTCGTGAGAGAAGGGGCGGGCATTACACACTCACTGAAGTTTGAAATGATGCATTAAGGCCAGCAGATGAACAGATCCACTGTCTGCCGCGAAGGTGTGAGGACAACTTCTGAAGTTCAGAAGCTTGTCCGCACACAAGTAAGTAAATAGGGCCCTTTGAATTTAATTAATTAAATGAACATAAAAGTGCAAAAAGAAAATGATCTAATGTGAGCAGTTTATTATTGCACTTATGCTTGTATAAAACTATATATTTTTACCCCCTGCAAAGGTGTCACATAATTAAAGTCAGCTCCAATGTAAGTACCGCATTTTAAAAGCTGGTGTAAATCCAGAAATTGCAAGTTGTAACAGTTCACATAAGCAATAAAGCCTACCTAAACCCACTGTAATAAACCATAATTATTTTAATTCCAGATTGTATTAAACTGCCACAGCCCACCTTGCAACCCCAGGTGGCTATAAGCCAAAGACAACTATTACATCCTAAACTGCCACATCCCCCACTGCACAAAAACCCTAAACGCTAATTACCCCTAAACCATCACAACACTAGTGCAAGACAACCCATCACCTATTAACCCCTAAACTGCCACAATTCCCACTGCACAAAAACCCTAAACTCTAACTACCCCTAAACCATCACAACCCCAATGCAAGACAACCCATCACCTATTAACCTCTAAGCTGCCACAAACCCCCACTGCACAAAAACCCTATACTCTAATTACCCCTAAACCATCACAACACCAATGCAAGACAACCCATCACCTATTAACCCCTAAACTGGCCACAATTCCCATCACAAACTCCACCTGATACTAAGCCCCCCAGCTATAAAAGCACTATTAACCCCCTATGCAATGTGCACCATCCCCTGCAAACCCCTTACCTAATATGGACCCGAATATAACACCTCTACTGTGTACCACTAAGCTCAACCCTCTAACTGAAACTTATTGCTACTTTAAGACCCCCAGCTGAATTTAAGACCCCTTATCACCGCAATGCCCCTAGTGAATTGAGTGAAGTGCTAGGATCTTTGGATAAGAGTAAATTAAGTTATGTGGGATATCTTGCATAAAGGGGACTCACAGTGGTTTTGCTTCTGGAGTTGTGGTAGTTTTAAGAGATAATAGTGATTTACTTTTTTTTTGTTGGGGGTGTGTTGTGATGGTTATGGGGTTAATAAAAGTTTGTTGCGTAGGGGTTGTGGCCAGTTTAAGGTTTAAAAGTAACTAGAGGTTTTTGTTTTTTGCATTGGGGGTTGGTGAGATTTAGAGGTTAATAGTGTTCGGGGTTTAGCTTAAGGGGTTTCTTAGTGGGGTTGTTATAACTGTCTCCTAGGCATTTAATAGAGCAACAAGGCAGTATTTAGTGTAAAATAATGCTTGTTTTTTTTTGGGGGGGGGGGATTTATTGTGCCTTCGTCAGACCTTGTGTTAGTATAAACTGCTTTTTTTTGTACTAGAGCAATAAACACGGCTTGCAAAATTCTCACCTCTAATAAAAATAGTTTAAGAGGAGTAGTGCTTTACTGGGAGCTAGCTGAATACACCTGATGAGCCCACTGACAAGAGGCATATATGAGCATAGCCACCACTCACAAGCTTGGTCACAGTTGTGCATTGCTGATCTTGAGCCTACCTGGGTATGCTTTTTAAACAAAGAATGCCAAGAGAACACAGTACATTTAGTCATAGAAGTTAATCGAAAAGTCATTGAAAATTGCATGCTCTGTCTGAATCATGAAAAGTACTTTTACTACCTATAATGAAACATTGTGTCATGCCATAAAGATACAGTCAAAGATATTAAGAAAAAAGCACATGGAACCTCTTTAATAAAGTGTAAAAAAGTGCAACATAAAATGTCTGCATAAAGGTTTCACCTAGTCCTATTGTTAGGGGTCGATTTATCAAGCTACGGCGGACAGGGGTGTACATATGTGCCCGTGTCCGCCGCAGCTCGCCTCCGGCGGGCTGAATTCCACTGCCCGGAATTCAGCATTTCACAAGAATGCAATTTGCCCGCACACAGCCAATCACATGCGGGCAGGAGCTGTCAATCTCCTTGGTCGGAGGAGACCAGGGAGATTGAAATTCGCCACCTAAGAGGTGGCGAAGAGGTTAGCGAAGCAGCGGTCTGATGACAGCTGCTTCATAAATACGAACTGCAGGTTCTCCTGTGAGAACCTGCAGTTGTAGGGGTGCAAATCCATTGATAAATTGACCCCTTAATATATTTTGATATACCATTGCCTTTTGTCTCAAACCATACTATTTCATAAAGTGTTTTGGCATTCTGGATCTGAGAAACTGGGATAAAATTTAAGGCCTTTAAACTTTTCAGCAAGGTACCTAAATTTAAAAAAAAAATATATTTCCTTCTAATAATAATACAGTAAATGTGTGTATGTAGGTTTGTGGTACTTTTACTGACTTCAAGGTCATTTGAAGTGTGTTTATGTATTATATATTTTGTTGTGAATAATAGAATTTCGGAAATATTTTACCATCACTGTAAAAAAAAAAAAAAAATCCAGCAGGGCACAATATTAGATACTCCCTCCTAAAGTGGCATCTTTCCATTTACTTTCATTAACATGACTCATTTATTTTGTTTCATTAATACAATAAAATATAATATTTGCATTATTTATAATAATGTTTTTGTTTCCACACAACACAATTCAGATAAATTAGCTCACAGATCTTAGTGTGCCTGGTTACAGAGACAGTAAAGTCAAAATTAAACTTCCATGGTTCAGATAGAACATGCAATTTTAAAACAACTTTCCAATTTACTCCTATAATCTAATTTGCTTTGCTCTCTTGGTACCCTTAATTGAAAAAGATACCTAGGTAGTTTCAGTAACAGCAATGCTGATTGGTGGCTGCATATATATGCCTTTGGCCATTGGCTCATCCCATGTGCTCAGCTAGCTCCCAGTAGTGCATTGCTGACAATAAAGCAAATTTGATAATAGATGTAAATAGCAAAATTGTTTAAAAGTGTATGCTCTAACTGAATCTTAAAAAAATAATAATATTTAGGACCCTTTAATTAGCTGTGGGGATTGCACATGAGACAGGAAACTGCACATAATCTATCACCCAGGATTCTGAAGAAATCTTTACACCATTGTGTATATACATATAAAGTTCAAGACTGATGTGTATACATGACCAGATAGTCGTTAACTATTTAACGCTGATAAATAATTGCTGTTATTACTCATATTAATTGTACATAATTTATTAACCATAGAAAATTAAAATGCATACTTGTGGGACTGAAAACTACAGTTTTGAGAGTTTGAACAAATATAACACGTTCTGTAACTGGCCCACTTAACCAACTGACCTGACCCATCTCATAAGAGTCTATCAGGCCCATTTATCAAGCTCCGTACGGAGCTTGAAGGGCCGTGTTTCTGGCGAGTCTTCAGATTCGCCAGAAACACAACTTATGAAGCAGCGGTCTAAAGACCGCTGCTCCATGGCAGGCGGACAGGAATCGCCAGAAATCAACCCGATCGAATACGATCGGGTTAATTGACACCTCCCTGCTGGCGGCCGATTGGCCGCGAGTCAGGAGGGGGCGGCGTTGCACCAGCAGCTCTTGTGAGCTGCTGGTGCAATGTTAAATGCGGAGAGCGTATTGCTCTCTGCATTTAGCGAGGTCTTGCGGACCTGATCCGCAGTGTCGGATCAGGTCCGCAAGACCTTTGATAAATTGGGGCCTAAGAATCCTATTCACTAAAGTGCAGTGAGAACTTTAATGCACAATAAAATAGCATAGAAGCAGAATGTCTAATGCAAATGAATAACAAATGTTACATTGTCTTAAAACTTTACATCTGAATTACATAAAACTTTACATCTGAATTACATAAAACTTTACATCTGAATTACATAAAACTTTACATCTGAATTACATAAAACTTTACATCTGAATTACTTAAAACTTTACATCTGAATTACATAAAACTTTACATCTGAATTACATTTTTTCATTAAAATTTATAAAAGAGAGCTATATAATACTATTTTTTATTATTAACCTGTGGGTATTTGTGCTTTTTCATTGTTTGTTTTTTTCTAGACAAGGTAATAGAAGACAATGCTTCTGGTTGGTCAGTTTGTCATATGCAAATATCTGGTCCTGAGAACTGAAATTTGAATAAGAACAATCTTAATGGAAATAAAAAATAGGTCATTGCTTATGCAAATCTTTCTTTTATAAATCTCTAAGCATGTTTTGCATTAAGGGTGATCCTCCTGGCTTGCCTGAAACACAACACACAGATCTCCTAAGAAAGGCAAATCATTTACATTTGGGTCTCAAGAAGAAGCATACGCTAACTCAATAATTGTTGCATGCTTGTTTAAATGAAATTCCACTTTATTATGTGGATCAAAATGATTAGAGGCCTGGATGGTATATTTCACTGAATAAAATCTATGCTGTTTTATTTAATTTTTTTTAACCTGTCTTGTATTTAAACTATAAATTTAACGTTAAAAATAACTAAAAAAATATTTAAATTACTGTCTGTCCAAAAATTATGTCCTATCAGCTATATGATGAAGGGCTCATAAATAAATACTACTTGAGTAATGTCTTATTTTTTTTGTGAAAATCAGAATGATGCAGAGCTATTTTAATATGTTTTTCATTAGCCAAAGTATTCCTAGAGGGCACCATAGCAGATATTGGTGCAAGGAAATTATACAAGTTTGTTGCTTAAATACATTATTGTGTTTGTGCTGAAACATTATTGTAGGTTTAGAGCACACATGTTTCTTAATGTGGTTGGACTCTGAAGTGGGCGTAAACTATTTGCCAGTTGAACATAACATCTATATACCTTACCTTATAACTTGAATGCACCAAAACACGAACACAAATATTAGAATTACATTTTATTATTACATTTTAATCTGGTCTTTATTAAGAAAGAATTCTCGCTATATGTTAATGCCAAAAGTTGGACTTTAATTTATAATATAAAATATTATATATTTTGGTTAATTTTAATACAATTTTCAGTGTATATATATATATTTATTTAAAATGTCTCAATAAAAAAAAAACACTTCTGTTTTATGATTCAAGTAATTCATTCAACTATGTAATACAATTTATTTTTCTCCTACAAAATTGTCTCTTTTCTCAACTATTTTATAATGGTAATTATATTGTTTAATTTCACAATCAGTAAATTATGACTGCATATCCATGTTTACTGGATCATTACAACAAACCATGCTTTACTAGTTTAATAATATATATATTATAACCTGAGATTAATATTTTGCAATAATATTCAAATGTAATATCCTCAATCCATAAATATGTTTTTTACATTTATACTGAGATATGGAACATTCTATAAATATAGAATAACAGTTAAAAAAAGTGTTTTAAAAATAAGACAGCGGTAGTTGTTTTTAGCGGTATGGGGATGTATCTTTTCCAGTGTGGGATTCTGTGATGCTAAAACTGCTAGATTATCCCAGATTTTATTTTGGCTGTGGGAGAGCTTTAGTAGTGTTGTGTTAAAAATGAGCCTACCAGGTGGTCCTAAAAGTAGACACAGTGTGTCAAGCAAGCTGAAAGGACAGAGAGCTTTGCAGTTCGCTGGCTGTTGTAGAGCCTGGCAAAGGGTGCATGCTGGGGGTGGCACGAATGTAGCTATTGAGGTCTTGGGGAATTCTCTGTCAGGCTTGGATTGCTACAATCAGAGCAGTGATTAAACCTCTTTTGATCCCAGGTTTAGTTTTCAGCCTATCAAGGGAGTGGGAGTGTTGGGATACATACTAATGTCTTGCAGTGGGCCTACATAATTTCCCAGAGGGTCATAAGGTCAGGTTTGTATTTAGTTAGCTGTAATGATCTCGTTAGGGATCTGAATGGACCACCGTCCAAGCCCTTTCAGGGATATGAACGTGCCTACCCTTCCCCCTTCTTCCCTACGTTGTGTGGGCTTACACAGGACATGAACTGTGATTAATGGACTTCCAGTGCTTAATAATTTGCAAAACAGTATTAAACAAGGAAAGTTGAGGACAATTGGAATTGGACACAGAAGGGGCAGGAGGTTGTTGTAAACAGAACCAGTACAATCCAAGCACATGGAATTAGCTGAGATAGATGCATACAATACCACAGCTGGCAACTGGCAGGGAGCCAGCCCTGGGAGAGAGCTCCAATCCTACGTCCAGGTGGTCAGACTGAGCTAGGCCTTTTAACTTTGTACGTCTTAAAAAAAAAGTGGCAAGGGAGAAAAAAAAAAGACTACACTTGCAGTGGGAAAAAACACAATGGGAAGCCATTCAGCGATATAAAGAAAGAGATTATGAAGCAAAGAAAGTGACAAGCTAATAATAGAAAACACGTTCTATAGTAGTAATCCTTGACTTACAAGTAGAAATATGAATACTTTTCTTCTTGAATTTACATGAACTTTCACTTCAACTATAACATAAGAGTAGCTTGGTAGGTTAGTGTATACTTAGACTTTGTTAAGAAAAAAAGACACTTTCGAGTTTAGAAGTTCAGGGTTTTGACCTAACCAACATGCTTTGACAGGTGAAACCAAAAAGAGCCATGAAATGTCTCCGTCTTATGTTTTCTCTGGTTATACACATCCTTTGTTGCAATGCTGCCAACACAATCTATACACACTTCAAATCATGACTAGAGCTTTTAATTGTCAGAATGCATAGCATAGGCCTAGTCATTACTCCCAATTTATTTTTTATTTATTTATTTTACCATTTTTTTTGTTTATTTCGCAAAACACATTGAGTTTTATATATGAAATTAATACCTTTAAATATTAAACTAATGAGCAGAATTTTCTGTCTCAGCAAAATGAAATTACAGAATGAGTAACAGCAAAATATTAGACACTTTTTCTTAATGCTACAAATGTAATATAAAAAATAAAAAGGTCTGAAAATCTGAGGAAATATTATTTCTAGAAACTTAAAATTATTTCTCCTTTATATATATATTTCTCTTATAATAAAATAGCAGCACGTTTACATTGTTTTTAAAAATATATATTATAAAGTATAAAAGCTTAAAAAACTAAATTAAGAGATAAATGCTATATTTACATAAACACTATTAACACCTCACTCCAATCCTCATACATTGGTGAGCTATTGATTATTGGATAGAAACGATGGTCCTGATAATTTGTTGTCCTTGCACAGCATATAAGCATACACACTGCATACCTATAAACAATGGTGGTTTTTACACCAACATATTAAAGGGACAGAAAACCCCAACATTTTCTTTTGTGATGTGGATAGAACATACAATTGTAAAAAACGTTCCATTTACTTCTATTATCAAATGTGCTTCATTATCTTGTTATCCTTTGCTGAAGTAACAGCATTGTACTACTGGCAGCTAGCTGAACACATCCAGTTAGCCAATCACAAGGAGACAAATGTGTGCAGGCACCAATCAGCAGATAGCTCCCACTAGTGTAGGATATGTACGTATTCTTTTTTCAACAAGGGATACCAAGAGAAGGAAGCACATTTGAAAATAGAAGTGAATTTAAAATTGTCTCAAAATAACATGCTTTAATCCGAATCATGCAAGTTTTAATTTTGACCTTTCCTATCCCTTTAAGTGACTTTCCCTGATAAGAGATTGCTTGGCTAAAGAATGGTTTTGAGGCTAATGTCAATAAAGCAGCAAAGTTGTGTTCTAGCTTTACAGTGCTAAAGTCATTTTTCTGTGACGTTTCTTTTTCCCAGGTAAAGTTAAGCTTAATACAAATGTGTGTAGCTACTATATTTGCTATATGTGATATGGCAGGTGTGTCAGAAAATGATGGCGGAATGGGAAATGTCCTCACAAAGACTTAAAGGCCTGAAGGTGACAGAGAACAAAAGAACAAGGTCATGGGTGCTTGTAAGGCTGATATACAATGGCATTGCACAGATTTTTAGTTTTGTTTGTCTGTTGTCCTACCTCTTGTCTAGTAAGCATGACTGACAGCTTCACTTTGCTGAGAGGAATTGTTGTGACAGACGGCCCTTTCTGATCTGGGGACTGACTTTCACAGCTCTGCAGGCAACCAATATATATGAAAAAAAAAAAAACTGTGCCAATTTTCTTCTTCCATATGTATTTGAAAGTTTGTTTTATTGCCAGAGAAATAAACAATAATGAATTTGTTATTCTTGCAAATGTTTAATATTTTGAATAAACTGGTACTTGGGAAAATAAAATAAATATTCTATTAAATAACCCTTTAAGTGCTAGACACTCAGGGCCTTTTTGATTTTATTCCTATGGATATCATGTTTAAGAAAATAAGAAAATAATTACATATTAACATATTTTATAATACAAATAATTAAAACTTATTTTTTTTCTGCTGCATAAATTGGGTTATTTATTTGTAACTTTGGTAAAAAAAAATTGGTGTATAGATATGATATAATACATCTAGTAAACAGAAAAAAATGGTTTTGTTTTAAAATGTAAAATTAAATTCCCATAAAATATTTAATCATTCACAGTACAAAACCCCCCCAAAACATTCTATTCTTATATTCTTATTCTTTATTTATAAAGCGCCAACAGATTCTGCAGCGCTGCCTATGGGTACAAGGAAAACAGTACAATGGAGAAACAATACAAAAAAACCTAAATATTACAGACAGATACAGGGGGAATTGAGGGCCCTATTCCGGTGGGAACTTACAATCTAGATGGGTAGGAGGATGGGAAACAGGAGATGGGGGACTGCAAAGGTGAGGATGAAATTGGTGAGGAGATAGATGAGGGCAACTGTTTGTTAAGTGAAGTTAGTTTGTTAATGAGTTGGGTGATAGCTTCCCTGAATAGAAAGTTCTTTAGGGAACGTTTAAAGGAGTAGAGGTTAGGGGCAAGTCTGACAGCTCAAGGAAGTGCGTTCCAGAGGGTTGGTGCTGCACGAGAGAAAGTCCTGTAGTCTAGCGTAAGAGGAGGTGATGGTAGAGGACGCAAGAAGCAGGTCATTGTTGAATCTTAGGGGGGCGGGCAGGAGTATATTTGTTGATGAGTGAGGACAGTAGGGTGGGGGCAGTTTTGGTAAGGGCTTTGTAGGTCAGGTTGAGAATTTTGAATTTAACTCTGCTGTTAATGGGGAGCCAGTGAAGGGACTCACAGAGAGGTGCAGCAGAAACAGAGCGTTGAGAGAGGTGGATTAGCCTGGCAGATGCAGTTAGATGGATTGGAGGGGGAGAGAAGCGGGAGAGAGGGAGGCCAGTTAGTAAGTTGTTACAGTAGTCAAGTTGGGAAATTACCAGGGAGTGGATTAGCTGTTTAGTAGTTTCAGCACTCAGAAATGGACGAATTTTGTAGATATTGCGTAGGTGGTTGCGGCAGGATGAAGAGAGCAATTGAATGTGGGGAATGAAGGACAGATTTGAGTCAAGCGTGACTCTGAGGCAGCGGACTTGGGGTGATGGGGAGATAGTGGTGCCGCCAACAGTGATGGAAAAATTAGAAACTGGAGTAGAGTTAGAGGGGGGAATTAGAAGTAGTTCGGTCTTGGACAAGTTTATTTGTAGGTGGTGAGAGGCCATCCAGGAGGAAAGAGTGCAGGGGTGGAAAGGTATATCTGGGTATCATCAGCATAGAGGTGATAGCTGAAGCCATAGCTGTTGATAAGTTTACCCAGTGAAGGAGTGTAAATAGGGAAGAGTAGAGGACCCAGGACAGAGCCTTGAGGTACTCCAACAGACAGAGGCAATAGAGAGGATGAGTCACCAGCAAAAGTGAGGGTGGGAGACAGAAGAGGAATTAGATGTGAAGGGATAGGGTCAAGTGGGCAGTTAGTGAGGTGTGAGGAAGACAAAAGGGAAGCCACTTCACTCTCAGTGGTTGGAAGGAGGGTGCAGAGAGTGGCAGAGGGGGTGACTGGGAGCGAAGTTGGGAGATTGCCAGGCTTGTGTTGGGATGTTTCTTCAGATGGTAAGTGTTTTATTGAAAAAGTTGTCAGCCAGGTCTTGAGCACTAAATGCAGATGAGGGGAGTGGTGCAGGTGGGTAGAGGACAGAGTTGAAAATAGAGAAGAGTCTTTTAGGGTTTGAAGAGTGAGTGGATATAAGAGAAGAGAAGTCGGTTTGCTTAGCTAAGCGAAGGGCAGAGGTGTAAGAGTAAAGAATGAACTATAGTGCATGAAATCAGGTTCAGAGCGGGATTTCCTCCAGGCACGTTCAGCAGTGCGGGAGCCATTTTTGTAGGCGGCAGGTTTGTTGGGAGTGCCAGGGCTGGAGCTGATGACGTGGAGCTTTGCAAAGTGGGGCGGAGCAAGAGTGTCAGTGCAGCGGAGAGAGCATTGTTATAGTGGGTTATAGCAAGGTCAGGGCAGGATATCGTGGGGGAGGCTTATTGGAATAATATTGGAGAGTTGGGGAGGGTCCACAATGTGTTGATTTCTACTGGTGCGGGGGCGAGGGGTGGGGGGAAGTAGGTTTAGCATGATATTAGGATTAAAGGTGAGCAGATGGTGGTCTGAGATGGGAAATGGGCAACAGGCAACATCAGAGAGAGAGCAGAGATAGGAGAATACCAGATCAACTCGAGTGTCCATTGCGGTGGGTAGGGAATAGGGTGGATTGTGAGAGGCCGAACGAGTTAGTAAGTGAGAGAAGTGTAGAGGCAGCAGGGGCAGAAGGGTTGTCAATGGGGATTTTGAAGTCCCCCAGAATTAGGGTAGGTGTATTTCTAGAGAGAAAGTGAGGACGCCAGGCAGCAAAGTTGTCAAGAAATTGGGAGGTTGGTCCAGGGGGCGATAGATAACTGCCACTCTGAGAGAGAGGGGGGAGAACAGGCGAATGCAGTGGACTTCAAAGGAAAAGAATATCTGCTTTCATGTAATTTACCTCTAAAATTTTAAGTGTTTCAATTCCCCAATAGAAAGTAGAGTGTATCATGCAGGGATTACATTTTTATCTAATGCCACTTCTTGCTACACAGTGAATGCTGATACAGTGCAAAAGCTTGTTTCTAAACAGATAGAAAAGGTGTATCAAGGATTAAGTCCCTGGGCTACTCAGAAAATTGCAGAATTGGCTAACAATTATTTTTAAAATGCTTATAAATCATTTATTGTGCTTTGGAATCTAACATTTTACTTTATTTTACTTAGCTCGCTCACGAACTACACTAAAAGTAAATGTTAGCACGCATATTATAAGTTGTAAGTAATAAGTTAGGCGGACAAGCGAAAGAACAATGGGGGCTAACTTCATGATACTGAGGGGCATATGTATGAAGGTCTGGCGGACCTGATCCGACACTGCGGATCAGGTCCGCCAGACCTCGCTGAATACGGGGAGCAATACGCTCGCCGTATTCAGCATTGCACCAGCAACTCACAAGAGCTGCTGGTGCAACGCCGCCCCCTGCAGACTCGCGGCCAATAGGCCGCCAGCAGGGGGTGTCAATCAACCCGATCATGCTCGATTGGGTTGTATTGTGGCGATGTCTGTCCGCCTGCTCAGAGCAGGCGGACAGGTTATGGAGCAGCGGTCTTTGTGACCGCTGCTTCATAACTGCTGTTTCTGGCGAGCCTGCAGGCTCGCCAGAAACACGGGGCGTCAAGCTCCATTCGGAGCTTGATACATTATGCCCCTTTAACTGCATTAACTTCATCTCCCATAGACCTCAATGGGCGCGCTGTTCAAAAAAACTCTGAACACTTATTGCTTGCATGCTAAACCGTCACCACGTTTGACCAACTGCGCTAAAACCCGAAGGTAGTTATTAATACTTTACATTCCAATGTTCTTAACATAGAAGAAAATGCTCGTTATTTTTAAATATATACTGTATATATATATTTATAAAGGTAATAGAAGACTGCACCTCGCTGGGCTTAAGGATAAGCAATAGAAGCTTTTATTTATGTGACGTTTCGGGGACAGCAATAGAAGCTTTATTTATGTGACGTTTTGGGGACAGCTCCCCTTCATGAAGGGGAGCTGTCCCTGAAACGTCACGTAAATAAAAGCTTCTATTGCTTATCCTTAAGCCCAGCGAGTGCTGTCTTCTATTACCTTTATCTCTACCTGCATTCAGCACCCTGGCAACTGGACACCTGTTTGTACGAGTGCACCAGCCTCTGTGAATATATTATTTATATATATATATATTAAATACATATCTATACCCATGAATCTATACGAATATATACAGTTTTTATATATATATATTATATATATATATATATATATATATATATATATATATATATTATATATATATATATAGTATAGAGAATAGTTGAATAATAGGATCCACTGTAAATCCCACTGTATCCAAGAGATTAAAAATATCACCTTTAATGATTCAAAGACATGTCTCATGTTTGGATTTGCAATGGCTGTGCAAAGAGTGGCTGCTGCTGCTGAGTGCTGATCTCTCTGTATATATATATATATATATATATATATATATATATATATATAATATCACACAATATGACATGTATATAACCCACACATATATATATATATATATATAATATCACACAATATGACACATGTATATAACACACACATATATATATATAAAAATATCTATTTAAAATTAAAAATAACATTTTCTGCAATGTGAAGAACATTGGAATGTAAAGTACTTATAGTAAAAACATAATAAAACACATACAAATTATTAAATTGATAGAAGATTATATTTCATGTTTCAAGGTATTTAACTGGAAAGGGTTAAAAAGTTTATATATGTTTATATATGTTTATAAATGTGTATATGTGTTTATATTTATAAATACAGCTGTATATATATAGATACAGTATAATATACATATATATACATACACATATTTAGACATATATACACACACACACATTATAGCCCTTTCCATTCAAATATCTTGACATATACCATATCCCTTTCAACCCTTATAAAATATTTGTATTAATATTTATATGAAATATTTTTCCTCAGAAAGTGTATATATGAGGGCAATAGTTTTATTTTATGCATTTTTGATGTGTTTGGTGATTTTTATGTGTGCACTAGTTGCGATATTGCTCATCACGTCCCGGGCTAACATTAACGTGCCACTTATAATCTAGCCCTATATGTTCAATACTAAAACTGTGTCAAACATAGTTAAAATCCTGTTTAGAGCCACAACAAATTGCAGCTCCAGAGCAAGACATATGCATGGATTGGTGGCTACATGTGTATCAGCTCCTAATTGGCTCATCAGAAGTGTCCTGCTCATGTGCTGAATAAGTTATGGCACTTGAGCGGGGACTTTAGTAATGTGTTTATTTTTATAGATGTAAAAACATAGGGCGAGTTCTTGATTGCTTTGTAGTTCATATTTATATTCTCCCAAAGCCAGTTGATAGTAATGTACCTGGTTTTAATAACACAATTCTGCATTTTGTAAATTTTGCAAACTTTTGTTTTGCTCTCAACAAACTGTAGCTGATGAAAGCTATTTTTGGCTCCCAATAAAGTCTATGGGAGCCAAAAAACAATGTTTGCACAGTTCACTTTAGCTTGTTGTATGTGGCCAGAATTTCTGCAGCCTGTCCTAGGCATAAAGAGTCAAAGTTCTATTTTTTACTACTTGTATTTCAAAATATTTAAGCACTTTAATTCAAATACACACATATTCAATAAAATCCGTTGTTTAATTTAGAATAATGTTGAATATCATGTATTACATATAAAATGTGCATGTAATAGGATTATTTAAAATAGTAAATGCTAAAATATTATATATTAAAGTAATGTCAAGTTATAATTTGTATATATATGTATTGCTTATATCCATGAAGAGAAACATATTAATGGGACATAATAGTTTGACATAGATGCAAATTAGCTAGTTCAGTACATATTTTAAAAAAATATCTGCCTGCCTATAGCCGCTGAGTCGATCACAGGTGAAGTTTGAAAGCGCAAAAAACTGTTTTTATATAAACTTGTTAACTATGCTAAGCAGCATATTCTCAGATGGTAATTTTCCTCTAAAATTTGCCAAGATGCATGATGTTTTAAAATATTATCCAGTTTACTTATTTTATCTAATTGTACACTGTCTTTTTATGTGCACACTTTTGAGGCACCAGCTGCTACTGAGTATGGGCAAGAGTTGTATATAGTTGAAATGTATATGTAAAAACAGAAAAACTCTAAGTTGACAAAATAGAGTTAAATAATATGGTGAAGCTTAAAATACTTCCCTCATGCGGTACCGCTGAGGACATTGTGGGACAAGGAGCAGATAGAACTGGACCTGGGCACAGCAGTTAAGTGATACCAGCCCACTGACACCAATGAATCAATGAATGTATATTATATTTTCTCTCCCCATTTCCACTAATGCATTATAATTATATATAATATATGTATATATATATATATTATATATATATATATATATATATATATATATACAAGTTTTTGGATCCAAGCAATCACTGTTAGTGGTATGCGCCTGGGTGCACTCTATGGTGAATAGGTAGAAACTTCTCAAAGGAAGAGGCACTCACAGGTCTTAATAAGAAAAAAGTACTTTTATTGATTCATACGGTTCAGTCAACGTTTCGGTCCTCGCAGGGACCTTTGTCAAGACTGTTTTTCCGATTCCACAGTGTCAGGCAGTCAGCGCTGACCGCCTGACACTGTGGAATTGGAAAACAGTCTTGACAAAGGTCTCCTTACACCACTTAATCTCACTAATAGCATAAACTCATAATATGTACACACATCATAAAATACATAAATACATGTGAAAAAGTCCAAACGGTACTAATCGTAGATGGGGAATATAATAGATCTAATTGGTATAGTTAATAAGAATAATGATAATAATAATCGGTTTCTGTGATGTTCTCAATTGTAGTGTACTTACAGAAGTGTAGTGCGTTGGATATTAGAGTGTCTCCGTAAGTTACTGGTTGTTAAGTACTTGGTTGCACCATACAGGAAACCTCCAGTGTGTAGAATTTCTCCGACTTGGCCCCACTAGTCTTGGGTTCTGTATAAGATCCTCTCAGATCACAACGCCGTAATCGGTAATGGCCATATAATAGAGATAATGGAGAAATGGCAGATATAGTGTAATACTTTTTATTGGTACAAGCATATATAGACAAGATAATACTCTGATGAATAGTCTGATGAATCAATAGTAGCCCAATCAGAACAATGAGCTCCCTCTATCGGAGTGCCTGGGATTTCTTCCCATTCTGTGTCTTCACCTCCCATGTTAATTACATTTTCCTGATTATCATCTGTTTTAGTTTGTTTATATTCTTTTAAGTCTCTCAAAAATGTATTAAGTTTGTTGGACTCTACCTGTTTTTCTAATCTTTCAATTTTCACCTTATTCTCATTGTCCAGCTCCCTATAATAGACGTCTCCTTTAAAATTGTTTAATTTCTCTCTAATGTCTTTAATTTGTTCTGTAAAGTCTTTAACTTTTTTCTGATGATATCTTATTAAAATATCCATAAAGGTGTAAAAGTAAGTCTCAAGGGCTGTTTCCCATTTGGAAAGAAATTCAATTTCTGAATTGTCAATAATGGAATCTTTTTCTAATTGTAATCCTTTCAGGATTATTTTATATTTGACATATCTTTCTAAACTAGTACTGTCATGCCATTTGATCAGTTGTTTCCTGCTCAATTTTTCTATTAGTGAGCTTATATAATGAATGAATCACGTACACTATACACTTTGACCTCCAGCCAATAAAAAAAAGACCAAGCCTCCACCTTAGGACCAATTAGATAATGAGATTAGAAGGGGAGTGTTAGCACCAATTCTTAAATATATTCAGATTCAGTCAGTCCGACATCATACCTCTGAAGAAGAAGGAGCTCATCAGCAAATCCTTTGAAACGCGTCAGGTAAATATTGCACAATAACAGTGCATGAAAAATATAGTTTTTTTGTCGGAATTGACTCTATTTATAGACACTAGTATCATCAATTGCCACAGATTTTTATTGTAACCATATGAAGTCATTTGTTGCATATGGACTATTGCTTGTGTGGATGTAACCACGATTTGGATTAATCTGGGGTTTCCAAACCTTATAGATATTATTGTATATCAGTTACCTCATATTCATTGAGGTCTTGTCTATATATGCTTGTACCAATAAACAGTATTACACTATATTTGCCATTTCTCCATTATCTCTATTATATGGCCAATACCAATTACGGCGTTGTGATCTGAGAGGATTTTATACAGAATCCAAGAATAGTGGGGGCAAGTCGGAGAAATTCTACACACTGGAGGTTTCCTGTATGGTGCAACCAAGTACTTAACAACCAGTAACTTACGGAGACGCTCCTAATATTCAACGCACTACACTTACCTCATATGATTGAGGGAGTGTCCTGTAAGTACACTACAATTTGAGAACAACACGGAGACCGATTATTATTATAATTATTCTTATTGACTATACCAATTAGATCTATTATATTCCACATCTACGATTAGTACCGTTTGGACTTTTTCACATGTATTTGTGTATTTGATGATGTGTGTACATATTATGAGCTTATGCTATTAGTGAGATTACCTATCATTACACCATTGGGTTTAATAAGTAGCGCTGAATATTTTCCAGTTTCCTTCATTTCCATTATCTATTCTTAGGGATCGTTAGGAAAAGGTTATCCCGTATCTCTAGAAGTATTATTCATAGCAGCTGTTTTTTGTCCAATGTATTATTTATTGTAATTTATATTCAATTTCATCTAGAAGAATTTAGATACAAATATAACTACACTTATTTTGTGTATATATAAATATATACATTCTGTACCTAGGTCTTGCGCTCCCTACACTAAAAAGCTTACACCTACACTAGTTGTAAAGGTATTCTACTTTGCACACACACACACACATATATATATGAGACTTAAGGAATTCTTTGGTAGGTAGGAAAAAGAACAAAGATTTTACACCGACAGCAGGATGTAACATCAAATTGGACAGTTACATTGAAAGTTTTTGCCTGAGAGTGGCATCCCTAGTCACCACACAAGAGAAAAAAAATGCCTTGAAAAGCTTGATGAATAATAATAACATCATCATCAAGCCGGCAGACAAAGGTGGATCAGTAGTTATCATGAATACACAGGACTACACTACAGAAGGTTACAGACAGTTGTCTGATGTAAACTACTACAAAAAACTGGACACGGACCCCACCAAGGAATATTCAGCTAAACTCACAAAACTTATCAAAACATTTCCTAAACACATACAGCAAGAATTAGAAAATCTGGTACCTTCCAATCCTCAGATGGGTACCTTCTACATGCTGCCCAAAATCCACAAGCCAGGAAACCCAGGACGCCCCATCATAACAGGTATGGGAACACTCACTGAACAAATATCTGGCCTAATAGAAAACCTTCTTAAGCCTCTTGTTATTAAGACTGATAGCTTTATACAGGACACTACAGACTTCCTTAATAAACTTAACCAGATAAATGAACTACCTGGAAACACTATACTAGTTACTATGGATGTAGAATCCTTATACAGCAACATCCCGCATAAGGATGGTATTGAGGCCTGCAGTAAATTTCTCTCATCCCACCAACCTACACACAAATATGATAGTGCAACTATTGCCCATCTAATAGAATTCATACTCACACACAACTATTTCAATTTTAACAACAATTACTACAAATGACAGGGACAGCGATGGGCACAAAAATGTCACCCCAATACGCCAATCTTTTCATGGCGTACCTAGAATACAGATTCTTATGTACTCAGCCCCACAAACCTTATACATATTATTGTTACATCAATGATATTTTCATAATATGGAGAGAAGGAGAAGAAAGCCTCTTAGATTTCCACAAATCATTTAATTAATTTCACCCATCAATAAAAAAAAAAAAATGGACTTTTCAAATCATAGTGTGAACTTCTTGGACTTAAAATGGACTTTTCAAATCATAGTGTGAACTTCTTGGACTGCACAATAACTGTCACCAATGGCATCCTTCATTCATCTATATACAGAAAACCCACAGACAGGTACAGTTACCTCCACAATTCCAGCTTCCATCCCAATCACACCAAACAAGGTGTCATCTACAGCCAAGCTATCAGAAATCACCGCATTTGCTCTGACACAAAAGACAGAGATCAGCACCTGAGTACACTGTCAGAGTCATTTAGGCAAAAGGGCTACAAGGAAAGGACAATATCTAAAAAAAATCTAATCTGCCCTAAAAACACCACGGGAAAGGCTCCTACAATACAAAGAAAAGGAAAACAAAACAAGAACCCCTCTAGTAGTCACTTACAACCCTACTCTGGAAGGAGTATGCAAAATTATTAAAGAGCTACAACCACTAATTTCAGAGGACCCCACACTCAAAAAAATATTTCCTGAACCCCCCATACTAGCATTCAAACAACCGCCTAACCTGAGACAGAGATTGGTCCGCAGCATATTAACCACAGAACAGAAGCTTACACAGAATGGCACTGCACGATGCAACAAATCACTCTGCAAACTGTGTCAACATATATGTGACAACAACATAGCCAGACACAACATTGCGTCATATAATATTAAAGGATCCTATTCGTGCTCATCTGCTAATGTGGTGTACATGATACAGTGTACAGCGTGTGACAGAGGTTGCTACATTGGAGAAACTGGCCTAAAGCTTCATCTCAGAATGAATCTACACAGACACTCAATCAAAAACCACAAGGAAAATGAATATTGTACTGTTGGTCACCACTTCACCCAGACTGGTCACTCCATCCTTAACCTCAGGATTAAAATTCTTAAAGGGAATTTCAAAGACTCTCATGAACGAAAGACGTTTGAGATGAAAATGATCACACATTTCAATACCAGAAATGAAGGACTTAATGTAGACTCTGGCTTTCTCACACACTTTCTCACACACTACCATAACTTTCTATAATCTCTCATCTTATTGTCCTATATTGGTTTCTTTTTCCTTTTTGTTTTTCCTCTCATCTGACCTATTTACTCTCCTCTGTTTATTTATTCTTTCTGGCTATTCTCAGCTATTTTCTCCTTCAGACACATTCTCTGCTTTTATGACCCCCCTCTCACCCCCCTTCCTCCCTTCCATTTGTTGTATGTGATGTGTATCTATATCAGAATGATTAGTATTGCTTCAGACCTGAGGAAGAGAGGAAAACTCTTGAAAGCTTGTCTTTGAAATATTATGTTAGTCCAATAAAAAAGGTATCACTGCATAGTGCAATACTTTGTTTTTTGAGCATCTTATCTACTGGACTAACACGGCTACTCCAATCTTCACTATATATATATATATATATATATATATATATATATATATATATATATACACACACACACACACACATGCTTCAGGGCCTTGGGTTGAGAATCACTGCTTTACAGCACATAGTTAACACCACCAATGTTAACACTAATGCTAAATTAAATTGGTCTAATAAATAAGAGCATTTTATTTAGCTTTAATATGTCCTTTTAAAATTCCTTTAACTTCAACTAACAAAAAATCATTGTATCATTCAAAATAATACTAATAATAAAACTCTGAATCCTTTGAGTTTGTTGCTACCAAATATATAACCACATTTATTGTAAAAAATATGCAGAAGGATTTGTATAAATTACAGAAGAATACAATAATTCAAATGCTAAGCAAACTCTATTCTCAAAGTAAATACTAAAAAAATGCTTACGCATGTAAAAATAGCAGATATACCTTGCTTTGCAAAAAAAAAAAAAAAAAAATATATACTTAACTTGCAAAATGAATGCTATTAAAAATAATTTACAGGAATTTATATAGTGCTTAAAGAGTATAAATATACCATATATGAATTAGTTCACAACCTTTGTGCCTGGCAAAGAGCAGGTAGAAATTTCATATCTCTAAGTATGTAATAGACATTCAGTTGACATTACGTGAAGTGCACTTAAGCACCAGTTCTAAAGTATGAAGTGATGTCTTAAATTCAGCTAATGGCATGAAAAGGGTGGAAATAAAAATATAAGATAACAGTGCAGACTAGTCACTTCAGAAACGTGCAAATGTATGATAGAACTACTATTAGTGTAATGTAGATATTCAAATGAGAATGAATACAATGGTCAAACAACAGATTCAATATATATTGATAATGGAGTTGGTTACAATCTATCATTTGATAATCATCTGCATGTTAAAGGGACAGTCTAGGCCAAAATAAACTTTCATGATTCAAATAGAGCATGTAATTTTAAACAATTTTCCAATTTACTTTTATCACCAATTTTGCTTTGTTCTCTTGGTATTCTTAGTTGAAAGCTTAACCTAGGAGGTTCATATGCTAATTTCTTAGACCTTGAAGCCCACCTCTTTCAGATTGCATTTTAACAGTTTTTCACCACTAGAGGGTGTTAGTTCACGTATTTCATATAGATTACGTGCAAGTGAAGTAATCTGGGAGCAGGCACTGATTGGCTAGACTGCAAGTCTGTCAAAAGAACTGAAAAAAGGGGCAGTTTGCAGAGGCTTAGATACAAGATAATCACAGAGGTTAAAAGTATATTATTATAACTGGGTTGGTTATGCAAAACTGGGAAATGGGTAATAAAGAGATTATCTATCTTTTAAAACAATAAAAATTCTGGTGTAGACTGTCCCTTTAACAGTTGAAGGTGACCCCTTGTATGAGGTAGACTACTGGTTTTCAAGCCTGTCCTCTTGCCTCCCCAACAGGCCATTTTATCTGCTCTCATACTTTGGATGAGAGCAGGTAAAATAACCATGTTTACTAATCAGCTGATTATTTCTCCTGTGCTCCAGTACAGATATCCTCAAAATGTAGACAAACTGGAAAAAGGAAATTAACAGAGGCGCCAAAATGGCCTAATACCACCATAACAAGTAATGATGCAAGTTTAACAAATGGCTACTCACAAGTATAATGCACCCAATGGTGCTAGCAGGGCAGGCTGGAACTTCACAGTAGTCCAGCTCACTGTAACAAGGCAAATAGCTGCACAGGTCAAAGTGCTTCCAGCACCCTCACAGTCGGTTCCTGGGTGAAAAAAAGGCACCACCATAGCCTAGTACAGTTTTAAATGAGCAGAGTGTAGTGTTGTTTAGGTCACACTTACAGCATAGAAAGCACCTCCAGGTGCAATACTTGCAGGCCAGGACTTCTCAGCCGCCCAGCAGCAGACTGTTCTCCAATACCAAACAGGTTTCGCTCCAGTTCACAAAATGTGGAATGACAAGATCTAACCAGCAGCAAGTGTATATAATAAAAACAATTCTTTATTATTTCTCAGCCTCAACAGGGCTGTTTCCTCATGCTATTATAAAAAAAGTAAAAAATACACTTGCTATTTAAAAGGTTACAAACATTCTGATTGATAGATTGTTAATAGGTATCAACTGTGTGCTGTGGCCTCAGTAGGTTGGTCTCCATGGTAACAACAAATTAACATCAAAATCCATACCTGACCTATATGTATACATGTAAATACATTTGTAAATTCTAATCCCAGCTGATCATATACAAAAAATGACCATCCCTCATACAGATACATTGGTAAAACATATATACCCATGTTTGGTGAGTTTCAAAATACATACAGAACATAATAATGACAATACCACAAGAAACAACTGACTTTAGATAGCAGGTTTTTAAAGACGGACTATAAGGATTAAACCGGAGTTTACTTGTAGATTGGCTTGTATGATCATCTGTATTTAATAATCTAAACAAACAAATTGAGTACAAACACCTACTTTGTGATCTTGAACAGACTGTTGTGTAAGTATATGCCTCGCCACCATTAGGCTCCAGGGCCTCCGCACACCCAGTGAAATGTGTGTGAAGGGTGTGACCAATCGTGGGCAAGTATGGACTTGAGTCAGATGACGCTGAAGCGGTCGTGTGAATGAAAGCAACTACACCCCTGACAAGATCCTCCCCTGTCAGGAAACACTCATAACGAGTGAACTTAGGGAAATATCATATCGGGGACCTGATAGACACAGAAGTGTATGCATGGCGATTCGTGCACAGATCAGGAGCTCCACAGCAAAACTGATAAAAAAAAGGGGTATGCACAAAATGCACGATCACAGTATTTGGTCTCCGTCACGAAATCGCCACACATAATGTGAGAATATAAAAGAGGATCTAAATTCTTACATTAAATATTGTGTATCTTGGAAGGGTTATGTATGTCTAGAACTTTAAGGTATAGGTGTGTGATAAATAAATGCATAACTAATATGCCCAATAAATGAAAAAAACTAACCGCTAGATTTAGAGTTTTGTCGGTAAAACAAGCCTTTTTTTTCCAGCACACCCTTAAGACAACGCTGGTATTACGAGTTGTCTGAATGGCTGCATTAGCCTCAGAAAAGTGAGCGTTGAACCAAATTTAGCTCCACTTCAATCCTCAATATCAGCGTTGCTTACGGTAGTGGTAAGCTAGAAAAACGTGCTTCTGCACGATTTCCCCATAGGAAACAATGGGGCTGAGCTGGCTGAAAAAAAACCTAACAGCTGCAAAAAAGCAGCGTTCAGCTCCTAACGCAGCCCCATTGTTTCCTATGGGGAAAGACTTTCTAAGTCTACACCTAACACCCTAACATGAACCCCGAGTCTAAACACCCCTAACCTTACACTTATTAACCCCTAATCTGCTGCCCCCGCTATCGCTGACACCTACATTATATTATTAACTCCTAATCTGCCGCTCCGGACACCGCCGCAACCTACATTATAGCTATGAACCCCTAATCTGCTGTCCCTAACATCGCCGACACCTATATTATATTTATTAACCCCTAATCTGTCCCCCCCCCAATGTCGCCGCCACCTACCTACACTTATTAACCCCTAATCTGCCGACCGGACATCGCCGCCACTATAATAAATGTATTAACCCCTAAACCGCCGCACTCCCGCCTCGCAAACACTATAATAAATTGTATTAACCCCTAATCTGCCCTCCCTAACATCGCAGCCACCTACCTACAATTATTAACCCCTAATCTGCCACCCCCAATGTCGCCGCTACTATAATAAAGTTATTAACCCCTAAACCTAAATCTAACCCTAACCCTAAAACCCCCTAAATTAAATATAATTTAAATAAAACAAACTAAAATTACTATCATTAAATAAATTAATCCTATTTAAAACTAAATACCTATAAAATAAACCCTAATATAGCTACAATATAACTATTAGTTACATTGTAGCTATTTTAGGATTTATATTTATTTTACAGGCAACTTTGTATTTATTTTAACTAGGTACAATAGCTATTAAATAGTTAATATCTATTTAATAGCTACCTAGTTAAAATAATTACAAAATTACCTGTAAAATAAATCCTAACCTAAGTTACAAATACACCTAACACTACACTATCAATAAATTAATTTAAAAATTAACTTCAATTATCTAAACTAAAATACAATTCAATAAACTAAACTATAATACAAAAACAAACAAACACTAAATTACAAAAAATAAAAATAAATTACAAAAATTTTAATCTAATTACACCTAATCTAAGCCCCCTAATAAAATAAAAAGCCCCCCAAAATAATAAAACTCCCTACCCTAAACTAAATTACAAAGTAATCAGCTCTTTTACCAGCCCTTAAAAGGGCTTTTTGCGGGGCATTGCCCCAAAGTTATCAGCTCTTTTACCTGTAAAAAAATTACAATCCCCCCCCAACATTACAACCCACCACCCACACACCCCTACTCTAAATCCACCCGATCCCCCCTTAAAAAAACCTAACACTACCCCCCCTGAAGATCACCCTACCTTGAGCCGTCTTCAGCCAGCCGGCCACCGATGGGCCAGAAGTGGACATCCGGAGCGGCAGAAGTCTTCATCCGATCGGGGCGGAAGTTCAATCCGATTGGCTGATTGGATGAGCCAATAGAATGTGAGGTCAATTCTATTGGCTCATACAATCAGCCAATCGGATTGAACTTCAATCCGATTGGCTGATTAAATCAACCAATCTGATTTTTCCTACCTTAATTCCGATTGGCTGATAGAATCCTATCAGCCAATCGGAATTCGAGGGACGCCATCTTGGCTTAGGACATCGGAAGAAGAGGATGGCTCCGCGTTGGCTGGATTCAAGATGGCTCAGCTCCGGTTGATTGAAGATAGAAGATGCCGCTTGGATGAAGACATCTGCCGCTTGGAGGACCTCTTCTGCCCCGATCGGATGAAGACTTCTGCTGCTCCGGATGTACTCTTCTGGCGCATCGGTGGTTGGCTGGCTGAAAACGGCTCAAGGTAGGGTGAACTTCAGGGGGGTAGTGTTAGTTTTTTTTAAGGGGGGATCGGGTGGGTTTAGAGTAGGGGTGTGTGGGTGGTGGGTTGTAATGTTGGGGGGGGATTGTATTTTTTTTACAGGTAAAAGAACTGATTACTTTGGGGCAATGCCCCGCAAAAAGCCCTTTTAAGGGCTGTTAAAAGAGCTGATTACTTTGTAATTTAGTTTAGAGTAGGGAATTTTATTATTTTGGGGGCTTTTTAATTTTATTAGGGGGCTTAGATTAGGTGTAATTAGATTAAAATTCTTGTAATATTTTTTTATTTTTTTGTAATTTAGTGTTTGTTTTATTTGTATTATAGTTTAGTTTATTGAATTGTATTTTAGTTTAGATAATTGTAGGTAATTTTTAAAATTAATTTATTGATAGTGTAGTGTTAGGTGTATTTGTAACTTAGGTTAGGATTTATTTTACAGGTAATTTTGTAATTATTTTAACTAGGTAGCTATTACATAGTTATTAACTATTTAATAGCTATTGTACCTAGTTCAAATAAATACAAAGTTGCCTGTAAAATAAATATAAATCCTAAAATAGCTACAATGTAAATATTAGTTATATTGTAGCTATATTAGGGTTTATTTTATAGGTAAGTATTTAGTTTTAAATAGGATTAATTTATTTAATGATAGTAATTTTAGTTAGTTTAATTTAAATTATATTTAAGTTAGGGGGGTGTTAGGGTTAGACTTAGGTTTAGGGGTTAATAACTTTATTATAGTAGCGACGACGTAAGGGGCGGCAGATTAGGGGTTAATAATTGTAGGTAGGTGGCGGCGATGTTAGGGAGGGCAGATTAGGGGTTAATAACATTTATTATAGTGTTTGCGAGGTGGGAGTGCGGCGGTTTAGGGGTTAATACATTTATTATAGTGGTGGCGATGTCCGGTTGGCAGATTAGGGGTTAATAAGTGTAGGTAGGTGGCGGCAACGTTGGGGGGGGCAGATTAGGGGTTAATAAATATAATGTAGGTGTCGGCGATGTTAAGGACAGCAGATTAGGGGTTCATAGCTATAATGTAGGTAGCAGCGATGTCCGGTCGGCAGATTAGGGGTTAAATAATTTTTAATATAGTGTTTGCGATGTGGGGGGGGCCTCGGTTTAGGGGTTAATAGGTAGTTTATGGGTGTTAATGTACTTTATAGCACTGTAGTTAAGAGCTTTATGTTCCAGCGTTAGCCCATAAAACTCTTAACTACTGACTTTTTTTTGCGGTTGGAGTCTTGGTGGTAGAGGCTGTACCGCTCACATTTTCCAAGACTCGGAATACCGGCATTAGGCAAATCCCATAGAAAAGATAGGATACACAATTGACATAAGGGGATTTGCGGTAGCCTCGAGTCATGGAAAGAAAGTGAGCGGTAGACCCTTTCCTGCCTGACTCTAAATACCAGCGGGCATTAAAAAGCAGCGTTAGGACCCCTTAACGCTGCTTTTTAACCCTAACGCAGAACTCTAAATCTAGGTGTAACAATGTAATATGATAATGTGTACAATCTAATGAGATAAAATAAAAAAAATGGGAAACTGAATTCTAATACAAATTGCCTATTAGCCATATTCACTTATGAAATATAATATATATAGCCTACAGGCTGGTGCTATGTGTCAAAAGTGCAATGTATAGTCTACACTTTTATGATATACTAATAATGTCCAGCGTAGAAGAAATAGATAATGTGCTTTGGTAAGATTCTATACAAGGGAATATACAAAACTTGATACTATCATGTATAATTAATATAAATATCTAAATGTGTGAAGTACATGACTGATAAAACATGGTGCTAGTATGTGAAATATATAAAAATATACATAAGTTAATCACCCTGTTGATTACGTCTGGAATCTGGATCAATTTAAGAAGAAGAGTGATTTTAAGGATATATCTATCCTTACATTAGACCCTGTCAATGCATTTGATTGTATATCTTGGTCACATCTCTTTAAAACGTTGGCGAAATTCGGCTTCTCAAATAATTTTGTTCAATTTATTAAAAAATTATATCGGAACCCAATATTGTTTCTTCTCATTAATGGTACTTTGTCCCCAAAAATAACATTGCATAGGGGTACAAGGCAGGGATGTCCTCTTTCACTCCTACTATTTAACATTGTGCTAGAGCCCCTGGCAGGTCGATTAAGAGTGGTGTTAACGGGGATCCCAGTTGGTACCCAAAGTTTAAAAATCTTACTCTACGCAGATGAAATATTAATATTTTTATAAAATACTGCTCACTCGATTCCATCTGTAGTACAATGTTTAGATGAGTTTAGTTCTTTTGCGGGATATAAAGTCAACCTTGAGAAAGTTGAACTTATGTGGGTTGGTAAACAGAGTGTAAAATGACCCAAGACCTTGTTTAGAATAGTTGATGCTATTAAATATCTTGGTCTAGAAATCCATAAGGATCCTAAGCATTGGTACCAAGCAACCTTTACATCACTCTTTCAAAAGATCAAAGAAGATCTGGAGTTATGGGCAGTTTTTCCGTTATCTATCATGGCATGTAATGACGTACTTGGAGACTGCTCATTGCCTCAATCCAAGACAGGTCAGGTGGGCTCTATTATTCTCTAATTTTAACTTTTGTGGTCTCTTATCTTCTGGGAACCAAGAATAAAAAAAGCAGACGCCCTCTGTCACCAGTTTCCATACTCCACTAAATCTCCTGAAAGTCTTGTTGAGCATATCATACCTCCTTCCTGTGTTATAAGTCAACTTAACATGTTTCTTCTTTAAAGGTTGCAACAGACTCAAGTTTGGAGACCACCTGAATCTCGAGTAAATACTAACATCCTTTTTGTACCTCCGAATCCACAAACTGCTGTATTATTCTGGGCTCTTGACAGGAAACTTTATGGTCATCCTGACTTGGTGCAAACTTTTAAGCTTCTCTCTCAACATGTCTGGTGGTCCACCATGAACTCTGATACTCAATAATATGTCAAAGACTGTCAGACTTGTGCTTCCAACAAGACCCCCCACTCCTTGCCTTATGGGCTGCTTCAACTTTTGTCCATACCTAAGCAGCCTTGGATTTCATAGTGGATTTACCTCCTTACAATAATAATGGGGGGGGGGAGCTTGGAAGTTCTTGGCTTTAATTACTTGGTAATGGAAAGTCTCAACTTAAGCCATGAGCCCCTTTGAGGCTTTACAAAGGTATAACTTGAAGAAAAAAAAACATCTTTACAGAGGATCTTATCATTTACCAGCAACATGCTCATAATTCTCATTCAATAGGTTTTGGTGGCAGTGGAAGTGCAAACAATTTGTGAATTATATATACAGGGAGTGCAGAATTATTAGGCAAGTTGTATTTTTGAGGATTAATTTTATTATTGAACAACAACCATGTTCTCAATGAACCCAAAAAACTCATTAATATCAAAGCTGAATAGTTTTGGAAGTAGTTTTTAGTTTGTTTTTAGTTATAGCTATTTTAGGGGGATATCTGTGTGTGCAGGTGACTATTACTGTGCATAATTATTAGGCAACTTAACAAAAAACAAATATATACCCATTTCAATTATTTATTTTTACCAGTGAAACCAATATAGCATCTCAACATTCACAAATATACATTTCTGACATTAAAAAACAAAACAAAAACAAATCAGTGACCAATATAGCCACCTTTCTTTGCAAGGACACTCAAAAGCCTGCCATCCATGGATTCTGGTCAGTGTTTTGATCTGTTCACCATCAACATTGCGTGCAGCAGCAACCACAGCCTCCCAGACACTGTTCAGAGAGGTGTACTGTTTTCCCTCCTTGTAAATCTCACATTTGATGATGGACCACAGGTTCTCAATGGGGTTCAGATCAGGTGAACAAGGAGGCCATGTCATTAGATTTTCTTCTTTTATACCTTTTCTTGCCAGCCACGCTGTGGAGTACTTGGACGCGTGTGATGGAGCATTGTCCTGTATGAAAATCATGTTTTTCTTGAAGGATGCAGACTTCTTCCTGTACCACTGCTTGAAGAAGGTGTCTTCCAGAAACTGGCAGTAGGACTGGGAGTTGAGCTTGACTCCATCCTCAACCTGAAAAGGCCCCACAAGCTCATCTTTGATGATACCAGCCCAAACCAGTACTCCACCTCCACCTTGCTGGCGTCTGAGTCGGACTGGAGCTCTCTGCCCTTTACCAATCCAGCCACGGGCCCATCCATCTGGCCCATCAAGACTCACTCTCATTTCATCAGTCCATAAAACCTTAGAAAAATCAGTCTTGAGATATTTCTTGGCCCAGTCTTAACGTTTCAGCTTGTGTGTCTTGTTCAGTGGTGGTCGTCTTTCAGCCTTTCTTACCTTGGCCATGTCTCTGAGTATTGCACACCTTGTGCTTTTGGGCACTCCAGTGATGTTGCAGCTCTGAAATATGGCCAAACTGGTGGCAAGTGGCATCTTGGCAGCTGCACGCTTGACTTTTCTCAGTTCATGGGCAGTTATTTTGCACCTTGGTTTTTCCACACGCTTCTTGCGACCCTGTTGACTATTTTGAATGAAACGCTTGATTGTTCGATGATCACTGCTTCAGAAGCTTGCAATTTTAAGAGTGCTGCATCCCTCTGCAAGATAGCTCACTATTTTTGACTTTTCTGAGCCTGTCAAGTTCTTCTTTTGACCCATTTTGCCAAAGGAAAGGAAGTTGCCTAATAATTATGCACACCTGATATAGGGTGTTGATGTCATTAGACCACACCCCTTTTCATTACAGAGATGCACATTACCTAATATGCTTAATTGGTAGTAGGCTTTCGAGCCTATACAGCTTGGAGTAAGACAACATGCATAAAGAGGATGATGTGGTCAAAATACTAATTTGCCTAATAATTCTGCACACAGTGTAGATTAATACATTTTGGCCCATTCTAAATGAACACACAATATGGCACAGGACAATGTCCTGTCCTGTCCCAAACACTTTTGTGCTATTGATTGTCATGTTGGTGAACCTTCCTGCTGACATTCCCCTTTATCCAGTTTGGGGGATAAAGACATTGTGATATTGCAAGACATACTGGAATACTGTTTACCTGCTAGAGAGTTCCCTTATGTTACCCCAAGAGTTCCCTTATGTTACCCCAGTTGTACATGGAATTCATGGAGTGTCACTTGTATGTTTTTGATTACTGTAGCACTCTAAATTGCTCTGCTTACTTTAAATGCTTATACCAGGCCCATCAATCTTTTTTTTTCACTGTTTCTAGTGGCTAAATCCTCAAATGAAAATGTCAAACCTTTACTTACAAAGCCCCGTATTACCCCCCATGTAGATATAGATATAAAAGCGATTGCAAAATGTTTGATCTGAACTGAGATCTGATATGGGAATATAGCTAACAATGTCTTCAGGGTCATGGGTGTAAACTGAGATCTGATTTTGGGATGTAGTTTATAGGGATTTCTGGATCATAAATCTGATCAAAGTTCTGATGTGGGCATATAGCTAACAGGGACTGCAGGGTCTTTGCTTCTGATGTCTAATCTACGGTATGATTTGCACAGCTCATTGTGCATGTGTTTTTATATGTTATATATGCTTAATCTTCTTGTTAAGAGATACAATGTTTAGATATGTTGCATACCTAAAACGAAAACCACTTATTTTAAATGGGTAATTACATTTCTTTCCTTAAAACCAGTTCACTTTTTGAAGATTTAAACCTGCTCTGAAAACTTACCTTTTCAGAGAAGATACCACCTAAATTTCTCATTACATGCAAAAGGAACTTAATGGGCACTGTCCTCTTATCAACTAACTTAAAGGATTACTTTCTGTTATAATTTTTAAGCTAAACAACTAACATATTAAAGTTAATAAACATTAATTAAAACCTACTGACCTATATTTTCTCCAAAACGAAGTTTCATAACGTTCTAAAAGTTATATCTTTTATTCGCCGATGATGTCACGTTATCCTGCCCACTATTTTCAGCACTGCATGTTCAAAATACTTAAACCAATAACTTTGTGTTTAAAGCGCCATTTTGAAACCTAGGTATTGTAAACGGATTGGTACAGAGCAAAGGATACCCACGGAGTGGGTTTGGAAAACAATTACATTTGCAGACAAGATTTCTGATATACGGTAGAGATATGTTAATGAAATGCTATTGATAAAAAGTGTATTTGGGGTAGTTAGTTAGTAACAGGCATAGAAAATATTTACTTACAGTGGCCCTTTAACAAACAACATTTGTATCCTTTTGTCTCCACCAATTACAACGGAGAGCACATGCTTTCTTGTAAACAAAGACCTCAAATCCTTCTCTTCATTTGTGAACCCATGTTTTATGGTTTTACCTGCACACAGTTTCTGAATAAAAAGGTCACATTTCAAATAAATGATGTAATAATCATAATAATAATAACAAATCAACTTATTACTGCTAATGAATTAAGATGAAGAATCATCCTTTGGTGATGCAGGAATTGAGCATATGGAAGGGTCATCTAAGGGAGGTTTTAGTGAAGCAAGGGTTTGTTGTGGTTAGTTGGATCCAGGTTAATAGTGGTTAGGGGAATCTAATGGAGAAGGAGACAATGTATTGGAATGGGAAGTCCTGGAAGTAGATAGCTGCGGTTTAGGGGATCAAGCGTAGTCGGGGTTAATAGGGTGGAAAGGACATCCTGGTTAAGGGTAACTTTCAGTTGACATTGGTCTCTGCACTCTGTTTATCCTAACTATATGTATACATCACTCAGACCAGAACAATGCCCACTATGGGCCATATATTTCAGTTTAAGGCACATTTGACACCCTTACATGACCAATGCCTACAGCAATTCTTTAATCTGAATTATTATTATTTCCTTTATTTGTAATGTCCTAACAGATTATGCAGCGCTTTACAAGGGTATAATAAATAAAGACAGGGAAGGCAGACTGGGACAGAGGTATTCAGAGGTTCTATCTAAATTTATGACAGTTATAAGACCCCAACACAGACCTGGGACCCTTATTGGCCCTTTCTGCTTTGAACATGTCAGACCTCAGACCTAAATATAATAACATGTGCAGCAGAAGGGATTTGCTTTCCGTGCACATGAGCAGTACATAACTAAAATGGTGGCTCATTAACATCAAAAAAGTAACTTAAGTAAATGTTTTAAAAAGTAAAAAAAATATCCTGTTGCTGTTTTATAGGTAACCTGATTGGTCAGTCTGGTCTTGCTACCTTCTAAACATAATCTATCAAGTATGTTAAAATGAAAAACTTATTCTAAAATGTATAACTGATGCACAGCTAATACTAGAAACACACCTTGATCCAAATACTAAATTCATGTATATCTATCTATCTATCTATCTATCTATCTATCTATCTATCTATCTGTCTGTCTGTCTGTCTGTCTGTCTGTCTATCTGTCTGTCTATCTGTCTATCTGCCTGTCTGCCTGCCTGCCTGTCTGTCTGTCTATCTGTCTGTCTATCTATCTGTCTATCTGTCTGTCTGTCTGTCTGTCTATCTGTCTGTCTATCTGTCTATCTGCCTGTCTGCCTGCCTGCCTGTCTATCTGTCTATCTGTCTGTCTGTCTGTCTGATCTATCTATAGTCTTTTAATCTTTACAACAATATTTAGACATTTTTTTTATGAATTAATCTTAGATTGTTCTTTATATAGTCTTTATTTTGAATTATTGGCAAAAATATTAATGCGTTTTGCAAAATTTACTGCAGTGACTGTGAACATTTATCATAAAGTAATAGTGCCAAAGATAGATGTGGCATTTCAAAATGTAATTTAGACCCTAAGTAATCTATTTGTTTTTATTGACGTCACAGTTCTTTCTATACCTTTTATCTATAAAGTATTGGACTATTGGAAACATAGTACTTTATCATATTAAATTAGAAACATCTTTGTTAAGAGTACATAACAGAGCTATATAATTATTGGACTTATAAGGCTTATATCCTGGTGTATAGCTTATAAGAGCAGAATGTCTGAAAGGAGTAAATATAATGTAGGTTAGGGGCCCAGGGGTCAGTTCAGTAATTAATTGCCTGTCACACGATTGACAGAAATGATGTCTGTAGCGGTTAATAGTGAAAACTATTGAAGTCTAAAGTTATTGAAGAGTTGATGATGCTGAAATATCCTTTTTCTCTCATCTCTATCTTCCTTTAACACTGTGTAGCTGAAAATAAAAGATGAATTCACTGAAATTTTGAAAAGTGATATCTAATTTATCAAATAAACGAAAATGTCCAAGGACTTTGTGAGTGACACAATGAAAATAAAAAGTAACATCTATTATATTGTATAACCTAGAAACTAGTGGATAATAAAGATTTGTGATTTTGAAAGCTATGCATGGCATCTGTTTTGATGGTTTGGTAAAGGACATCAATAGGTGACACTCAGCTGTTCTCCTGGACTAACACTGCATTGGTATTATTATACATCTATCAATACAACACATATATAATTATTTGGAAGTGATATTTTTATTTTTTCGTCAAGTATCTCAAAAAATATTACCAGGACTTGTTTTATGATGAGATCATTGTGTAAACTATAACTGGCCTCTGAGCAGAAATTGTGTAAAAAAGAAATGAACTGCTAATCTTCACAGCACGTCCTAGATATTTTTTTTTACTGAGGACCACAAATCCAAATTAAAAAATATATTAAATTAATCTATCTTTCTATTCGATATGTCCCAAACTAGTCATATGTTTCATCACTATACTTTTTCTTCATTCTATCCTTATTTCATATGTTCTTATTCACGTTATATATCTTTTTTTTAACACTTTTCTTTATTTTTTCTAAACTGTAAATTCTTCAGTAATTTTCTTACTACTGAAACTAATCCTGACCAATATTCCTTCTTTGTGGCGAATATGAAAAAAGTATACTGTATATAATTTGCTCTGATGAATGTATTTGCCAGTGTTATGGTGCTAGAACCAATGGATAATCCATAATTATATGTATAATGCAACGTGTTTAAAACACAACCTCCTATTTGTTCACAGGCTATACAATGATAATGCAGTTAGAAAAAAAACTCTAGCAATATTACCATGACATTGGCAGGTGAAAGTATTGACGGCATTAGAAATTCTGACCCAACCCAAATATTGACCCACCCAAATATCAATATTGTGTTTAGAGTTGGCTGGGTACAGGGTTGGGATTAGTTGTAAGCTAAAAGAGACATTAAAGTATTTTGTAATACATGTGCCTCATGCATCAGCGATTAAGATCTTCATGGCAAAATATCTGAATAAGGGCTAGATTACTAATGGAATGCTTTCGTTTGGGCGTAAGCAATATCGCGTTTTCAAGGCCGTTTGTGTGCAAGTTAAATTCCGCTCGTATTACAAGTTGAAAGTAAATGTGAATGTATAGGTGCAATCGTGATTAAAGCTAGAATGAGTACCACAGCCTCAGAGCCTTAGTTAACTGTTACAGTGAAATAAAAAGTGTCACAAAACACATAAAATATTCCTAAAGTACAGTTATAAAAAATTATAGGGGGTCAAAGATATGAGGTCTCAGGTGTTAGAAAAAGAAAGGACTGCAAATGGCTTTAACATTGAGATACATACATACACATGTCTAAATATGTATATGTATATATATATATATATATATATATATATATATATATATATATATATATTTATCTGTATATATTTGTGTACATATGTATTTATGTATTTATATGTGTATTTATGTACTTACATACAGTCATATGCAAAAGTTTAGGCAACCCTGACAATTTCCATGATTTTCATTTATAAATAATTGGGTGTTTGGATAAGCAATTTCATTTTGATCTATCAAATAACTGAAGGACACAGTAATATTTCAGTTGTGAAATTAGGTTTATTAAATTAACAGAAAATGTGCAATATGCATCAAAACAAAATTAGACAGGTGCATAAATTTGGGCACCCTTGTCATTTTGTTGATTTGAATACCTGTAACTACCTAGCACCGATTAATTGGAACACACAATTGGTTTGGTGAGCCCATTAAGCCTTGAACTTCATAGACAGGTGCATCCAATCATGAAAAAAGTTATTAAAGGTGGCCAATTGCAAGTTGTTGTTCTCTTTGATTCTCCTCTGAAGAGTGACAACACGGGGGCCTCAAAACAACTCTCAAATGACCTGAAAACAAAGATTGTTCAACATTATTGTTTAGGAGAAGGCTACAAAAAGCTATCGCAGAGATTTAAGCTTTTAGTGTCCACTGTGAGGAACATAGTGAGAAAATGGAAGACCACAGGCACAGTTCTTGTTAAGGCCAGAAGTAAAATATCAGAGAGGCAAAGGCAAAGGATGGTGAGAACGGTCAAAAACAACCCACAGACCACCTCCAAAGACCTACAACATCATCTTGCTGCAGATGGTGTCACTGTGCATCGTTCAACAATTCAGCATATGGGAGAGTGATACAGAAGAAGCCTTTTCTGCACACACGCCACAAACAGAGTCGCTTGAGGAATGCAAATGCACATTTGGACAAGCCAGCTTCATTTTGGAAGAAGGTGCTGTGGACTGATGAAACAAAGTTTGAGTTATTTGGTCATAACAAGGGGCGTTATGCATGGCAGCAAAAGAACACAGTGTTCCAAGACAAACACTTGCTACCCACAGTAAAATTTGGTGGATGTTCCATCATGCTGTGGGGCTGTGTGGCCAGTGCCGGTACTGGGAATCTTGTTAAGGTTGAGGGTCGCATGGATTCCACTTAATATCAGCAGATACTTGAGAATAATGTTGAGGCATTAGTCACAAAGTTGAAGTTACACCGGAGCTGGATATTTAAACAAGACAACGACAGAAAATACTGCTCAAAATCTACTCTGGCATTTATGCATTTATGCAGTAAAATGTTCTAGAATGGCAATCCCAGTCCCGAGACCTGAATATCATTGAAAATCTGTGGGTTGATTTGAAGTGGGCTGTCCATGCTCGGCAACCATCAAACCTAACTGAACTGGAGATGTTTTGCAAGGAGGAATGGTCCTAAATACCTTCATCCAAAATACAGACACTCATTACAAGCTATAGGAAGCTTCTAGAGGCAGTTATGTCTACTAAAATAGGCTCTACTAAATATTGATGCAATATTTCTGTTGGGGTGCCAAAATGTTATGCACCTGTCTAATTTCATTTTGATGCATATTGCACATTTTCTGTTAATCCAATAAACCTCATTTCACTACTGAAATATTACTGTTTCCTTCAGTTATTTGATAGATCAAAATGAAATTGCTGATCCAAACACCCAATTATTTATAAATGAAAATCATGGAAATTGTCAGGGGTGTCTAAACTTTTGCATACGACTGTATATACACATATAAACACAAGCATACATATTAGGGACAACTTTTTTGGAAATACATAAGGGAGACTTAGGAATCGACAAACTTTTCATGCATATAATCAACAAACTATGCAGTATTTACGGTAGATTATGCAATATTTTAACCATCAATTTAAAGATATTTTGCCACATTTAGGAGCTCAACAAGTTAACCAGAAAATTAAAAGGACATAGTAGCCAAAAAAGATCATATACACACAACCTATTTCATAGTCCCCCACACACACATGCGCACACACATATGTATACAAACATATGCACACAAAACACGCACTTACCCCCCCACACACAAATACACAGACACATCCACACTCACATACATACACACACACACACACACACCCACACTCACATACATACACACACACACACACACACACTCACATACATACACACCCACACTCACATACATACACACACACACCCACACTCACATACATACACACCCACACTCACATACATACACACCCACACTCACATACATACACACACACACCCACACTCACATACATACACACACACACTCACATACATACACACACACACACACCCACACTCACATACATACACACACACACCCACACTCACATACATACACACACACACACATACTCACATACATACACACACACACTCACATACATACACACACACTGACATACATACACACACACACACACACACACTCACATACATACACACCCACACCCACCCACACTCACATACATACACACACACACTCACATACATACACACCCACACCCACCCACACTCACATACATACACACACACACACATACTCACATACATACACACACACACTCACATACATACACACACACACACACTGACATACATACACACACACACACACTCACATACATACACACACACACCCACACTCACATACATACACACACACACTCACATACATACACACACACACACACCCACACTCACATACATACACACACACACACATACTCACATACATACACACACACACTCACATACATACACACACACACACACTGACATACATACACACACACACACACTCACATACATACACACACACCACCACCACTGCCTCTGCTCTAATTAAATGAAGAGGGAAACAAATATATGGATCCCAATTAAAAAAGCACACAAAAAAGTTATATTTACCAAACAAACTATACACTCATATTACTATTACTGCTCTTTTAACTTCTGAAATGAGTAACCTGAAATGTTAATATTTCATTGTGCTTTATCCTGTATTTTTTATAGCAGAAAAACTTCCATTTAAAACAAAACAAAAATAAAAATGTATTGCATTTTAAAAGTACCTTATTTTAGATGTAACAAAAATATGCCTTTTACATATATATAATGTGGAAGGAATTTTACAGTCATACACTTTGATTTTATTAATCCCCTGATCTTTTGTCTCTATCTCCCCAATTAACCAACTAGACTATAAATGTGTGGCCAGGGATCTGACTACTGTATCAGAATGTCAGGGTCTGTTTTGTTTTGCTCTCAAAATATATCTTCCAAACAACTGTATAATTGTATAGGCCTGCTCAATATTTTATAAATAAATGCATGTAATACTTGTAATGCAATGAATAACTGTACCAGCATGATCCTGTGATTCAGCCTTTACCTTTCCTTCCCAATTGCCCTCCAGCACTGCACAGGTTAACTGTCTTCCCCAGCTAGCTCATTTCCTTCCCAATTAGTCTCCAGCACTGTGCAGGTTAACTGTCTTCCCCAGCTAGCTCATTTCCTTCCCAATTAGTCTCCAGCACTGTGCAGGTTAACTGTCTTCCCCAGCTAGCTCATTTCCTTCCCAATTAGTCTCCAGCACTGTGCAGGTTAACTGTCTTCCCCAGCTAGCTCCTTTCTTTCCCAATTAGTCTACAGCACTGGGCAGGTTATTTTTGTACCCCAATTAGCTCCTTGTCATCCCAATTACTCCATCACTGCACAGGCTAAGATTACCTCAGAGATTAAAGGGACATGAAAACCAAAATGTTTCTTTCATGATTTAGATAGAGAATACAATTTTAAACAACATTCCAATTTACGTCTATTATCTAATTTGCTTCATTCTTAAGATATCCTTTATTGAAGAAATAGCAATGCACATGGGTGAGCCAATCATACGAGGCATCTATGTTCAGATACCAATAAACTGCTGAGCCTATCTAGGTATGCTTTTCAACAAAGGATATCAAGACCATGAAGCAAATTAGATAAAAGAAATAACTTGCGGCTAGATTTAGAGTTTTGTCGGTAACGACCCGCGTAGCTAAAGCTGGCTTTTTTCTGGCCGCACCTTTAAAATAACTCTAGTATTGAGAGTCCACAGAATGGCTGCGTTAGGCTCCAAAAAATGAGCGTACAGCATATTTAACGCAACTTCAACTCTCGATACCAGAGTTGCTTACGGACGCCAGCCTCAAAAACGTGCTCGTGCACGATTCCCCCATAGAAAACAATGGGGCTGTTTGAGCTGAAATAAAACCTAACACCTGCAAAAAAGCCGCGTTCAGCTCCTAACGCAGCCCCATTGTTTGCTATGGGGAAACACTTCCTACGTCTGCACCTAACACTCTAACATGTACCCCGAGTCTAAACACCCCTAACCTTACACTTATTAACCCCTATTCTGCCGCCCCCGCTATCGCTGACCCCTGTATATTATTTTTAACCCCTAATCTGCCGCTCCGTAAACCGCCGCTACTTACATTATCCCTATGTACCCCTAATCTGCTGCCCCTAACACTGCCGACCCCTATATTATATTTATTAACCCCTAATCTGCCCCCCACAATGTCGCCTCCACCTGCCTACACTTATTAACCCCTAATCTGCCGAGCGGACCGCACCGCTATTATTATAAAGTTATTAACCCCTAATCCGCCTCACTAACCCTATAATAAATAGTATTAACCCCTAATCTGCCCTCCCTAACATCGCCGACACCTAACTTCAATTATTAACCCCTAATCTGCCGACTGGAGCTCACCGCTATTCTAATAAATGTATTAACCCCTAAAGCTAAGTCTAACCCTAACACTAACACCCCCCTAAGTTAAATATAATTTTAATCTAACGAAATTAATTAACTCTTATTAAATAAATTATTCCTATTTAAAGCTAAATACTTACCTGTAAAATAAATCCTAATATAGCTACAATATAAATTATAATGATATTATAGCTATTTTAGGATTTATATTTATTTTACAGGTAACTTTGAATTTATTTTAACCAGGTACAATAGCTATTAAATAGTTAAGAACTATTTAATAGCTAAAATAGTTAAAATAATTACAAATTTACTTGTAAAATAAATCCTAACCTAAGTTACAATTAAACCTAACACTACACTATCAATAAATAAATTAAATAAAATACCTATAATTATCTACAATTAAACCTAACACTACACTATCAATAAATTAATTAAATACAATTCCTACAAATAAATACAATGAAATAAACTAACTAAAGTACAATAAATAAAAAAGAACTAAGTTACAAAAAACAAAAAAATATTTACAAACATTAGAAAAATATTACAACAATTTTAAACTAATTCCACCTACTCTAAGCCCCCTAATAAAATAACAAAGCCCCCCAAAATAAAAAAATGCCCTACCCTATTCTAAATTACTAAAGTTCAAAGCTCTTTTACCTTACCAGCCCTGAACAGGGCCCTTTGCGGGGCATGCCCCAAGAAGTTCATCTCTTTTGCCTGTAAAAAAAACCATACAATACCCCCCCCAACATTACAACCCACCACCCACATACCCCTAATCTAACCCAACCCCCCCTTAAATAAACCTAACACTAAGCCCCTGAAGATCTCCCTACCTTGAGTCGTCTTCACCCAGCCGAGCCAAATTCTTCATCCAAGCGGAGCAAGAAGAGGTCCTCCATCCGGTAGAAGTCTTCATCCAAGCGGGGCAGAAGCGGTCTTCCATCCGATTGAAGTCTTCATCCAAGTGGCATCTTCTATCGTCATCCATCCGGAGCGGAGCGGCAGCATCCTGAAGACCACCGACGCGGAACATCCATCCTGGCCGACGACTGAACGACGAATGACGGTTCCTTTAAATGACGTCATCCAAGATTAGATCAGCCAATCGGATTGAACTTGATTCTGATTGGCTGATTCCATCAGCCAATCAGAATATTCCTACCTTAATTCCGATTGGCTGATAGAATCCTATCAGCCAATCGGAATTCGAGGGACGCCATCTTGGATGATGTCATTTAAAGGAACCGTCATTCGTCGTTCAGTCGTCGGCCAGGATGGATGTTCCGCGTCGGTGGTCTTCAGGATGCTGCCGCTCCGCTCCGGAAAGATGCCGCTTGGATGAAGACTTCAATCGGATGGAAGACCTCTTCTGCCCCGCTTGGATGAAGACTTCTACCGGATGGAGGACCTCTTCTTGCTCCGCTTGGATGAAGAATTTGGCTCGGCTGGGTGAAGACGACTCAAGGTAGCGAGATCTTCAGGGGCTTAGTGTTAGGTTTATTTAAGGGGGGTTTGGGTTAGATTAGGGGTATGTGGGTGGTGGGTTGTAATGTTGGGGGGGGTATTGTATTTTTTTTTTACAGGCAAAAGAGCTGAACTTCTTGGGGCATGCCCCGCAAAGGGCCCTGTTCAGGGCTGGTAAGGTAAAAGAGCTTTGAACTTTAGTAATTTAGAATAGGTTAGGGCATTTTTTTATTTTGGGGGGCTTTGTTATTTTATTAGGGGGCTTAGAGTAGGTGTAATTAGTTTAAAATTGTTGTAATATTTTTCTAATGTTTGTAAATATTTTTTTATTTTTTGTAACTTAGTTCTTTTTTATTTTTTGTACTTTAGTTAGTTTATTTCATTGTATTTATTTGTAGGAATTGTATTTAATTTATTTATTGATAGTGTAGTGTTAGGTTTAATTGTAGATAATTATAGGTATTTTATTTAATTTATTTATTGATAGTGTAGTGTTAGGTTTAATTGTAACTTAGGTTAGGATTTATTTTACAGGTACATTTGTAATTATTTTAACTATTTTAGCTATTAAATAGTTCTTAACTATTTAATAGCTATTGTACCTGGTTAAAATAAATACAAAGTTACCTGTAAAATAAATATTAATCCTAAAATAGCTATAATATCATTATAATTTATATTGTAGCTATATTAGGATTTATTTTACAGGTAAGTATTTAGCTTTAAATAGGAATAATTTATTTAATAAGAGTTAATTAATTTCGTTAGATTAAAATTATATTTAACTTAGGGGGGTGTTAGTGTTAGGGTTAGACTTAGCTTTAGGGGTTAATACATTTATTAGAATAGCGGTGAGCTCCAGTCGGCAGATTAGGGGTTAATAATTGAAGTTAGGTGTCGGCGATGTTAGGGAGGGCAGATTAGGGGTTAATACTATTTATTATAGGGTTAGTGAGGCGGATTAGGGGTTAATAACTTTATTATAGTAGCGGTGCGGTCCGCTCGGCAGATTAGGGGTTAATAAGTGTAGGCAGGTGGAGGCGACGTTGAGGGGGGCAGATTAGGGGTTAATAAATATAATATAGGGGTCGGCGGTGTTAGGGGCAGCAGATTAGGGGTACATAAGTATAACGTAGGTGGCGGTCGGCAGATTAGGGGTTACAAAAATTTAATCGAGTGGCGGCGATGTGGGGGGGGGGGCTCGGTTTAGGGGTACATAGTTAGTTTATGGGTGTTAGTGTACTTTAGAGTACAGTAGTTAAGAGCTTTATGAACCGGCGTTAGCCCAGAAAGCTCTTAACTACTGACTTTTTTCTGCGGCTGGAGTTTTGTCGTTAGAATTCTAACGCTCACTTCAGCCACGACTCTAAATACCGGAGTTAGAAAGATCCCATTGAAAAGATAGGATACGCAATTGACGTAAGGGGATCTGCGGTATGGAAAAGTCGCGGCTGAAAAGTGAGCGTTAGACCCTTTTTTGAATGACTCCAAATACCGGCGGTAGCCTAAAACCAGCGTTAGGAGCCTCTAACGCTGGTTTTCACGGCTACCGCCAAACTCCAAATCTAGGCCTTGGAAAGTTGTTTAAAATTACATGCTCTTACTAAATCATGAAATATATCATGAAATCTAAATCATGAAAGAAAACATTTGGGTTTCATGTCCCTTTAAAGCAGCGAATTCCGGATTACCCTTCAGCACGTCACAAGTTAGCCTGTGCCTGCCGGCATCTTGCTAATCCATTAACCCACCCAGTGCCAGTTTTATCACTTACCTTAACATAAGTGCAAGTCAGCAGCTATGCACCCTGCTGCACTCTGTAAGGATCGCAATACTCTGCCTCCACAGTTTCTGCTCTCGGTGTTTAGTGCAGAAACTCAGGAAGCATTAGGAAAAAAATACTGTTATTAATAAAAAAATAAATAAAGAAATAACAGTTTCAATGGCGGACATTTTTTTTTACTTTAACGTGATGGTCCGGGAGAAAACTGAGAGATATATATTCTTAATTTTTTAAGACTCATTATCCTCAGACATGGTCCCCCAGGACTGGCGTAAAGCTAATGTGGTGCCACTCTTCAAAAAAGGGAAGCAGGGATGATCCAGGAAGCTATAGACCAGTTAGTCTGACATCAATAGTGGGGAAGATATTTGAAGGGATTATAAAGAATTATATTGATAAGCATATTCGTGTAAACAAGATTATGAGTTCAAATCAGCATGGTTTTATGAGAAATAGATCATGTCAAACTAATCTAATTAGATTCTATGAGGAAGTAAGTAAAAATATAGATAAAAGGGGAATCAGTTGATGTGATATACTTAGATTTTGCAAAGGCGTTTGATACAGTGCCACACGAGAGATTAATGCACAAAATTAAGGGACTGGGAATAGCTGACAATGTTAGCTCATGGATAAATAACTGGATAAAAGATAGGGAGCAATGAGTAGTAGGGAATGGATCATACTCAGATTGCACAAAGGTAATCAGTGGAGTCCCTCAGGGATCAATACTGGGCCCTGTTCTTTTTAATATTTTTATAAATGACTTGGAGCAAGGATTAAATAGCGACATCTCTATTTTTGCAGATGATACTAAGCTAAGTAAGGTCATTAGGTCAGAGAAGGATGAACTTTCGTTACAAAGGGATCTGCAAAAATTAGAAGTATGGGCAGGTAAATGGAAAATGAGATTTAAAACGGAAAAATGCAAGGTTCTACATTTTGAAAGTAAAAATAAGCAGGCAACGTATTATTTAAATGGGACAAGACTTAGCCAAACACAGGAGGAAAGGGATTTGGGAGTAGTAATAGATAACAAGCTAACTATGGGTGTACAATGCAGGGCAGCGACTTCAAAGGATAATAAGATACTAGCATGTATTAAAAGAGGCATTGATTCAAGGGAGGAAAGCTTTATTCTATCACTATATAAATCCCTGATAAGACCTCACCTTGAGTATGGAGTGCAGTTCTGGGGACTGATAGCAAAAAAAGACTGCAGAACAAGAAAAAGCTCAGAAAAGGGCCACAAAGCTAATAAGGGGAATGGAGAATTTAAGATATGATGAGAGGCTAGCCAAACTGGGTCTGTTTTCTTTAGAAAAAAGGTGCTTGAGAGGTGACATGATTACTTTATATAAATATATTCAAGGCCCATATACAGAGATGGCAGAAGCTCTGTTTATTCCAAGAAAATTGTTTGTGACAAGAGGTCAGAATTTAAGGTTGGAGGAAAGGAGATTTAATCTCCTGAAACTGAAACTTTTTTCACTATAAGAGCAGTAAAATTGTGGAACTCATTACTAAAGGAGGTAGTGAATGCTAATACCCTTGATACATTTAAAAATTGTTTGGATACATTTCTAGAAACAAAATTCGCGGATATGATTGCTTGTATTAAATGGGTCACCTTTATTGGGATTATTTAAGCTTAACTGGAGCTTTTTGTAAGTATTTTATATTTGTATAGGTTGAACTCGATGGACTTCAGTCTTTTTTCAACCTCATCTACTATGTTACTATGTAAATATGGGAGCCGGGAGATATCAAATTTTTTTATGCATTTACGGTAGAACCCGAAAATATGTGAGGGTTGTCAACCCTAATACATATGTATATATAGACATATATATAAGTGCATTGGATCCCTTTGCAGTCAAGTAGATGAAAACATGAAAATCATATTTATGCAATAATAATATTTAATAAAGTGTTATACAGTGTATGTACTGTATCTATTATACATTCCAATGTTCTTCACATAGGGGAATATGTTCTAAGTATTTTTATTCCTATATATCTGTATATATCTATATATAATCATGTGTGTATATATATATATATATATATATATATATATATATATATATATATATACAAAACACGGAACGGAACGGAACTGCACTCTCATACCGGACCGGGTAAACATCCCATGACTCTGCAACATGCTCAGCCCTGGGTGCCACTGGCACTCACAGGAAGCTGTGCTGTCCCCAGAGTCACAGGCAGTTAACCCCAGACAGGTCTGGGTGCAAGAACCATAGGGAAAATTACAAAACAAATTAATACAACACACAGAGAAAACCCAGCACTCACTTACAAGCTCTCAGCTAAGATTTAAAAGCAAAAATGGAAAGGTTAGTTACCGCATCTGGCCAAATGGGACAAGCCCAGGTACCTCGTCAAGGTCCTTTCCAATACCTGGGACCCTAAAACAGCCACACAATGCAAGCTTTCAAATCCAAACAAACTGGGAACAAGGGAAGGGTGCACAGGCATATGTAATCACCCTAGACATATACAAAACACAGAAGGGAACTGCACTCTCATACCGGACCGGGTACACATCCAATGACCCTGCAACATGCTCAGCCCTGGGTGCCACTGGCACTCACAGGAAGCTGTGCTGTCCCCAGAGTCACAGGCAGTTAACCCCAGACAGGTCTGGGAGCAAGAAACATAGGGAAAATTACAAAACAAATTAATACAACACACAGAGAAAACCCAGCACTCACTTACAAGCTCTCAGCTAAGATTTAAAAGCAAAAATGGAAAGGTTAGTTACCGCATCTGGCCAAATGGGACAAGCCCAGGTACCTCGTCAAGGTCCTTTCCAATACCTGGGACCCTAAAACAGCCACACAATGCAAGTTTTCAAATCCAAACAAACTGGGAACAAGGGAAGGGTGCACAGGCATATGTAATCACCCTAGACATATACAAAACACGGAAGGGAACTGCACTCTCATACTGGACCGGGTACACATCCCATGACCCTGCAACATGCTCAGCCCTGGGTGCCACTGGCACTCACAGGAAGCTGTGCTGTCCCCAGAGTAACAGGTAGTTAACCCCAGACAGGTCTGGGTGCAAGAACCATAGGGAAAATTACAAAACAAATTAATACAACACACAGAGAAAACCCAGCACTCACTTACAAGCTCTCAGCTAAGATTTAAAAGCAAAAATGGAAAGGTTAGTTACCGCATCTGGCCAAATGGGACAAGCCCAGGTACCTCGTCAAGGTCCTTTCCAATACCTGGGACCCTAAAACAGCCACACAATGCAAGCTTTCAAATCCAAACAAACTGGGAAAAAGGGAAGGGTGCACAGGCATATGTAATCACCCTAGACATATACAAAACACGGAAGGGAACTGCACTCTCATACCGGACCGGGTACACATCCAATGACCCTGCAACATGCTCAGCCCTGGGTGCCACTGGCACTCACAGGAAGCTGTGCTGTCCCCAGAGTCACAGGCAGTTAACCCCAGACAGGTCTGGGAGCAAGAAACATAGGGAAAATTACAAAACAAATTAATACAACACACAGAGAAAACCCAGCACTCACTTACAAGCTCTCAGCTAAGATTTAAAAGCAAAAATGGAAAGGTTAGTTACCGCATCTGGCCAAATGGGACAAGCCCAGGTACCTCGTCAAGGTCCTTTCCAATACCTGGGACCCTAAAACAGCCACACAATGCAAGCTTTCAAATCCAAACAAACTGGGAACAAGGGAAGGGTGCACAGGCATATGTAATCACCCTAGACATATACAAAACACGGAAGGGAACTGCACTCTCATACTGGACCGGGTACACATCCCATGACCCTGCAACATGCTCAGCCCTGGGTGCCACTGGCACTCACAGGAAGCTGTGCTGTCCCCAGAGTAACAGGTAGTTAACCCCAGACAGGTCTGGGTGCAAGAACCATAGGGAAAATTACAAAACAAATTAATACAACACACAGAGAAAACCCAGCACTCACTTACAAGCTCTCAGCTAAGATTTAAAGGCAAAAATGGAAAGGTTAGTTACCGCATCTGGCCAAATGGGACAAGCCCAGGTACCTCGTCAAGGTCCTTTCCAATACCTGGGACCCTAAAACAGCCACACAATGCAAGCTTTCAAATCCAAACAAACTGGGAACAAGAGAAGGGTGCACAGGCATATGTAATCACCCTAGACATATACAAAACACGGAAGGGAACTGCACTCTCATACCGGACCGGGTACACATCCCATGACCCTGCAACATGCTCAGCCCTGGGTGCCACTGGCACTCACAGGAAGCTGTGCTGTCCCCAGAGTCACAGGCAGTTAACCCCAGACAGGTCTGGGTGCAAGAACCATAGGGAAAATTACAAAACAAATTAATACAACACACAGAGAAAACCCAGCACTCACTTACAAGCTCTCAGCTAAGATTTAAAAGCAAAAATGGAAAGGTTAGTTACCGCATCTGGCCAAATGGGACAAGCCCAGGTACCTCGTCAAGGTCTTTTCGCCAGAAACAGCAGTTATGAAGCAGCGGTCACAAAGACCGCTGCTCCATAACCCTGCCCGCCTGCTCTGATTAGGCGGATAGGAATCACCGGAATTCAACCCGATCAAGTACGATCACCTCCCTGCTGGCGGCCGCGAGTCTGCAGGGGGCGGCGTTGCACCAGCAGCTCTTGTGAGCTTCTGGTGCAATGCTGAATACGGAGAGTGTATTGCTCTCCGCATTCAGCGATGTCTGTCGGACCTGATCCGCACTGTCGGATCAGGTCCGACAGACATTTGTTAAATATGCCTCATGGTGTTGGATGTACATATGTCAAATTAAATGCTGTTGTTATTGAACCCTTAAACATACTACAATATTCTTATCATAATGTTTAAACACCCATACAATGCATATGTAACACTATGTATGTAAGACTACTACAAGTTGATAGAATGGATGTGCCACAAATGATATTATCAGCCACAATTGATTCTATATATCAGTCAGTGTATATATACAGTATGTCATATACATGTTACCTGGGATATAGACTTTACACATTTCAATGATGAATATTGGTAACTTGAAATATATATATACATAAATATAAGTATGTAACATATGTATGTTATCTAGTGTGTAGTCTATATAAATCCCACTCAACAGGTAAAACACTTTGTGTTCTGATAGAACAAGGTAAATCTATACTGCTCACATAAAGTACATTAGCATGTTATAGACACTTATACCCATCAAAACAGATGTCACATGATCTACAAATTACAAAATATTAACAGGCTATAGGAAACACTGTAGATCAAAGTGAGTATTTAGGCCCTTAGGCATTAATGTGTCCAGAGTGTGAATCCATCTGGATTCTTTTTGTAACAGAAGCCTTCCCATGTCCCCTCTCCTTGTAAGTGGGGGGACATGATCAATGATGACATATTTCAAATCCATGGCAGTGTGCTTATGTTTGGCAAAATGTCTTGCCACAGGCTGATCAGAGTCTCCTTTATCAATTGCAGCCCGTATGACTGCCCTGTGGTTTGCCATTCTCGTTCGCAAGTCATCAATCGTTTTACCTACATAAAAACTGCCACATATACAATGTAACAGATATATCACAAATGTAGTAGTACAGGTGACCCGATATTTAATCTTAAATTTCTTATTAGTCCATGGATGTGTAAACTCCGTACATTGTGTTAATGCACTGCAAGTTGTGCACCCTGTGCATTTGTAGCATTCTACTTTTTTCTTTTGTTGTAACCAAGTAGTATTGGTGTAGGCTGTTGTCAGATCTGGTCTCATGAGTACATCACGTAGTGATTTCCCTCTGCGATAACTTATCCTGGGCACCGGACATCCCTGGAGTGGGAGTCCTTTATCACTTGCAATGATACGCCAATGTTGGTCAAGAATATTCCTGTAGGTTTTCTTATCCGGACTGTATTCAGTGATACATGTCATCACGTTTGGTTTATTCCTGTTTTGTTGTTCATTGCTCCTTTCTAATACTTGTTGTTGGGTCATCCTACATGCTGTCTGGTAGGCTTCATCAATTAAATTGTTGTCATACTTTCTGTCCTTAAATTTCTGGTACATTATGTTTAACTGTTCCATTTTACCCTCCTCTCTGGAGTTGTTTCTTACTACTCTACAAAACTGTGATGTGGGTAGTGATTTCTTGGCACCCGGTGGATGACAGCTGGTGTATAATAGCATAGAATTGCAATCCGTTGGTTTTGAAAAAAGTGCTGTGTTTAATCTTCCATCCTTCTTTTTAATTTGGAGGTCCAAGAAATCAATAGTGTCAAGATTGCTGGTCATTTTGAATTTCAGCACTGAACTGATGTTATTTAATCTGACCATTCTTGTAATCCTTCTTGTAGTATGTTCTCTTTCAAATTCACCCAAGAAGATATTTGCATATGATGGTCATATGATAGGTCTTATAGTTCCACCAAAGTGAATTTTATTCCCAGTAACGTTTCAGGGTTTCCCCCTTTATCAAACATAAAAATAAACAGTGAACTACCTTACTTTATACCCCATATCGATATCGATATCCAGCTCTGTCAAGCAGGACTTCCGGTGGCGTCTCCCCCTTGCTACTGCGCATGCGTGGAGCAGCGCCATGGAAGCCCGACCTGGCCAACTGAGAAAGCGAAGCAGAAAATACCATAACTAAGATACGGAACAATACGCATAACAGAAAACAGAAGAAAGCCCATACACATGCATAGTGTTGGATGTACATATGTCAAATTAAATGCTGTTGTTATTGAACCCTTAAACATACTACAATATTCTTATCATCATTTTTAAACACTCATACAATGCATATGTAACACTATGTATGTAAGACTAGTTGATAGAATGGATGTTCCACAAATGATATTATCAGCCACAATTGATTCTATATATATCAGTCAGTGTATATATATATATATATATATATACACTGTTACCTTGGATATAGACTGTACACATTTCAATGATGAATATTGGTAACTTGAATTATATATATATATATACATAACTATAAGTATGTAACATATGTATGTAATCTAGTGTGTAGTCTATATAAATTCCACTCAACAGGTAAAACACTTTCGCCTAGATTACGAGTTTTGTCGGTAATGCTGTGTGTTGCTAACAAGCAGTTTTTCCTTACCGCTCACCTACAGTAACGCTGGTATTACGGGTTTTTAGAAACCCGTCGTTAGCGGCAAAAAAGTGAGCGTAGAGCAAAATATAGCTCCACATCTCACCTCAATACCAGCGCTGCTTACGGTAGCGGTAAGCTGGCAAAATGTGTTTGTGCATGATTTCCCCTTAGGAATCAATGGGGGAGAGCCGGCTGGAAAAAAAACTAACACCTGCAAAAAAGCAGCGTAAAGATCCTAATGCAGCCCCATTGATTCCTATGGGGAAATACTTTTTATATCTACACCTAACACCCTAACATGAACCCCGAGTCTAAACACCCCTAATCGTACACTTATTAACCCCTAATCTGCTGCCCCCAACATCGCTGACACCTGCATTATATTATTAACCCCTAATCTGCCGCTTTGGATACCGCTGCCACCTACATTATACTTATGAACCCCTAATCTGCTGCTCCCAACATCGCCGAACCCTACATTATATTTATTATCCCCTAATCTGCCGCCCCCAATGTCGCCGCAACCTACCTACACTTATTAACCCCTAATCTGTCGTCCCCAACGTCGCCGCCACTATACTAAAGTTATTAACCCCTAAATCTAAGTCTAACCCTAACCCCCCTAACTTAAATATAATTTAAATAAATATAAATAAATATTACTATCATTCACTAAATAATTTCTATTTAAAACTAAATACTTACCTATAAAATAAACCCTAAGCTAGCTACAATATAACTAATAGTTACATTGTAGCTAGCTTAGGGTTTATTTTAACTAGGTACTATAGTATTTATTTTAGCTAGGTACAATAGTTATTAAATAGTTATTAACTATTTAATAGCTGCCTAGTTAAAATAACTACCTGTAAAATAAAACGTAACCTAAGTTACAATTACACCTAACACTACACTATAATTAAATTAATTACCTAAACTAACTACAATTAAATACAATTGAAAAACAAACAAACACTAAATTACAGAAAATAATAAAATAATTACAAGTTTTTTAAACTAATTACACCTAATCTAATCCCCCTAATAAAATAAAAAATCCCCCCAAAATAATAAAAAGCCCTACCCTATACTAAATTACAAATAGCCCTTAAAAGGGCCTTTTGCGGGGCAATTCCCCAAAGTAATCAGCTCTATTACCTGTAAAAAAAATACAATACCCCCCAACATTAAAACCCACCACCCACACACCCAACCCTACTCTAAAACCCACCCAACCCCCCCTTAATAAAACCTAACACTAACCCCTTGAAGATCACCCTACCTTGAGAAGTCTTCACCCAGCCGGGCCGAAGTCCTCAACGAAGTCGGGCGAAGAAGTCCTCCAGACGGGCAGAAGTCTTCATTCAGGCGGCATCTTCTATCTTCATCCATCCGGCGCAGAACGGGTCCATCTTCAAGACATCCGACGTGGAGCATCCTCTTCTGGCGACGTCTTCAAACAGAATGAATGTTCCTTTAAATGACGTCATCCATGATGGTGTCCCTTGAATTCCGATTGGCTCATAGAATTCTATCAGCCAATCGGAATTAAGGTAGAAAAAATCCTATTGGCTGATTGGATCAGCCAATAGGATTGAAGTTCAATCCTACTGGCTGATTGGATCAGCCAATAGGTTTGAAGTTCAATCCTATTGGCTGATTGGATCAGCCAATAGGATTTTTTCTACCTTAATTCCGATTGGCTGATAGAATTCTATGAGCCAATCGGAATTCAAGGGACGCCATCTTGGATGATGTCATTTTAAGGACTATTTGTAATTTACTATAGGGTAGGGCTTTTTATTATTTTGGGGGACTTTTTATTTTATTAGGGGGTTTAGATTGGGTGTAATTAGTTTAAAAAACTTGTAATTATTTTATTATTTTAGATAATTTTTTTCAATTGTATTTAATTGTAGTTAGTTTAGGTAATTAATTTAATTATAGTGTAGTGTTAGGTGTAATTGTAACTTAGGTTAGGATTTATTTTACAGGTAAATTTGAATTTTTTTAAACTAGGTAGCTGTTAAATAGTTAATAACTATTTAATAACTATTGTTCCTAGTTAAAATAAATACAAAGTTGCCTGTAAAATAAAAAAACCCCTAAGATAGCTACAATTAACTATTAGTTATATTGTAGCTATCTTAGGGTTTATTTTATAGGTAAGTATTTAGTTTTAAATAGGAATAATTTAGTGAATTGTAGTTATTTTATTTAGATTTATTTAAATTATATTTAATTTAGGGGGGTGTTAGGGTTAGGGTTAGACTTAGATTTAGGGGTTAATAAATTTAATATAGTGGCGGCGACGTTGTGGGCGGCAGATTAGGGGTTAATAAATGTAGGTAGGTGTCGGCGATGTTAGGGATGGCAGATTAGGGGTTAATAAAATTTAGCTAGTCTTTGCGATGCGGAAGGGTGGAGGTTCAGGGGTTAATAAATATTTTATAGTGGCGGCGATGTCCGGTTCGGCAGATTAGGGGTTAATTTTTGTGTGTGTTTGCGATGTGTGTGTGTGGGGGGGCTCGGTTTAGGGGTTAATAGTTTTTTTTATTTTTTTTTTATATTATTTATTTTATTAAATGCTGCCATGAAAACCATTTTACAATTTACACTTCAGACATTTTACAAAGACAGAACACAAAATTGAATGAAAACATAAAATGTCTTTAACAATCAAAATAAAATTGGTAAATACCATATTCAATCTACAAAGATGACATAATATATTTACATTATTCATCCAAATTATTCATTTTACCATACGAATGTATTAATAAATAAAGTTAGATCTTCTTTAGACCTTGGCAGCATATTTTGTGCAAAAAATTAAAAGGAAAGAAAAAGAAAGAAATAAGGAAGGAGGAGAGGGGAAAAGAGAAAAGAAAAAAAAAAAAAAAGAAGGGAAAAGGGACTCCAACTCCTGCATTCCTCCCCATCCCGCTGTCATTCTCCATACCACTGGGATACCTATCATGACCATTTCCTTATTTACTTCTCGTGTCTATTTAGATTGATCTACCTGTGACTAGAAACCCACTCGTGTGGGAAGTTGCCTAACAGAACCAAATCATAAAAACATTCAGAACTTAAGAATGGGTATAGTATAGTCTTTTGTATGTCTTCCGAAAATATCTTGATTATTGGTAACCATCCCAGTAAAAAAAAATTTATTCCCCGTTCGTTCGCCTCTCTGAGATGAAAAGATTCAAATGTTATCTGCATCTGAACCATTTTGATGAATACTGAAAACCCTGGCATTTTTTTTGACTTCCAGTTTTTTAAAATTAAGTATCTAACCAATAATATAATTGTATTTAAGATTTTATTTTGTAAGGCTGCTCCTTGCCTGGGACGATCCGTTAGGAATAGAATGTCTTCTACATCTAAATGGATATCGGATTGATACAGTCTATTTATCCAGAAGACAACCCTCTTCCAAAATTGACCGATCCTGGGACATTGCCAGAACATATGTAAGATATCTGCCCTTCTAAAGGTACATCTTGGACAGAAGAAGTCCTGACCGGGATACATTTTAGCCATTTTCCCTGGCGTACAATATATATTATTGATGAGTTTCATATGGCTTTCTTTCCAGCTTATTGGAATAGAGCATTTATTCAGTGATTTAGCGCTATCTCTTAATGTGTCATGACCTATAATTAACATTAAAGATCTCCATTTTACACTTAGTTTCTCCAAAAAGGGATCACTTTGTTTAGCAAGCATAATACTATATAGTAATGATATTGAGGGTGCTTTGACCCGGGGAACGACCATCACAGACCTAATCTCCGACCAGGCGACCATCTCACTGCCACTCCATCTCTTCGATGTTATAAAATGATGCACTTGCAGATATGCAAATAAGCTATTACTGGATAAGTCGAACTGGGATTTTAAATTATCAAAAGATATGATTTGTCTCTCATCTGTAAAAAGTTGACCAACTGACTTAAGATTTTGCTATACCACTCTCTATATATCCCCTGGTTATATCCAGGAGGAAATTCAGGATTACCTATTAGGGGTAAATATTCTGAATATGAATAGCCTATATTGATTAATGAACAAAATTTTTGCCATGCAGTAATAATATTCTGTATAGACGTTAGCCTCTTTAAATTATTCAGAATTTCTTTAGCTTGAACATGTAATAAGGCTTTGAGTGAAAAAGGGGCAACTAGGGCATTCTCTATATCTGGAGTTGAAAGCCAACAAGTTTCTATAAGCCAATCCAGTGCAATTTTGCTCAAGGCTGCAAAATTATATAGTCTCACATTGGGTAATGCTAGCCCAGTAGCTTCACGTGGTTGCATTAATTTTTCTATTGCAATACGCGGTTTCTTGTTATTCCAAATAAATTTAGAGAAACTGGAGTTCAATTTCTGTATGTCTTTTTTATTTAAGATTAGTGGGAGATTTTGAAACAAGAACAGAAGCCGAGGAAAGACTATTGTCTTAATAAGGTTTACTCTAGCAGACATTGATAACGGGAACACAGCCCAGAGTTTCAGATCAGAATACATTTTCTGTAGTAAAGGATAAAAATTAAGCCCGTACCATTTTAAGGGATTTCTATGAAGGAAGATTCCAAGATATCTAAGAGACTCCACCGCTCTAAACTCGAAATTAGCAGAAGAGCAACCTGTTTTTTTGAATCCACATTAACTCACTTTTATTATAATTTACTTTATAACCAGAAAAAGAGCTGAAAAAATTCAAACAATCTATCACTGTGGGAATAGCCCTATGTGTATTATATAGACATATAAGTATATCATCCGCATATAAAAAGGTTTTAAGTACTGTCTTACCAATTGTAATCCCTTCTAAAATGTCCCTTAATCTTATCGCCAATGGTTCCAATGCTAGATTAAAAAGTAGAGGGGATAACGGGCAGCCTTGCCTAGTACCTTTTTTCAGTTTGATCCCTGGAGTTAAATTGTTATTAACAAGCAAGTATGATATTGGACAGTGATATATATTACGGATAAACCGCAAAAAATGATTTTTGAACCCAAATTTTCCGAGAATCTCAAATAGATACTTCCATTCAATAGAGTCAAAAGCTTTAACTGCATCAAGTGTTAATAGCGCGCAATCATGACCGGGTTGCCTACCTGTCATAGGCTTTTGGCTTATGTTCCACATATAGTCTAATAGGGTAATCACTCTCTGGATATTTTTAGATGCATTTCTTGAGACCATAAACCCCATCTGGTCTGGATGTATAACTTCATCGAGACCTGACATTAATCTAGATGCTAAAATAGAAGACAATATTTTGTAATCCGCGTTAAGCACGGAAATTGGCCTGTATGAGGCTGGATCCTCCGCATCTTTGTCTTTTTTAAGAATTAGAGAAATATTAGCAGCTGCAAAATATTCTGACGGTGGATTACTATTTATGAAATAACTATTGAATAGTTTTTCTAATGTGGGTTTGATCTCTTCTGCCAATATTTTATAGTATTCTACAGGTAGGCAATCCGGTCCAGCAGCTTTATTCAGTTTTGCTTTTTCAATTGCTTCACTAATCTCTTCTATAGATATAGGGGCATTAAGTTTCTCCAAAAAGTCCTGTGAAATCCTGGGGATATCTATTTGTGACAAAATTTTTTCTTGATTCTGGACATGATTACTACACTTAGTATATAGTTTTTGATAGTATTCGAATAATGCTTTACTAATATCTGATCCTTCCGTGTATCTTTTATCATTGTCCCTAATAGCAAGAATATAGTTCTTCTTTTTTCTGCCTTTAACTATTTTAGCAAGAAGCTTAGCCGAATAACCATAGTGTCCTTTATACCGAAGATTTAATTTTATCTCTTCTTCCAAAGATTTCTGTTTGAGGAAAATCTCTCTTTCTTGTCTAGCCCTGGAATAATTCTCCCAATGGACGTTAGATGGATCCCCAAGAAATTTTCTATAGCTATTTCTTACTTGGTTAACCAGTTGGTTTTCCCTTAACTTATCTTTACGCTTTTTTTTTACACAAATAAGCCTTTATTTCTCCTCTTATATATGCTTTAGAGGCTTCCCAGAAAATTTCTATTTTTGCATAGTAAGATATATTAAGAGTGCAATAATCTTTCCATTTCTGTTTTAACCATAAGGCGAATCTGATATTATTATACAAGTAGCACAGGAAAGCGACAGTAAAATTTCCTTTGGCTTGATTCGTTAGAGACTGGAATGACAGTGAGATAATCGCGTGGTCGGATATCGTTATATCCTTTATCGTGGCCTTCATCCTATGCAGCGAAAGAGATTCAGCAATTAAAATATAATCTATTCTTGAAAATGTCCTATGCTTTTTAGACTCACACGAATACACGCACTTATCTGGGTTCTGCAGTCTCCACACATCAGTAATTTTAAGCTGGTGGCAAAATTTTCTCATAAATTTCGCTTGTTTATTATATACTGCTATATTCTTTTTTGAGAATCTGTCAAGCTCAGGACAGAATGAAAGGTTGAAGTCACCATCTATCACCAAATTATCTAATACAAAAGGTAATAGTTTGCTCTTTATCTTTTCCCAGAAATTTTTAGAAAAGACGTTTGGCACATATACGTTACAGAGAACAAATTTTATCCCTTTTATTCGTATTTGTAAAATTATATACCTAGTCTCAGGATCTAGATCCGTCTGTATTATCTGATACGTCAAGTTTTTATTTAGAAGGATAGCCACCCCTAGTCTCCTTCTGTCACATGGTGTGGCAATTACTTCTCCTATCCATCTAGATCTTAATTTAGATATCTCATTATCTCTTAAATAAGTTTCTTGTAGAAATACTATACTAGGTTCCTGACGACCTAAAGTCTTAATTATTATTTTGCGCTTCATTGGGTTGGTGATACCCCCTACGTTCAATGAGAGAATTTTAAAATTTTCCATCGAATCAGTCATGATACAAAGTTAAAATAGTATTTTTGATAATATGATATTTAGGCCTATGATTTAGTTTTATCCTTGCTTTAAAAACAAAAACCTGGGAAGAAGCCTTAATGAAACCTTTCCTTCTTCTATTAATCACTATCTGTACATAATATGGAAAGATCAATCTATGTTTTTATCTATCCCGGATGTGGAGCCAAGATTGGGGTGGAGAGCAGAGAGAAAGAGAGAAAAAAAAAAAAAAAAAAGGGGAAGAGGAAAGGCAGGAGAAGGGGTTAATAGTTAGTTTATGGGTGTTAGTGTACTTTTTGGACTTTAGTTAAGAGTTTTATGCTATGGCGTTAGCCCATAAAACTCTTAACTACTGACTTTTAAATGCGGTACCAGTCTTGACAGGAGAGACTGTACAGCTCACTTTTTTGCAGACTCGTAATACCGGCGTTATGCAAGTCCCATTGAAAATATAGGGTACGCAATTTACGTAAGTGGATTTGCGATATTAACGACTCTGGCCAAAAAAGTGAGTGGTGAGCCTGTCATTTCAAGACTCGTAATACCAGCGTTAGGAAAAAAGCAGCGTTAGGACCTCTTAACGCTGCTTTTTAACCCTAACGCAAGACTCGTAATCTAGGTGTTTGTGTTCATATTAGAATAATTTATATATATATATATATATATATATATATATATTTATATTTAAGAATAAATAAAACATATTCTCTGCTAAGTGCAGAACATTTGATTATGAAATATCCAATGTTATCTTCTTATGTTGCGCTTTTAAATAACCGCAATTGTATTTGCGCGACTTGTGGGTTTTGGGGAATGCGATTTTATGTTTGCGACTTCTCAAAGTCTCTTTGTTACTGCGGCTTTGCGATCAAGTGAACATAAACTTTTTGAAAAGAAGGTAATTAAAGCGCCAAAGGACAAAGGCCGGGTCTAAGTTAAGAATAATATATCATTTATTCAGTGCAATAAAAATATAAAAATAGTGTATACCATAAACACATTAAAATAATAATCGAGGGGGGTGCGGAGCCAACTACCGAGACAGCAAGACGTGTATCTATGTAGCTCCGGGCTCCTAGATATTAATATACGCTTTATTTATTATTTCAAGAGCCCAAACCTTTCATATATAACTCAGGAAAGCTAGTTCTATCTGTGATACACTTCATCAAACCGAAGACTCTTTACCTAATGAGCATAATACTGCCGGTTACTTTCAAGCTGTGCCACGTGGAAATTTCAGACGGCACCATTGCTATAAAAATACCGCTGACATGGAAGCCCTAGAAGCTCTAGAAAATTGGGAGCATCATAGCAGGCAACTGTTAGACCAGCACTTTAAGCGCCTAAAAGCTGATTTAAGGTCTTTACTATCAGCCCTTGCGGCGCAGCTGACCCATACAGCCGAGACTACAGATTCTGCTCAGTGTCCCAGGAGCTTTATGGCGACTACAGGCGACATCCAGGGTAAGCTAGAAAACCCCCCTGACAGGATCACACTGGGTTTTGGACCCTACGAAACATGTCATTCATCAGCTCCTTCTACTTCACCGTTTGTACAGGTGATACCAGTGTCAGAGGAGACTTTATACGCAACTGCCGTGCACATGTATGAGGAGGCGCCATTTTTAGCATATGTTCAGAAACAACTGTTAATAACGAAACCGGAGCGAGAAGTAACTATGATACTTTGCTTGATTTCCCCTGAAGATGACGCTGTCATACACTCAGCACTCTCCTCAAGCTGCCTCTGCCGGGTAACTGAGTCTTTCATTGATACGGAGAACAGATCCCTCGTGGCTCGAGCCGGTGTAGGATGAGGACATCACAGAGCTGTTCCGGCAGCTACAGGACATGAAGGGCTTAGGTCTGATGTGCGTTCTGTTAACTGTTTGCTATGATTATTTGATAGTCCATAGCACGACAAAGACCAAGTGATGATATATGTGACAGTATATGGCATTTTACTTATATGAAGGCCTGATATACAAGCTCTTACTATTGGGCAACTTATAGTGCTCTATGCAATTGTTAGTTAGTAAGCTATTAAAATGACTGAACGCTGCACTAGTAAGGTTATAATATTATTGCTCACGGTCACAGTTGAGCCACAGGTCTTACTGACCGGATCTTTCCTTGAAGATGCTGTGATCTAAAGGCTTAAACTTAAGCTTACTTTGCTTTGATTGCGATATCCATGTTCTAATGTTTTTCCCATTGTGTGTAAAATACGCTGTTGCTGCTCCACGCTGTAAATTTGTGATAAAAAATCTCCTCCACAGTTCAAACCCTAATAAGGGCATATTCTTGTACACATGCCCTATGGTACTTGGCCATACGAGATTTCAAATAGCAAAATGTTTTGTTGAATTGTCTAGGATGTTTCTACAACAACATATTTGGAAGTGTACTAGATGGTTGACTTTGAAGTGCACTCTTAATACATGAGAACTGAATATTAATGTTTTTGATTATCCCTCTTCCGTTTTTCTACCTTTCAAGTTTATTGCTCACAAAAGTTTAACTAACCTATATACTTCTATAGACTATAGTTACAGGCTGCCACATAAATCTACTTTAAATGATTCTTGTAACTACTAATTATGGGTGGGTAGTCATTCCTTATCCTGTCATATCTAGGTTTATTTCTAGCCCATGGTTATATTGCAGACACTGACATTCACTACGCTCCACTGTTTATCACACACTCTCACGTATCTGGGTATCATATAGCCCAATGTTAATGGGCACTTAGCTCTAGATTCTGCAGAATAATTTTGGATGCAAGGGGCACTGGCTGACATTTCTAATCGTGCCAATACATAGGTCTGTACACTTATGACAACAAATTTATTGTTTATTACCCATGCTGTGATGCTGTCTGGTGATGCACTTTAGCCCCACTATTATTAGTATATTAAGCTAACTTGCCATTGAATTTACTGCTCTGAGGATAGTTTAACAACTGGAATTATAATCCATTCTATGATGTTCTGTCTCTCTCCAAAATATATCTAACCAAGTTTCATCACTAAAAGCTAACCTAGGATTTGAGATAGAAAAGCACATCTCCGTGTATTCCCCTTGACGTGTGATATATTTTATTGCAATAAGATATCCCATGTTCTTCTCTATTTGTTCTTTCATTTACAATGTCTGTTGTTTCATAACATACATAGTTATTACTCACAGCCTATAGGACTCTATAACCTAAATAGGAGTTGGTTAATAATAAGACTCAATGGCCCTTCAGGGTGCTTATATTAGATTTAGACATAGAGATAATTATCTTTTAGGGAAAAATGATGATGAGAAGACATTTACACTACATGCTATTAACCGAGGAGCCCTTCTGTTCTTTATATATAAGTGAACACACCTGCAAGATTATTAGTTTGTTTGCTCTATATTACTTCTTTGAGACATTTGGCGCTCATGGCGCAGATATGATGCATTACGTGAATATGTATATGCTACATACCCCCTCCTCTAGATATTTGTCAAAGGTGGCACATGTACATAACTCTGCACTAATATGTCAGAATGTTATATTACCTCCTACAGTTACTCAATTATAATGGCACATGAATAATTCGCTGTTCTAGTATGTACGTGTTTTACATGGCCTGATTTAAAAGTCTATGGCTGGAGGAAGGGTCGCTAGAACTGTTGTTTATATATAGAGTTCTAGATGTTTTGCCTATATTGAGGGCTATTTCATTTCATACCCACCCATAGGATAAAAAAACCTTGCAGTTTTGTGTTTTCCTTCCCAGGGACAAGTTAGACTATACTCAGGATTTATGTCTGTCCCAATGATATATGGACTAAAATACTCCCAATGTGATACATTATTATAAATGAGTGCACAGCTATTGTTTTAGGCTTTTTGTTACCTGATAACTCTTATGCACAGATATCTGTTCAATGTTCACTTTAAAACGCAATCACACTATATGTAAAGTAACATCATTAGCTAATCCTTGCTCCCGATAACCCTAGGGGCTATATTATATACGCCAAGAATATTTAATTTATTTATAATCAGACTCCATTACACAGCAGAGGATAGATACTGCACTAGATTCCTTTCACAACGCCACCCCCTTTTGGGGGAGAACCTGATGTCCTCTTTTGGGGTATGGATTGTATGTGAGTAATGTCTACTTTCATAGTTAACCCTCAAGACTTATAATTCTACCTTCTCTAGATATGTCTATATATATCCTGGCAAAATATATCCAGTTAAAGAGTTACTGGTACTACTGAACTTAGTTTAGGGATAACTAATTCCACTCTCACATATTTTATATAAAGTATATAGCCTATGACATATTAAAATAAAGCTCATTATCTAAAGGTATCTCTATATTCATGGTCTGAACACTACTACATTTCTATCCAGGTTATTATACACACAGTGGACTCCCCTTTCCTTGCTAGCCTAATTAGGAGTTCAGTTTTTGCATACTATTGATATTTAATCCTAACATAAGTTATCATAACCCTATTGCCTACTACCCACTTTATCCCCCTATAATTATAAAACTCCCATATTACTAGAACCTTTATCTCACCCAAGTTCAAGAATTAATATGACATGTATTACATGTCCACTTATAGAATATTTAACCTATACATTTTTCCCCTACTATGCATATCCATAACTAACAATAAATGGATATTTGACCCTATTTCATGGCCCATTCAATTTTCCTCATTGGTAAGATTGAAATCCCCCCCAAGTTTCCTAAAATACTAGCATAAATATATGGCTCCGCCCTCCACCATTTCCCATCTATCTATAGCGGTGCTTACCCGCTGAATATCCCCTTCCCCCATGTTAACGCTCTTTTTGAAGCTCCTAAGGAGCTAGACTTCTGACCAACAGATAACTTTTATTTTCTACACTCCTGGTCCTTGGGGCCTAAAACCATCTTTCTAACTGGTCAGTTATACATGTTATATTATTGAGAAAATGAGGTCTCATTAGCCTTTAGTCAATGTATTATATAAGATGCCAAAATGTTTTGGTTACTAATGTTTGTATCCTATTCTGTTGACAAAATGGTGTATTGTGTATTATCTATGTTCAATGCAAATACCTCAATAAAAAAAATTATTAAAAAAAAAAAATAATAATCGAGGATCCAAGATTTTACAATAAATAATAAATAATTAAAGAATTCTCCTAACATAAACTTTTTCCTTTCAACTCGTAATACGAGTGCGAATCTCCGAATAAATGACTTCTAGCAGTTTTAACATTTGAAAGTGAGCAAAACTACCCCTCAACTTTTAATCTGGCCCTAAATGTCTTATAAGCATTTATACATTTGTTAGTGACATTTGCAGTGTCTTATTATTTCAGATGACTTCAGGGATATACCTATTAGTTTTTTCTTACATCCTTTGCTGTGGCTAATCAGAGAAAGGTGCAAATTAGAGACAGTATACTGTAAAATTGTTTTCCTTAAATGTTTTTCCAATGACTTGTTATACCAGCTGCAGAGTATAAAATGTATGATAAATTGAATTGTTTATTTTTGTATGTGAAATAGCTTTTTCTTCTTCTTTGAAACTAGAGCCAATTAAATGGATTGAGGTTGCAGGGAAATCCGATTTCCTTATTTTATCACTTTCTGTACACACATGGGTCTTTATATTATTTATGTCTGTATACCAAAGCACAATACCTAGTGCTAACAATTAAAAATCAACATTGTGTTACTTATCTCTCCTAACCCCCACTGGGAGTTTAATTCCCATTCTGCTAGCTATGTTTACACAGCTTTTCTAATATCCTATACTTAAGTATAGCAACTTTCCATATAGGTATGGATACCACGGTCAAAATCAGCTATTTCAAAAGCTGAAATAAAAGTAGATGAGCTATTTGTAAACAATTTAATACACTCCAACAGGTAAACTAGACAATTGGAAACACTTTAAAGGGGAGTATATAAAAGGGTACACTGTCCCTTTAACTCCTGGGCTGATCTGGCAATCATTGTGTATCCTACAACAAGGTCATGTAAACTGAAGCATACTTAAGTATGGTGCACTCCAGCCACTCTAAAGGAGCAGAGTACACTTATATTTCTACCTTTTAATATGTTCCCAATTATTTATTTTTCCTACTGGAATGTATTAAATTGTTTACAAATACCTACTTCACCTTTATTTTCTCTTTTGAAATAGCTGATTTAGCCTATTGTATCCCCACCTATACTGAATATTTCCGAACTTAGGTTCTGATTACAAAGAAAAAACAGAAAAAACATATAAACAACAAGGTTTGGATAAAATAATTCTCCCAGAGAGGGGGGCCGTGACAGAGAGGTACTTAAATGTTAATTTCCTATTGTTCTCTCTAAGGGCCCAATGATCAAAAGATCACCACCAAAACATGAAAAATCACGTTTAGCCTTGTAGGGACAGTCTTGTTGCAATCATCAAAGAAAATAGGCTGTCCCTGCAAGTGGCGAGCTGTCTCCCATAGAAATAATGAGAGCTCTCTGCTATGGTTGACGCACACAGGGAAGACTCAGTATATCTTTAAACTTTAATATTATGCTTTGTGCACTGTACTTTAATTTCACTGTTATTTTCCTATGCATAGGTTTTCCTTATAGAGTAATTAGTGTTTTGAGTATTTAATAAAAGTTTGCCATCTTTTAATTTGCAAGAAAAAACAGTGAGGTCTGTAGGTGGAAATGTTTAGATAATTACGCTTGAAGTTGATAGACAATTTCAAACATACCCATGAAATGCCCATGTTCAGCCCATTTTTCCATAGAAAAACAATTATGGTTTGTATTTTGTACTTACAAGGACAAATTTCTATGTGTTTTTTGCACATTTAGTGTAACCGAAATTGCAATTTACATCCATTATCAAATTTGATTAGTTCCCATGATATTCTTTGTTGAAGAGATACCTAGGTAGGCATCTAGAACACTACATGGCAGGAAATAATGCTGCCCTCTAGTGCTCTTGCAAATAGATAACAGTCTTGTAAACCTGCTGCCATATAGTGCTCCAGAAATGGGCCGGCACCTAAGCATGCGTTCCTGCATTCAACAAAAGAAACCAAGAGAATGAGTAAATATTTATAATAGAAGTAAATTAGAAAGTTTAAAATTGCATGCTCTGTCTGAATCATTAAAGAAGAAAAAATTTGGGTTTCATATCCCTTTAACAATACATTTTTTTCTGTGTATTTTTGTGTGAATGGTTCCATTATTTGTTTTCTATAATTTTTATATTACAATTTTCATTGTGCACTTTTGTAAAGTATGCATCTCCTTCCCATACAAAAATCCAGTATATGCCCTTTAGTGAGACACCCACTTTCCAGGGTAAAAAGTGGCTTTAAAGAATTCCACCAGGGAAATAGAAGTACTGGCGAGCATTCTTATAGAATTCCACCAGGGAAATAGAAGACTGGCGAACATTCTTATAGAATTCCGCCAGGGAAATAGAAGGACTGGCGAGCATTCTTATAGAATTCCACCAGGGAAATAGAAGGACTGGCGAGCATTCTTATAGAATTCCGCCAGGGAAATAGAAGGACTGGCGAGCATTCTTATAGAATTCCACCAGGGAAATAGAAGACTGGCGAACATTCTTATAGAATTCCGCCAGGGAAATAGAAGGACTGGCGAGCATTCTTATAGAATTCCACCAGGGAAATAGAAGGACTGGCGAGCATTCTTATAGAATTCCACCAGGGAAATAGAAGACTGGCGAACATTCTTATAGAATTCCGCCAGGGAAATAGAAGGACTGGCGAGCATTCTTATAGAATTCCACCAGGGAAATAGAAGTACTGGCGAGCATTCTTATAGAATTCCACCAGGGAAATAGAAGACTGGCGAACATTCTTATAGAATTCCGCCAGGGAAATAGAAGGACTGGCGAGCATTCTTATAGAATTCCACCAGGGAAATAGAAGGACTGGCGAGCATTCTTATAGAATTCCACCAGGGAAATAGAAGACTGGCGAACATTCTTATAGAATTCCGCCAGGGAAATAGAAGGACTGGCGAGCATTCTTATAGAATTCCACCAGGGAAATAGAAGACTGGCGAACATTCTTATAGAATTCCACCAGGGAAATAGAAGTACTGGCGAGCATTCTTATAGAATTCTACCAGGGAAATAGAAGGACTGGCGAACATTCTTATAGAATTCCACCAGGTAAATAGAAGTACTGGCGAGCATTCTTAAGGAATTCCACCAGGGAAATATAAGGACTGCGAACATTCTTATAGAATTCCACCAGGGAAATAAAAGTACTGGCGAGCATTCTTAAGGAATTCCACCAGGGAAATAGAAGGACTGGCGAGCATTGTTATAGAGTTCCACCAGGGAAATAGAAGTACTGGCGAGCATTCTTAAGGAATTCCACCAGGGAAATAGAAGGACTGGCGAACATTCTTATAGAATTCCACCAGGGAAATAGAAGTACTGGCGAGCATTCTTAAGGAGTTCCACCAGTGAAATAGAAGCACTGGCGAGCATTGTTAAGGAATTCCGCCAGTGAAATAGAAGCACTAGCGAGCATTGTTAAGGAATTCCACCAGTGAAATAGAAGCACTGGCGAGCATTCTTAAGGAATTCCACCAGGGAAATAGAAGGACTGGCGAGCATTGTTATAGAGTTCCACCAGGGAAATAGAAGTACTGGCGAGCATTCTTAAGGAATTCCACCAGGGAAATAGAAGGACTGGCGAACATTCTTATAGAATTCCACCAGGGAAATAGAAGTACTGGCGAGCATTCTTAAGGAGTTCCACCAGTGAAATAGAAGCACTGGCGAGCATTGTTAAGGAATTCCACCAGTGTAATAGAAGCACTGGCGAGCATTCTTAAGGAATTCCGCCAGTGAAATAGAAGCACTAGCGAGCATTGTTAAGGAATTCCACCAGTGAAATAGAAGCACTGGCGAGCATTCTTAAGGAATTCCGCCAGTGAAATAGAAGCACTAGCGAGCATTGTTAAGGAATTCCACCAGTGAAATAGAAGCACTGGCGAGCATTCTTAAGGAATTCCACCAGTGAAATAGAAGCACTGGCGAGCATTCTTAAGGAATTCCACCAGTTAAATAGAAGCACTGGCGAGCATTCTTAAGGAATTCCACCAGTTAAATAGAAGCACTGGCGAGCATTCTTAAGGAATTCCACCAAAATAGAAGTACTGGCGAGCATTCTTATAGAATTCCACCAGGGAAATAGAAGGACTGGCGAGCATTCTTATAGAATTCCACCAGTGAAATAGAAGCACTAGCGAGCATTGTTAAGGAATTCCACCAGTGAAATAGAAGTAATGGCGACCATTCTTATAGAATTCCACCAGGGAAATAGAAGCAGTGGCGACCATTCTTATAGAATTCCACCATGGAAATAGAAGCACTGGCGAGCATTCTTAAGGAATTCCACCAGGGAAATAGAAGCACTGGCGAGCATTCTTAAGGAATTCCACCACGGAAGTAGAAGCACTGGTGACCATTCTTATAGAATTCCACCAGGGAAATAGAAGTACAGGGGAGCATTCTAAAATAATTTCTCCAGCACGAAGACTTTTAGATCATCAGGCCCTAAGTATTGGCCTTTAAGTTAACAGTAATTACGAAGATAAGGAGGACTTAGTGTAAATAATTAGCCAGATAACATTATGTTCTCTCCATACTAGATCAGCCACTGGATTAGGCTGCAGTTTCAGTTAGCAGAAACAGCTATTTAGTAAACAAAAATACACATAAAGGGAACAATTTTCCATACGTTTGAAACTCTGCAGCTGGTATAACAAGTAATTGGAAACACATTAAGGAGAAACCAATTTTATAGTACACTGTCTCTTTAAAGCATTAAGGACCAGATTATGAGTGGTGCATTAACAGTTACGCGCAAGAAAAAAAGGAGTGTTTGCGTGCATCGGGTTTACTGATTGTATTACAAGTTGAAAGTAAACGTGATCACTTGAGCACAATCACGCTTTAAGGTAGAATGATTACCGCGTCCTCAGAGCTCTGGTTATGTTTCACAAAACAAAAAAGTATCACAAAACACATAAAAAATACATTACAAAGTACAGTTACACTTATAACACCATCTAATAAAAAATATTTAAAAAAACCCATATAAGGGCTCAAATATATTTTTTATTAGATGGTGTTGTTATAAGCCTTTAACAATATGTGTGTACATATGTATTTATGTATTTATATGTGTATTTATGTATTTATATGTGTGTTTATGAATTTATATGTGCATTTATGTATTTATATGAGTATTTATCTATTTGCAGACATATATACGCATAAAAACACATAAATACACATGTACACACATATCTACATATATATATAAGTGCATTTGAGCCATTTGAAGTTAAGTAGATGAAAACATGAAAAAACATATTTTTTTTTTGCTACATTGGCTTCTATGGGGGAATACGTTATCGCTTGCGCGATATTCTAAGTTTGGCTATTTACGTGCATTGGGTTATCAAAAACTGTTTACCTTCAACTTGTAATATGAGTGCTACCCGACGTGCGCAAAAAGCTTACTTCTAGCAGAGTTAATTCGTGAATGCGAGCATTAAATACTGCCCTTGTAATCTGGCTTTAATTGTTTGCACTACTACCCTGGAACTTGATGTCTCCCCCAACAAAGGGCTAGATTATGAGTGGCACACTAACTGTTGTGCACGATCAATAAGGGGTTTACCGCGGTTCTTTGCATGTGTTAGAAGTAGCGCGTGTATTACGAGTTTAAAGTAAACGCTTTCGCTTGAGCGCAATTGAATGGAATTACGCGTCAGGATAGTGTGACTTCAGAGCTCTGGTCAACTGTTACACTTGACAAAAAAGTTGCAGAAAACACATCAAAATTACATCTAAAAGTACAAATACACTCAAACACTGTCTAGTAAATAATATTGAAAAAAAATATTGTATAAAATAGTTATAATTGCTCAAAAATACAAGGTCTCAAAATGCACGCAAAGGGCTTTAAGGAGATACATACATATACATGTCTAAATACAGTATGTATATATATATAGGCCTCTAGTTATTAAGGTATGGCGGACCTGATCCGACACTGCGGATCAGGTCCGCCAGACCTCGCTGAATATGGCGAGCAATACGCTCGCCGTATTCAGCATTGCAGCAGCAGCTCACAAGAGCTGCTGGTGCAACGCCGCCCCCTGCAGACTCGCCGCCAGCAGGGGGGTGTCAATCAAGCCGATCGTACACGATCGGGTTGATTCCCGGCGATGCTCTGAGCAGGCGGACAGGTTATGGAGCAGCGGTCTTTGTGACCGCTGCTTCATAACTGCTGTTTCTGGCGAGTCTGAAGACTCGCCAGAAACAGGGGCCATCAAGCTCCTTACGGAGCTTGATAGCTAGAGGCCATAGTATATACAGTATATATATATATATATGTTTATATGTGTGTACATATGTATTTATGTATTTATATATGTAGTAACAGACATATGCACATATAAATACATATGTATAGATATATATAGACATATACTGTGTATTTAAGTGCATTGGAGCCTTTTGCAGTCAAGTAGCTAAAAATGTGTAAAATCATATTTATACAATATTCATTTTTAATAAAGTGTTTAACTATGTATTTACTGTAAATATTTCACATTCCAATGTTCTTCACATAGGGGGCTATGTTCTAAGTATTTTTAAATAGATATTCCTCTCTATATATCTGTATATATCTATACCTATATATAATTTTATATATATATATATATATATATATATATATATATACTGTATATTGGTATAGATATATATTTTATCAAAAAAAGATCATATTTATTTAAGAATAAATAGAACATATTCTTCTAGGTGAAAAAACATTGGAATGTGAAATATTCATATTTTATGTCCGGTTAGCACACTTGGTTAAATGGGATAAGGCTTTTACACGAGTAAGGGTGTTAGTTTTTATTTTAACTTTTTGTGCTCCTTTGAAGATTATGGTGGAGTACGTTAATGCGGTTGCAATATTTAAAGTTCGGCTTTTGCAAGCGTCGATTTAGTGCTCGTACGAAAACTATTTACTTTTTGCATTACCCGACGCACGCAAAAAGCCTCTGTCTAGATAATTTAATGCACGAGTGGGAGCGATAAAATGAGCTCCACTCGTAATCTAGCCCAAAGTCGGTTAATAAATATAGAAAAAAATTGTCTTTTTTTTTTTTACATTCATCTTATTTTGAATGCTCTTGTCTAAATGATACTAACATTAGAAAACAACAACTGTATTTATTGTATTGTATGTTTTTATTGTCACAGGGGAAACCAGTTAGGGCTCTGTGTAATTGTAAATGTCATCAAATGATATTGTTCTAGAGCTTCCAATTAAAACACAATACATTTAAAACAGATTCCCAGTATTTTATTTAGTTATAGATTGTCAACTGCTTGGCAGTGACAGAACAAACGGCATGAGATGGAAGGGACCCAGCTATCTATTTATGCAAAGATTTTGAAACAAATGGCACTTGTACGTGGAATAGTTAAGGAGATTGCAAATGAGGTCCTGCTTTAAATGCATTTTATTGCCACACTGTGGACATGGTGATAGTATTAACTAATGAAAAATGTCAAGCGTCTGCAGGAAAACAAATATTTCTAATGGTTATTGTTTCCGATATAAGAAAGTATTTTTTTTTTAATAGTCACATCAGTTTAAAAGCTGGATAAATAGAGTATACTCCTCTTCATTTTTCATTTACATTCTATCTATCTAGAGAGAGAGAGAGAGAGAGAGAGAGAGAGAGAGAGAGAGAGAGAGAGAGAGAGAGAGAGAGAGAGAGAGAGAGAGAGAGAGAGAGAGAGAGAGAGAGAGAGAGAGAGAGAGAGAGAGAGAGAGAGAGAGAGAGAGAGAGAGAGAGAGAGAGAGAGAGAGAGAGAGAGAGAGAGAGAGAGAGAGAGAGAGAGAGAGAGAGAAGAGAGAGAGAGAGAGAGAGAGAGAGAGAGAGAGAGAGAGAGAGAGAGAGAGAGAGAGAGAGAGAGAGACATGTAATATACACTACTATATAGAAGAATATGCACAGTTGCTGATATAAAAATCCAATATAAAACCTTGTAAAAATTTACTTAGACGCTCCCAGTTTAGCATTGTTGGTGAGGTAGACTGGGACAACCCTCTGAAAGGGGCTGGGTAAACAAAAAGAGCAGACACTCCCCCTGCAGACTCCTTGCAGGAGTCTGTAAACACATACATAAATCTGACACTGTGGGGCTTGGTTAGGAGTCTGAAAATCAGCACAATGTTATTAAAAAATAAGCAAAACTATACATTTTTATAAAAACACTCCTAGATGGGCTATATAAATGGATCATCTACAACACATTTTATGCAAAGTATAATCTAGTGTACAATGTCCCATTAAAGAGACTGATTACCATGTTTTTTACCCTAATGTTTTCTCCCTTTTAATTTGTTTCCTATTTTACCTGCTGGAGTGTATTAAATTGTGTACAAATAGTTCTCTAGCTTTATATCAGCATGTCAAAATAGCTGATTTGCCTATGGTATCCCTACCTAAACTGAAAGTTTCTATAGAAAAGCTATATAAACATAGCCAGCAGAAGCAATTACACTTCAAGTGAGATGTAGGAGAGATACGAAATAAAATGTTAATTTTCAATAGTTTGGCTCTAAGGCCGTGATATTTAAAACATTGTCTGGTGATATACTGTATATTCCAAAAAAGTGAGCTGAACCTCTGGGAAATAATAAAGATCTCAGCTTCAGCAAAATTCCGCCCACACTCATCTGCGATCTCAGGAGGGGGTTCTGTATTCAGAAAGAGAGAGAAAGAGAGAGAAAGAGAGAGAAAGAGAGAGAAAGAGAGAGAAAGAGAGAGAAAGAGAGAGAAAGAGAGAGAAAGAGAGAGAAAGAGAGAGAAAGAGAGAGAAAGAGAGAGAAAGAGAGAGAAAGAGAGAGAAAGAGAGAGAAAGAGAGAGAAAGAGAGAGAAAGAGAGAGAAAGAGAGAGAAAGAGAGAGAAAGAGAGAGAAAGAGAGAGAAAGAGAGAGAAAGAGAGAGAAAGAGAGAGAAAGAGAGAGAAAGAGAGAGAGAGAGAGAGAGAGAGAGAGAGAGAGAGAGAGAGAGAGAGAGAGAGAGAGAGAGAGAGAGAGAGAGAGAGAGAGAGAGAGAGAGAGAGAGAGAGAGAGAGAGAGAGAGAGAGAGAGAGAGAGAGAGAGAGAGAGAGAGAGAGAGAGAGAGAGAGAGAGAGAGAGAGAGAGAGAGAGAGAGAGAGAGAGAGAGAGAGAGAGAGAGAGAGAGAGAGAGAGAGAGAGAGAGAGAGAGAGAGAGAGAGAGAGAGAGAGAGAGAGAGAGAGAGAGAGAGAGAGAGAGAGAGAGAGAGAGAGACATGTAATATACACTACTATATAGAAGAATATGCACAGTTGCTGATATAAAAATCCAATATAAAACCTTGTAAAAATTTACTTAGACGCTCCCAGTTTAGCATTGTTGGTGAGGTAGACTGGGACACCCTCTGAAAGGGGCTGGGTAAACAAAAAGAGCAGACACTCCCCCTGCAGACTCCTTGCAGGAGTCTGTAAACACATACATAAATCTGACACTGTGGGGCTTGGTTAGGAGTCTGAAAATCAGCACAATGTTATTAAAAAATAAGCAAAACTATACATTTTTATAAAAACACTCCTAGATGGGCTATATAAATGGATCATCTACAACACATTTATGCAAAGTATAATCTAGTGTACAATGTCCCATTAAAGAGACTGATTACCATGTTTTTTACCCTAATGTTTTCTCCCTTTTAATTTGTTTCCTATTTTACCTGCTGGAGTGTATTAAATTGTTTACAAATAGTTTCTCTAGCTTTATATCAGCATTCAAAATAGCTGATTTTGCCTATGGTATCCCTACCTAAACTGAAAGTTTCTATAGAAAAGCTATATAAACATAGCCAGCAGAAGCAATTACACTTCAAGTGAGATGTAGGAGAGATACGAAATAAAATGTTAATTTTCAATAGTTTGCTCTAAGGCCGTGATATTTAAAACATTGTCTGGTGATATACTGTATATTCCAAAAAAGTGAGCTGAACCTCTGGGAAATAATAAAGATCTCAGCTTCAGCAAAATTCCGCCCACACTCATCTGCGATCTCAGGAGGGGGTTCTGTATTCAAAGTTTGTTTACACAACATAGACCTATCGTTCACCAAAACAAAAAATGGTTTCAGTGTGGTAACACTTCAAATAATACATTTGTACATTAAGTTTCACTGTAAATTCACTAGATTTCTCACAATGGAAATTCTCATCACTGAGACTGTAAAGGTACTTTCAAGATGGAAGACAATGCTTTGAATATTAGAATCTCATGGCAATGTTTCTCCATTAAAATACAAGTTACTCCCATGGAACGCACTTCAAACTCCAAGGAACGCCTTTATATTCCTTATATCTGCAATCTCCATTGTTAAAGGTACACTCAAGTCAAAATTAAACTTTCATTATTCAGATAGAGCATGCAATTTTAAACAACTTTCCAATTTACTTTCATTAACAAAATGTGTACAGTCTTTTTATATTTAAACTTTTTGAGTCACCAGCTCCTACTGAGCATGTGCAAGAATTCACAGAATAAACGTGTATGCATTTGTGATTGGCTGATGGCTGTCACATGGTACAGGGGGAGTGGAAATAGACATAACTTAAAATTGTCAGGAAAAAAATAAATCTACTAATCATTTGAAGTTCAGACTAAGTGCTATTGCATTGTCTTGTTATCTTGCATTTGTTGATTATACAAATCTACTGTGTTGACTGGTCCTTTAATAAAGACAAAAACAAAGCAAAATGTACTATTAAACCTATAGGAGCTGTGGAATTGTGGGTATATTACACATGCATATTCTGGTGCGCTATTTAGCGCTTTTGCTCTAGCATAAACTTCGCTAGAAGTAAACTTTTCGTGCACTTCGTGCCGCATATGTATTACAAGTTGAAAGTAAAAAGTTTACGTGCAAGCAAAACCTGACGGGTGCTAATCAAATATCACAACCATGTTAACGTATTCTCCCCATAGAAATCAATAGAGGGTGCAGAAGAAAAAACACATCGCTCGCTCGCTGACCCGACATGAGTTATTAATAGTTCATATTCCAATGTTCTTCACATACAGAACAATGTAATTTGTATTGTAAATACATATTTCTAACCTATAAATATATAAGTATATTATTATTATTATTAGTATTATCATTTATTTGTAGAGCGCCAACAGATTCCGCAGCGCTAATAAATATATATTTTGCAAGTGCTGAAATTTTTTATTTTTTTTATTGCTGCTGCAGGTTGTCACTGGCAGTTTGCGCCCCCATGCTGAGGCGCTCTAAGGCGGTTGCCTAACTGGCCTTATGCAAGTGCCGGCCCTGCTATGCATCCCAGTTGGTGAAGATGCTGGCGATATATTCAAAGCAGCAACTACATTGAAGGTGTAATGTAAATGATCCCTTTACACAGTATTGTAAGGCAATATAATTGTGTCAATGGAAATACAATACAATAGAGGACATTGGACATCAATAATACACCTAAAGGATAATAGAAATACATTGGAAACTTTTTTAATATTGTATTCTCTATCTGAATCATGAAAGAAATAATTTGGGTTTAACGTCCCTTTAAGGGAAAACTATTTTACAGTACACTGTCCATGTTTCACCAAATATAAGTAATTAGTGAATATTCTGGCATTTCAGTTGTGTTTTCTACAATATCTTTGAGTATGTAATTTTCCATTTTTTGTCTTACATTTAATAGAGAAGAATGTTGCAATTTACTTCAAAAGGACATTAACTACTAAATAAATGCTAGATAGAATGACACATTCAAAGAAAAGATTAGTCTGAGAATAACATGTAGATGTATTTTTAAAAGTTTCCATAGCTGTTTAAATATTGACAAACTTAATGTAAAGTTTTAGGGGCTGAATTATCAAGTGGCGGGCGGAAATGATTTCCTGTGGCGAATCATGTCCTCCCGACATACCTAAATGCCGACAGCATACGCTGTAGGCATTAAACATTGCACAAGCATTTCTGGTGAAATGCTTGTGCAATGCCGTCCCCTGCACATTGGCCGCAAGCAGGGGGTGTTAATCATCCCTATCGTATTCCTTACAACCGTTGTTTCTTAACTTAAGTTTCCGGTAAACCGGAAACTTTGGGGGTAGATTGGAGCATCCGCTGCTTGGTAAATCTACCCCTTAGTGTCTAAAAAAAAAAAAAAGGTAGCTGCCATGATGTAACTTAGGTTACCTTCTCTGCTGTGGCCAATTAGGGACAGTTATAAATTGGTGACTAGAGTGTGCAGACAATGGCTGTGTGGAATATAACAGTGTTCTGCACTTCCATTTTTAACAGCAACTAACAATTTCAGAATGGAATTACAGGAAAAGAGGACAAAATAAATAATGAAAGTATATTGCAGACTTCTTTTTATATATGCAATTTATCATTTTATATTACCATGTCAACGTGTTTAATTTCCCTTTAACAGGCTAGATATATTTTCTTGATTTATATTAACATATTTATATTACATATCTTTAAACACAAACTATCCAGTATAAAGTACAATGAAACATATTTTTTTTTTCAATCTAACCTTTGAGGATTTAAGATTGGAACCTGACACTTTCTGCCAGACAGATGCCTCAAAACTAAAGTCAATTAAATAGGCAAAAGGAAGCCAGGGATGTTTATTTTAATGTTTAACACGGAGCTAAATTCCTAATGTATGTAATTGAATTTGTAAATATTACAAAGACACCATTGTTTTTTTGTATATTCAGTGTCATAATATATCCTAATGATTCTGTAAATTAAAGGGACATTAAAGTCAAAAGTTTTCTTTCATGAGTCAGACAGAGAATACAATTTTAAAGAACATCCCAATTTACTTCTATTATCTAAGTTGCTTCATTCTTTAGATATCTTTTGTTAAAGAAATAGCAATGCACATTGGTGAGCCAATCACATGAGGAAAATACGTGCAGCCACCAATCAGAAGCTACTGAGCATATCTAGATATGCTTTTCAGGAAAGAATATCAAGAGAATGAAGCAAATTAGATTATATAAGTAAATTAGAAAGTTGTTTAAAAAGGTATTCTCTATCTGAATCATGAAAGAAAAAATGTGGGTTTAATGTCCCTTTAAGGTCAATCATTTGTAAATGCAAAATGGTGATGCAGCACCAGGAAACCAAAAAAGCCAGCCATCTGCATATAATTCATACAATTATATTAAGAAGACAACAATAAGAACCCAATTCAATTAATTGTATAATATTATACCTGCAGATATTTAGTTTACTATCAATTGTTTTATATTATATAGGAGCATTACACTCAAAATGAAATCTCCCATAAAGGGCCAGATTACAAGTGTCGCATAATTTAGCGTTTTCACTAGCGTGCAAACGATGCAATAGGTAAAAAAAATTACAAGTTGAAAGTATAATTTGCGCAAACAACAGCCGATGTGCGTTAACTTCAGGACTTTGAATATTGCGACTGAGCTAACTTCTCCCCATAGACTTCAATGGAGAGCACAAAACTGGAAAAAACTATCACTTATCACTTGAGCTAACCAGACAGGAGTTAAACCTACAACGCTAACCCCTAAGGTAGTTATGAATATTTTACATTACAATGTTCTTCACATAGAAGAAAATGTTCTATTTATTTTTAAATAGCTATTTCTATATATATCTAATGTTTTTTTTGCAAAATATATATATGTGTGTACTTACAGATAGAATATATGTATTGAATAAAAATGATTTTTCTCAGGTATTTGAGTCGAAAGGGCTCCATGTATATATGTGTATATGTGTGTGTATATGTGTATATATTTATGCAAAAACTTCCAGTATGAATGGTACACACTAGCCAGAACAACTCCCTGGAGCACTGCCAATTAGTAATGTAGTTTTCCAAGACGTATCCCAGAGCCGGACGGAATCCCCAGAACACAACTCCAGGCCCAGATGGAATACACCCAAGGGTGTTAAGGGAACTTAGCACTGTTATAGACAAACCTTTACTCTTAATTTTTCAAGACTCATTATCCTCAGGCATGGTACCCCAGGATTGGCGTAAAGCTGATGTGGTGCCACTCTTCAAAAAGGGAAGCAGGGATGATCCAGGAAGCTATAGACCAGTTAGTCTGACATCAATAGTGGGGAAGATATTTGAAGGGATTATAAGGGATTATATTGATGAGCATATTCGTGTAAACAAGATTATGAGTTCTAATCAGCATGGCTTTAGGAGAAATAGATCATGTCAAACTAATCTAATTAGATTCTACGAGGAAGTAAGTAAAAATATAGATAAAGGGGAATCAGTTGATGTGATATACTTAGATTTTGCAAAGGCATTTGATACAGTGCCACATGAGAGATTAATGCACAAAATTAAGGGACTGGGAATAGCTGAAAATGTTAGCTCATGGATAAATAACTGGATAAAAGATAGGGAGCAACGAGTAGCAGTAAATGGATCATACTCAGATTGGACAAAGGTAATCAGTGGCGTCCCCCAGGGATCAGTACTGGGCCCTGTTCTTTTTAATATTTTTATAAATGACTTGGAGCAAGGATTAAATAGCGACATCTCTATTTTTGCAGATGATACTAAGTTAAGTAAGGTCATTAGGTCAGAGCAGGATGAACTCTCTTTGCAAAGGGATTTGCTAAAATTAGAACTATGGGCAAGTGAATGGAAAATGAGATTTAATACGGAAAAATGTAAGGTTCTACATTTTGGAAGTAAAAATAAGCAGGCTATGTATTTTTTAAATGGGACAAGACTTAGCCAAACACAGGAGGAAAGGGATTTGGGAGTAGTAATAGATAACAAGCTAAAGATGAGTGCACAATGCAGGGCAGCGGCTTCAAAGGCTAATAAGATACTAGCATGTATTAAAAGAGGCATTGATTCAAGGGAGGAAAGCATAATTCTGTCATTATATAAAGCCCTGGTAAGACCTCACCTTGAGTTTGGAGTGCAGTTCTGGGGACCGATTGCTAAAAAAGATATTGCAGAACTAGAAAAAGTTCAGAGAAGGGCCACAAAGCTAATAAGGGGATTGGAGAAATTAACCTATGAGGAGAGGCTAGCCAAACTGGGTCTGTTCTCTTTAGAAAAAAGGCGCTTGAGAGGTGACATGATTACTTTATATAAATATATTCAAGGCCCATATACAGAGATGGCAGAAGCTCTTTTTATTCCAAGAAAATTGGTTCTGACAAGAGGTCATAATTTAAGGTTGGAGGAAAGGAGATTTAATCTCCTGCAACGGAAACGTTTTTTCACTGTAAGAGCAATAAAATTGTGGAACTCATTACCAAAGGAGGTAGTGAATGCCAATACCATAGATACATTTAAAAATAGTCTGGATAAATTTCTGTATATAAACAAAATTCATGGATATGATTGCTAGTATTAAATGGGTCACATTTTAATGGGGTTATTTAAGCTTAACTGGAGCTTTTTGTAAGTATTTTAGATTTGTATAGGTTGAACTCGATGGACTTCAGTCTTTTTTCAACCTTATCTACTATGTTACTATGTTACTATGTTACAAAGCAGACTTACACAGGTAAGTAACAAAATAGAACGGCCTTTAATCAAAAGGTAATACGAATTGGCCTGTTGCCAAACATTTCAACTCACACAGGAGCTTTCCTCAGTAGAGACCCATAAAGACATAAAGTGCAAAGCAACAAAAACATACTTATATATCCTCTAAAACTAATTAAACACACCTGTGTGTAGTTACCAGCAGAGCATACAGAGCGTACATGATGCGTCTCTAGGACACGCCCTTCATGGTTTGCACCTAACGATGACGTCATCACAACGAGCCATTGTTACCGGAGCAACATGTAAACAACATAGAACCATAGTAGTCTGTGCTGTTACATCACCAAGCCACACCCACATGGGCGTGCCCAACTCTGTAGCATACACCAGATCAGCCCATATTACCATGGACAAACGATAGCCAGCATTGATGTGAATGATCTGGAGATAACAATTCAACTTAACAAGCTATTATCTACATATATTTAATAGTATACAAACAGGCTGCAAAAGATGTATGGCTTATGTACTCGTTCATAGTCTAATAACATTTTAAAGCACATTTAATTATTACCATTAAATATATACTATACATTCTATGTGATCTGTTATAAAGAAGTAGAACTGTTCTGGTAATTTATACATCACTGTATCAATACCAAATAATACCAAAAACATCTAGATTAGCTTCATATCAAAATATTTCATGTCCCAGGAAGTAGGTAGAAACATATGCCTATAATAGCATAGAGGTACTGAGGACTTGGATGCCCGTAACAGTCCATATTATAGTGAAGCTTCAAAGTGTATTATAATCCAGAGTTAGTAAGGACATACTTCAGATCTTGATTGAAGAAACCACTCACACTGGCCTAGTGTGGTGTAAAACTTAACTAACGATAGCAGCATGCATAATCAACACTACTATTTAGTCCCCTTGGGGACACAGTGCTTCAAGCTTTAATAATGCTTTTGCTCTGTCTCCCCCACGTTTTAGGGGTGGCAAATAATCAATAACCCGTAAACTAACTCATTTAGATGACATGTCTGAAAAATTTCTATCTAGAAGATATTAAAAAAAAAATCATTATTCAAGAATGCCAGACAGCTAAGTCAATGTCACAAGTGGACACAATCGTTAGGAGGAACAAGGAACTGGACAAACGCTTTAACTACATCACTACGTTAACTCCAGCTTCACAATACGTGGAGTCAGTGATTAAGGATAACTGGTCCATTATCCAGTCATACAGTACACTTCCATTCCATTCAACTCCAAGTCCAAGGATGGTATATAAAAGGTCTAAAAATCTGAGAGACCTACTTGTCCTCACGGATCCCACCCATTGTTATCGGAAGGGAACATGGCTACCTAAGGGTAAACCTGGATGTTTCTGATGTGGCAATTGCGTCACATGCAACAGTATGGTCACAAGAAACAAATTTCATCATCCACACACCAATAAAGTGTTCAGCATTAGACACAGATTAACCTGTACATTTAAATATGTTATTTATATGCTGATTTTTCCATGTTCTCTTTGCTATATTGGCAAGACGACAACTTTGTTCAGGGAACGATTTGTGAACCATAAGTCGGCTATCCGCCAGGCTATTGTGAAAGGAGATTCAGACCAGCCTGTTGCGAGGCATTATATGCAAGCTGGACTCTCGATATCCTCATTGAGGACTATGCTAATTGATTATTTGCCACCCCTGAAATGTGGAGGAGACAGAGCAAAAGCATTATTAAAGCTTGAAGCATGCTGGATTTTTGTTATGGACACTGTGTCCCCAAGGGGACTAAATAGTAGTGTTGACTATGCATGCTGCTATAGTTAGTTAAGTGTTAAACCACACTAGGCCAGTGGGAGTGGTTTCTTCAATTAAGATCTGTAGTATGTCCTTACTAACTCTGGATTATAATACACTTTGTAGCTTCACTATAATATGGACTGTTACGGGTATCCGAGTCCTCAGTACCTCTATGCTATTATAGGCATATGTTTCTGCCTACTTCCTGAGATATGAAATCTTTTGCTATGCAGCTAATCTAGATGTTTTTGGCATTATTTTATATTGATACAGTGATGTATAAATTACCCGAACAGTTCTAGTTCTTTATAACAGATCACATAGAATGTATAGTATATATTTAATGGTAATAATTAATTTTTGCTTTAAAATGTTATTAGACTATGAACGAGTAGCCATACATCTTTTGCAGCCTGTTGGTATACTATTAAATACATGTAGATAATAGCTTGCTAAGTTTAATTGTTATCTCCAGACCATTCAGTTCAATGCTGGCTATCATTTGTTGTTTATGGAGCTGTGTCCATGGTAATATGGGCTGATCTGGTGTATGCTACGGAGTTGGGCACGCCCATGCGGGCGTGGCTTAGAGACATAACAGCATAGACTACTATGGTTCTATGTTGTTTACATGTTGCTCTGGTAACGATGGCTCGTTGTGATGATGTCATCGCTAGGTGCAGGCCATGAAGGGCGTGTCTTAGAGACGCATCATGTACGCTCTGGTGGTACCTACACACAGGTGTGTTTAATTAGTTTTAGAGGGTATATAAGTTTGTTTTTGTTGCTTTGCACCTTATGTCTATATGGGTCTCCACTGAGGAAAGCTCCTGTGCGAGCTAAAACGTTTGGCAACAGGCCAATTCGTATTACCTTTCTATTAAAGCCTGTTATATTTTGTTTTTTTACCTGTGTAAGCCTGCTTAGTGTTCTGGGGATTCCGGCCAGTTCTGGGATACATCTTGGAAAACTGTATATTTTTATGTATACATGTATACACATAAAAACATAAATATACATGTATTCACATATATGCATATGTATATATACATACATACACATTAATATTTATGTAAATATTCATTACAGCCCTTTCCATTCAAATAGCCTGTCCTATACCATATTCCTTTTAACCCTTATAATTTTTTTTAAATTATTTATGTTAATAATTTTATTAGATATTGTATATATGAGTACAACAATTTATTTTAATGTATTTATTTTGTGTTTAATGCTACTTTTTTTTTAGCTCTAACCCTTTACGCAAGTTTGCACTTGTGCGGTTGCGTTTACTTTCAACTTGTAATATGTGTGCAAGTTAATGCTGGCACAATATTTCAATATTGTGCACGCTAACGTTAGCATGCTACTTGTAATCTAGCCCAAAATGTTTAATTAAAGTACCATTATAAACATTAAAATTGCTTTATCAACAAAGGCATAATTACAAGACAATTCAATAGCACTTACTCTGAATTTCAAATGAACAGTAGATTTATTTTTTGTGACAAATTTCTAAATTTGCTTGTATTTCCTACCCCTTGTATTATGTGACAAACATCAGCCAATCACAAAAAGCATATTCATTTATACTGTGAATTCTGCACTTGCTCAGTGGGAAGATGGTACCTCAGAAAGTGTAAATATAATAAGACTGTGCACAATCTGATAATGGAAGTAAATTGGAAAGTTTTTTTAAAATTGCATGTTCTATCTGAATCATGAAAGTTTAATTTTGACTTTAGTGTTCCTTTAATTATATTGAAAACAAATGTAATATTACGCATTTATTTTTAACCTCCCCGAAAGCGTCTGTACTGCATTTTGCACAGGAACTCATTTATATTAGAATTCTGTTTGGCCACAACAAGAGCTTACTCAATGGATGATTCCCTGAGCTGATCTATAAATAGAAATACCTGACATGATTTTTAATAAAATGGCAGATTTAAATAGTTTTAGAATATTTTTGTGTATGCATATGATTTGTAACTCAGTATCTTATTGCTAGTTTATCCTATGCCAGGCTTTAATGTCCATTTGAACATTGATTTATTTTTAAGTGTTGTGGTTTAGCTGGTGCTGATCTCACACTGTGGGGCCGATTTAGCATGGTCCGAACGGGGCCAAATACCCCTGTCTCCGGGGCTTGCCGGAAACAGGAGTTAAGAAGCAGTGGTCTTAAGACCGCTGCTCCTTAACTTGTCCACTGCCTTTGAGGCTGCGGACATCAATCCGCCTGATCACATATGATTGGGTTGATTGACACCTCCTGCTAGCGGCCGCGAATCTGCAGGGGGCGGCATTGCACAAGCAGTTCACCAGAACTGCTTGTGCAATGATAAATGCAGACAGCGTATGCTGTCGGCATTTATCTGTCTGGCGGACATGATCGCTACAGCGGATCATGTCCATGAGACAAATGATAAATCAGCCCCTGTATCTGTTTCTGGTGGCAGGATAAGAGCTATATTATTGCAAATATTCACAATAATCTTTATTTTAGTTTCAAATATGAGTTGTTTAAAAGCAAGACGTCAATTACTATCAAATTTGACAACAATCCATTGGTGTTTGCCATATATGATAAATAAATAAATAAATAAATAAATAAACTACAGTGGTTTGTGTTTTTTTATGGCATCCCAATCCATTATACACATAGTTAATTAATTAGTCTTAATTTGTCTGAATTACTTATGTGATACAACAAGAACCTTAGGTTTCCTTATGATAAGAAGATGTAAATATGAGAAAACTATAAGAATCAGGGTTATTTTGGCTCATCATGGTATCACTCACCAATAGAGTTGGATGACCAGTGGGTGAACGGACAAAAGAGGTGGGGGTGGGGGGTTCATGATGATACTTCAGACCTAACTATTTTGCCTACAGCCTCTGTCAGTTACATACCAATATCAACCCTCAGCTCACACCAGCAGTCCTGTAGTTTAATAGCCAAATGTAAAAATCCACTGTCATACTGGACCTCATCAATTAACTGCCCATTATTTTGTGGATACACAGTTAAAATACTGGACACTTAGACATCCTAATTACCAGAGAAAAATTAACTTTCCTCTACCCCATTAAACACATTTGGAATGAACTGGAACATTGATTGTAAGCCAGACCTTCTCATCTAACATCAGTGCCTGACCTCTTAAATGATCGTGTAGCTGTATGGGCTGAATTCCTACAGACACTCTGAAATCTTGTGGGAAACATTCCCAGAAGAGTTGCGTCTGTTATAGCCACAAAGGTGGTGGTGGTGGGGGGGCAACTCCATATTAATACACATGGTAAAAAAAGAGTATAAAACCTTCTTCTGAGATATCCAGTTATTGTCTATTTTTGTTATATCCTTTAAGTACCCCCTACTTGGCTTAATGTAAAATGGTCCAGGTCTTCCAAGCAGATTTGTTTCCTGACCAGCAATAATAATACTATACATATGTAAAAGGTAATGTTACAAGTTAGCACACAGAAATGAAAGTGGCTGAGATAACTGCTGTCATTTGAACAAAATATTTTCACACTACTCTGCTTACATTTACTTTATGCTAGTGGGAACCCCCCCCCCCCCCCCAACAAAAACAAAAACAAGAAAATGTATTTTCAGTAACTGACCTGCTATCATTAGAGGTAGAACACATTACAAAATCTGTAGCTCCATCTGTCAAGTTTAAAGGGACAGGAAACCCAAAACTTTACATTTTAAACATGTTTTCTATTTGCTTATATTATGAAATTTGTTTCATTCTCTTGGTATCTTTTTTTTCCGAGGAGCTGCAATAATCAAATGGGAACTAGCTTAATACATAGGGTGAGCCAATGAAAGGAGGCATATATGTGTAGCCACCATGTAGAGCCACCAATCAGCAACTAGTTCTGTGTAGTGCATTGCTGCTCTCTACTCTACCTAGGTATGCTTTTCAACAAAGGATACCAAAAGAGGGAAGCAAATTATATAACAAAGTAACTTGGAAAGTGGTTTACATTTGTATGCCCTGTATGAATCACGAAAGAAGAAATTTAATTTTCATGACCATGTGCGACATCTTAAGAACAGCATCTCTGTGGAGACAAAAGTAGCAAGATCTTGAGAAATAAAGTTGGTAGAAAAAAAAATCCAACATAAGCTGAAAGATGAGTCAATATCCATCTGTAGTTTCTCTGTGTGAGCTCTCCGAAGAAAGGCTGGGAATACACACTGACATTAACATTGCAGATGTGGCATATAATGCTAAAAAGCTTATCTTTTCTGTAAAGCATTTTTTCTAACTATTCTTATAGATTTATTTTGATTTTAATCACAGCTTTAATTACATACTAGCCTGCTCGTTTCTCTTCTTGTTATTTCTTATGAGATATTATAGTTATCTTTTAGATGCAGCCTGCTTATACTCGGTCGCCTTTTTTCATCTTGCGGAATGGGTTTCAATCTTCTGCAGCTGGATTAGAATGCTTCCAAAGGCCTCTTTTACCAGATGCAAATGATGTATAGTAAACATCTAAAAATAGTGGTGTGATATGAAGAACTAATTTATCACACACATGAAAAGAATTTTTTTTTCTATAATTATTTATATCATATTTATATATTTATGGGATGAAATATTATTTTTAACTTAATTTATCTGTATTTTAATTTTGTTGTCTAATAAAGACAAGTAGGTAATTCATTTCACAGTTGTCATAGTTACAAGAATACACTAGACTTCTCTTTATCCTTTGCTTAAAGTCGAAGCAATCTCTCCTAGGACCTTTTCTACACCGACTATTTATTTAAGAGATTATCTACTGGTGATTTATATGGATTTTTTTTAAAACTATAATCTTAAATATATGTCATTTGGAGCCATTTGTTTGTGAACATGATGAGCCGACAGTCGCTATTTTTTTTTTTCTAATGTCTCTATTAGTAATGTACACAAAATAAAACTGTATTTCCATTCCTTTATGTTCATTGCTTTTACGATAAGAAAAGTGAGTTATTTAAAGGGGCTAACATCAGAATTAAATCATATTTTCGCTAAGTACAAATTTTGTGAAATGTATGTTTAGGCTGCCAAAAAGTACAGTTAATTTGATTTTTGGTGTTTTTCGAATATTTGTTTTTGACAAATGGATGGGAGTTTCCTTTTTTTTTTTATCTCCATTTATGTCGCACATGCTAGACTGGTGTTATTCTCCATGATGGAATATGTCTCAAAGTGCTGTATTCTCTTGTGCAGTCACATAACTTTGTAGACAAAATGACAGTTTTAAATGATTTTAAAACATTTATATATTTATGCAGATCGTTTGCCTTGCCGTGTTGAATTGCTGTTATATACTGTACATTTATAAAAGTGAATTTATGTCCCTTTAACTGACATTAATGCACAGCGAATAGCTGTTCAGCTACTTGTGGACTCGCTGTGATGCAAAATAAATCTTACCTATTGAGGATAAATTTTTATGCATTGTAATGATTTTTTTTTATTTTTCAAATACCTGCTTTTTAAATGCATGATAGACAATGTGGAATTGCGCTGTCAGTGCCAATACTTCTAAAATGGAGATGTAGGGGTCACCTTAGGGTGTCCCTGCAGGGGAGGGGGCTAGTTTGCCAGGGGCTTTACTAAATAATCCATATAAGAAGGAAGATGGGCACCTTTGTGCTTAGAAAAAAACAATTTGGATTTTTTTTATATTTATGCCCTGGTTTAATGCAGACCAGCATAGTGCAAGTGAAGAGGAGCTGCCAATGCTATTGCAGATCTACAATCCGTCCTGGATATTGCTTGATTGTCATAGGTTGCAAGCCATGCCATGTTTTTGCTGTTTTACCTTTATTTCATGTGTCCTGGCTCCTAGAGCAAAACCAGGAACTTACTGGTTGCTCACATGACCTGCACCAACTCTACCCACCCCTGACCATTGCAATGGATAGCGCTTGCTTATTAGGGGCTACATTTAGCCACCAATAAGCAAGTGCAACCCAGGTTCTGAACCAAAAATGGTCCAGCTCATAAGCTTTATATTCCTGGTTTTTAAATAAAGATAGCAGGAGAACGAAGAAAAAAAATGATAAAAAGATTAAATTAGAAAGTTGCTTAAAATTGCATGCTCTATCTGAACCATTAAAGAAAAGAATTAGGTTTAGTATCCCTTTTAAATGTCTGGCAAATTAATCCTGGGTGATTATTTTGTATTTGAAATAGCTGGTTTTGCTCATTAAAGCCATTACCTGCTATTATCAAGGACATGCCTGTAGGTAAAGCAGACCTGCTAATGTTATGGTATTGAGATGCTAACTATGGTGGGCACAACCAGTTATTTTAGATACAAAAATCTATCTCTCTTACCCCATACTAGGGGATTAATTTATGCTATTTACTCCTGTTTACATAGCCATTCTACAGATAATAGATTTGTCATTAGTATTTTCAGTGGTGGTTTCTACAGGCAAAATCAGGTAAATGAGCTCTTTGCAAACCATTTAAGCAGGAAAAAATTACAATTGTGAACACATTAAGGGCTAGATTACGAGTGTCTCTTACTGTTGTGCATGAGTGATAAGGAGTTTATTGTGAGTCTTTGTGTATACGCTGGAAGCAGTGTGCATATTACAAGTTGAAAGTAAAAGCATTTGCTCAAGCTCAATTGAATTTAAAGCGCATTGGTATTGCACGTCTTCAGAGTTCTGTTTATTTGTTACACTCAACTAAAAAGTTGCACAAAACACATCAAAAATACCTTTAACAGTACAGTTACACTCATAATAACACTATCTAATAAAAATTTCATTAAAAAAGTTATAACGGATTAAAGATATGAGGACTGCAAAGTGTTTCAACCTAGAGATACATACATATATATGTACAGATGTATTTATGTATTTATATGTGTATATATGTATTTACAGACATATAATATCTGCATTGGACCCCTTTGCAGTCACGTAAGCTGAAAACATGTAAAATGTATATATCTGTATATATATATATATATATATATATATATATATATATATATATATATTAATCATCAATATATATATATATATATATATATTAAATTAAACCATCTAATATATATATAGAAGTATTTATTTATGAATAAATAGAACATATTCTCCTTTGTGAAGAACATTGGAATGTGAGCTATTAATATTTGATGTAAGCGCACTTGAGAAAATTTGATCGGGTTTGCATGACTTGAAGTTTATGATGGAATTACATTAAAGCGGTTGCAACATTTTAACTTTGGATTTTTGGAAGTACCTGGCTAGCGAGCAAACAAAAACGTTTTACTTTCAACTTGTAATACGTGCGCTACCCAACGCGTGGTAAAAGCCGAAGTTGAGTGCAGTTAACGTACGAGCGGGAGCAATAAATAGCGTTCCAGTTGTAATCAAGCCCTAAATGGGGAAAATATTTTGATTTTAAATTTAGAATTTACATTTTTAGAGTACAGTGTCCTTTAATTATTTCAAAAGACTATCAACTTCAGGACGATGTAAACCTTTAATTATACAAAAAAATTTAAATGACTCAATACAACAAATAAAAAATGCAACAAAAAAAAAGGAATATATTTTAAATATATGTTTTTATCAGATTTACTCATTACGTACTGAATAATCGTAAAAATATTTGTGGAATGCGGATTCCTATTTTCAAGATATACAAGCAGAAGTAATCAAAAACGAAATTATTGTATATAGCATTTTGTTTTAATAGGAAAAATCTATTTTTATTTTTCTAAAAAAATAAAAATGATGACATTTATATCCCTTCTAGATGTTCAGTATCATTCTCTGAAGCTGTATTTATTACTAACAGCCTCTTGTGGCTAATAAGTCATTTTATATTGTAATATTTATTGCAAACTTCTACCATTAAAATTATTGGCTTCGCATTCTATATGATGACAACATCCTTAACACTAGATTAAGTAAAAAAGAATGCATAAAACAGCACATATTACATTTTTTTCCCTATGTTTATCTGTTTATGTGTAGCAATGCAGTAGAACCTAATTACGGTTGTTGATCTACCAAATAAATAGTCTATTAAATAAAGTCTTCTTTTGTTTTTATTCAGGAAGGACCAAGTGCTCTTTCAACTTATGCTCTGCGATTGGGGCCTGGAGAAGAGATACTCACATCATTGTCTAAATTTGTGCAGGAGAAGAAACTAAAAGCTCCATTTATTATAACTTGTGTGGGCAGTGTCACCAAAGCAACACTTAGACTGGCTAATGCAGACGCTGTGAATAGCAATGAGGTACCTGACAGGTCGACTGATGTGCTGGCTCAGTTTAAGTCATGCATAGATATAGAAGGATGACTGTGGAGTGTTTCAGGAGAAGTGTACTGTTTCTAATTATGTAATTATAAGGCTTCGATGCCAAACTACAAGCTGTTCGTAAAATCTGTTCTTTCTGTCTGTCACATGAAATGCAGAAAATGAAATGCATTTCCCCTGAAGGTATCCTGTCATCTTTAATTTGATATAATCTTTAATTAAACAGGTTGGCAATGCTGCATTTTTAAAATATGTAGGATCTTTCTTATGTCACATGAGAAATACCTTTCTCCATATGACCCTCATTACCATGTTCGTAAAACACAACAAACAGACAAAAAAGAAAAAGGACAAATTTTTCCTGCGCTGTAAGATAAACAGTTATCTAAAGCAGAAATAGTACTATTATGCATAATAGTGGGCTTCTTTTGCAGCTTTTTCACAGAATCGTTTACATGAATAGAAATGGTTATGTAAAATGTAAATAAATAATTTGATGCAGAAGCAAATCCTTTTTATTTATGTTAGTATTATTATCAAAATGACTTAATTGAACACTAATAAAAAAAAGCTAATATGACAAAGTATTTTATTGTTGCAGCATTGCTTGAAAAAAAAACTATGGGTCCGATTTAACATGCTGCGAATGCAGTTGTTTCCGTGCGAGCCTTCGGGCTCGCTGGAAACATAAGTTAAGAAGCAGCAGTCGTAAGACTTTGAGGTGGCAGACAGCAATCATCCCGATCAGATACGATCTGGATGATTGACACCCCCTGCTAGCAGCCGATTGGCCAGGAATGTGCAGGGGGCGGCATTGCACAAGCATTTCACCAGAAATGCTTGTGCAATGTTAAATGCTGGATTTAGTTACAGCAGATCATGTCTGCCTGACAGTTAATAAATCTACCCCTATGTGTTTAATCCCTGTAAATTGATTAAACACATAGTTAAAGGACAATCTACTTGAACATTTTTATTGTTTAAAAACATAGATAATTCCTGAATTACCCATTCCCAAGTTTTGAATAACCAGCACAGTTAAATTAATATACTTTTTACCTCTGCATCTAAGCCTCTGCTGACTGCCCCCTTATTTCAGTTCTTTTGACAGACTTGCACTCTAGCCAATCCCTGCTGACTCATAAATAACTCCAAGTGAGTGAGCACAATGCTATCTATATGTCACACATGAACTAGCACTCTCCAGCTGTAAAAAACTGTCAAAATGCATTGAGATAAGATGCAGCTTTCAAGGGCTTAGAAATGAGCATATGAGTCTACCTAGGTTTAGCTTTTAACAAAGAATTCCAAAGGGAACAAAGCATATGTGATGATAAAAGTAAGCTGGAAAGTTGTTTAAAATTGCATGCCCTATCTGAATCATAAAAGTTTAATTATGACTAGACTGTCCCTTTAAAGTTAGCTACTGGTCTGAAGCTGAATACTGAGCTAAACAGGGAAAATGTATATGAGTTTATTACCAATCAATCACAGGATGCATTTAGCTCCTCCCAATCTGAAGATGACTTTAACTATGTGTTTAACACCTTTGCTGGAATTAAATACATTTATAGGCAGGCAGTGTGATAATAAAATGCCCATTAGTAAAAAATTGATCAATATTGTAAAAAATGTATTTAAAGGGACAGTCAACACCAGAATTGTTGTTGTTTTAAAAGATAGAGAATCCCTTAATTACCAATTCCCCAGTTTTGCATAACCAACACAGTTATAATTATACACGTTTTACCTCTGTAATTACCTTGTATCTAAGCCTCAGCAGACTGTCCCCTTATTTCAGTTCTTTTGACAGACTTGCATTTTAGCCAATCAGAGCTGTCTCCAGGGTAAATTCACAAGCATGAGCTCAATGTTATCTATATGAAACACATGAACTAATGCCCTCTAGCGGTGAAAACCTATCAAAATGCATTTAGATTAGAGGCAGCCTTCAAGGTCTAAGAAATTAGCATATGAACCTCCTAGGTTTAGCTTTCAACTAAGAATACTAATAGAACAAAGCAAAATTTGTGATAAAAGTAAATTGGAAAGTTGTTTAAAATTACATACCCTATCTGAATCATGAAAGTTTTTTTTGGATTTGACTGTCCCTTTAATAAATGTTTATTTTTTATTGAGTATGAGTACAAATATTCAAACGTTATATTCAAACATTCAAATGTTTCATTTGATCATTAGACAATTAAGTTTGAATATTCACATTGTACATTCAGTGGCCCTCTTCCAATTCATAAGATTTTGCTGTAACAAAAACGTCCTTTCTTAAAGTTCTCCTATCTATTAGTAAGGGTATCCATTTGAAATAGTTAAGAAGACTGGATCATCGGGTTTTATTACATTTGGATAAGGTAAACACATGAAAACTATAAGCAATATAATTTACTAAAGCTTTGTTTGCAGTGGTTTGTTTTTTTGCTGGCATTTTTGCAGAACTTTATGAAAGCAAATTATAGTTTTCCAAACTTGAAAGCAAAAAGTGATTTAATCTATATTGATGATGATTTTTTTACTTCGACTTGTAACATGCTTGTCTTTTATAATTACATTTTTTTAACACTTAGGGGCTGAATTATCATTGTGTGAGTGGACATGATCCAATATTGCGGGTCATGTCCGCTGCACATCGATAAATGCAGACAGCATACGCTCTCGGCATTTATCATTTCACCAGCAGTTCTTGTGAACTGCTGGTGCAATACCGCCCTCTGAAGATTTGCAGCCAATCAGCCGCTAGCAGGGGGTGTCAATTAACCCGATCGTATTCGATCAGGTTGATTTCCGGCGATGTCTGTCCGCCGCCTCAGAGTAGGCGGACAGGTTATGGAGCAGAGGTCTTTATAACTTGTGTTTCTGTTGAGCCTGAAGGCCCGCCAGAAACACGAGGCATCAAGCTCCATACAGAGTTTGATAAATATGTCCCTTAATATCAATCATAAATGAACATTGTGTCAAATATATTTTAGTTGTGTACAAATTTCATACTGAACAAGTACAAACAAACAAATGTGACCAAATCACAAATTAACATAGGTAAAGAGAATGGTTGTGCTCAGAGGTGTGGCTTTTAAAGAGAATAACACTTTATTGAAGAATCTTGTTTAAAAAAATATGGAGGATATAAAAATAGTAGTCTTGCTTGTTTTATGCCCCTATCGATATTTAATCACAGACTATCCCAATATTAAATATCTTACTTTATATAGGAAGATAAATAAATCCAATCATTGTGGGATAATCTGCGCAATTTGTTTTTTAAATGGAAAATATATTAGTTTTGTTTTTTTCAGTGCAAAGTTAAAACAAAGAGAAAACAGTGAAAACTCAGCATTTCTCTGAAAAAATGGTGGCATGTGGATTGGAAAAGATCAGTGTTTTTCAGTCTTCAAAGCACACTATAAAACACAGGTGAAATAATTAGATGATCTGTAACCATGGTTACTAACCTGCTCTAACCTAAGGTCATTTTGAAAAATCTGGCCTGTTAGTGTGCCCTGAGAACTGGAATAGAGAAACACAGGAAAATATCCAAATTGGATATTTGTTGTTAATATTTGTTGTATTGAAATATTAGAATGGTAAAATTAAGAGCAAAGCAGAGGAGGCTCTACCATTAGCCAAAGAGACGATCGCCTAAGGCCTCACTCATGATGGGCCCTCGCACAAGGCCATAGAAAAAAATATAACCTTTTCTTTCAGATCAAACAGGTATTGGTGGCATAGTAGCCCAGACTACTGGCTTCTAACAAGCACATGTGAGAAGGACGACACACTTTTTAGAGTGTGCAAATCGGCAGGTTTCAATAAAAATCAAAAAGAAAAATAAACTGCTACACGTTTCGGCCCATATTTAGATTTTTATAAAACCTGCCAATTTGCATAACCCCAACTGATGCCAACCTGACTGGTTATCGTCCAGGAATACTGGGGGTATTGCTGCAAGCTACCTTCTCCATTTTTTGGAGCTTACGTGTGCAGGTTTCACAGTGTAAATTTGTGTAATCTATTTGTAGGTTCCTATAACCAAGGTATCCTCCATTTTAATAATATAATAAAAGTGTAACTTTTAAATGCAGCAGTTTTTTAAGGGAGCTATTTGAGCACTCGCAAGCTCTTATTTTTTGTCACACTCTAAATGGTGTGACGTCCCTCTCACATAGCATTACCCATAGAGGAGTAGCACCCGGTAGTCTAACCGGTTTTTGACCCCACATTACTAGCACAGTGTCACATTCACCTCCATTTGCAATTGCATGAGCAGGGGATGAAACAGAAGTGTCCAGGCTGATGTGTTTGGTAATAAAGCTCAGTACTTTTTACCATACTTCTTTCCCTTGCAGCAAGAAAGCACTGAACTAGAGGGTAGTGTGACAGTTGCTCCCTCCTCAATCACTCCCTTTAGCTGAGCTGTCGACAGTCCTGTGTGAGGCGTTAAAGTGAAAGTAAATCCAAGCATTTTACAATCGCTAGAATTGACTTTGGAAACAAATAAAAGGGACTTTCATTCATGAAGTGTAAGATACTTCATGTAGAAAGCTCCTTTATTTGTTTTAACTGATCTCCGTTTTTAGCAGAACAGCAGCCCACGGCTAAAAATGTTTTGGCTAAGAGGTGACGTTTTCGCCTCTTAGCCAATAGCCATGCAGTAAATCCGGCTTGGCGCCCATGGGAGCCGGATTTACCGCACGGCTATTGGCTAAGAGGTGAAAACGTCACCTCTTAGCAAAAAAGTTTCTTAGCCGTGCTGTAGCAGCTAAGAACGGCAATCGGTTAAAACAAATAAAGCAGCTTTCTACATGAAGTATCTTACACTTCATGAATGAAAGTCCCCTTTATTTGTTTCAAAAGTCAATCCTAGCGATTGTAAAATGCAAGGATTTACTTTCACTTTAAGCCCTTCCAGGGCCGGATTGGGCTACCGGGATGCTGGGACATTTCCCGGTGGGCCGCCGTAGATAGGGCCGAATAGTTAATGCCTCACTCATGTGGCTAAGTTGAAGCAGGAGTAAACAGAGCGCAGGGCTGCCAGAAATGTATTACATTTGTCTCCCTGCACAGCCCATGCGCACTCTGTAAAATTACTGCACCTAAAGCCTTTCTGCTAGTTATGCAGGCTATGACAGTATTGGGACTCGTCCCGCCCCCAAAACAGCCTGATTGTATTTCTGCATGGCCTGCTGCTTGAATTCAAAGTGCAGTCTCCCCCTCCTCCTCTCCCGAGCGCCGCACTGATACATCACTGACTTCACAGCCTTACACAGGCACTGCAGGCAGAAGACCAGTAAACTACAGTAAGGACAGGATGGGCTAGGAGGGGGCTGCTAACTAAAGTAATTTATGTCTGCTAAGCTTCTTTATTGTCTGCTGTTGTCTGGTTAGGTCAAAGGGCCCCCAGCCTGCCTCCCTTTGATCATCACTTCTGGTGCATATATATGTATATATATATATTTATAATATTTGTATGTATATATATATATATATATATATATATATATATATATATATAAATATGTGTATGTATATAACTATATATATATATATGTGTGTGTATATAACTATATATATATGTGTGTGTGTATATATATATATATATATATATATATATATATATATATATGTATATATATATATATATATAAATATATATATACACACACACACACACACACACATTTTTTTGTGTTAAAGAGATATGAAACACAAAATGTATCTTTCATGATTCAGATAGAGCATGACATTTTAAATAACTTTCTAATTTACTTCTATCATCTAGTTTGCTTTGTTCTGTTGGTACCCTTTGTTGAAAAGCATACCTACGTAAATACAGGAACATCAATGCACTAATGGGAAGTTTTGTGATGATTGGTGGTTGCTCATATACAACTCATGTTATTGACTCACCCCATGTGTTCAGCTAGCTCCCAGTATGCCATTGCAGCTTTCTTCAACAAAAGATACCAATAGAATGAAGCTAATTTGATAATAGTAGTAAATTCAAAAGTGGAATCCAAGGGGCCGAATTGATCAATACCTTGGGTCGTCTACTTAAAAAAATATGTAGTTTTGCCAGGTAACTGTAAAAAACAAGGTTCTGTTTAAATGGAGTGACAGCAAAATGCTAAAAATTCTATGGTATTTTGGGCAAGTTCTTCTCTTAAAGTTCCCGTAGTGAAGGGGTTAAGGCAGTGACGTGCAGTCACAGGAGGCAGGTGAGGCAGTGCCTCCCCTGGCCAATCCATGTAATAACAGCCTTTATTTAAAATTAAAAAATAAAAAAATTAGATTTTTTTTTTCCATATTTTTTTTATTATAAAATAACGTGACCCCCCCACCCCTCCACCAAAATCAGGATTCTGTTTGTGTCAACACGTGTAAATTTTATTAATTATTATATAAATAAAGTCCGTAATATACTTGTCATCAATACATTCATATTGCGCAAGACAAGGACAGCCGGCTGTCCTTGCATTGCGCAATATGAATGTATTGACTACTGTGGAAGTGTATGGGACGCTGAGAGACTGCCACCAAGAGGAGAAAAGGTGCTAATGCAGTGCTCTCCAGTGCGCCCCATACGCTTCCACAGGAGGCTAGCCTCCGTCCTGGCCGCTTCTCAGTCTCACAGTAGTCTCAGCCAATCAGATTCAGAATTCAGAACTCGTCTGAATCTGACTGGGGCTGGCTGTCTCTGAGTGCCGGGCGGGAAAGAAATAGATCCTTCCGCGTGTCACGTGCGGTCACGTGTCAGAGCAGCTCAACGCAGACTAGAGTCAGAGGTGGGTGTCAGTCGATTGATCGAAGTGCTTATGCTATTACTCAGTCTATGTTACTTACTTGAGTCTGCACTCTGCTCTCTCTTACTACTAGTACTGAACGACCGTTAACACTGCAGTCAGCAACCGGAGCGTAGAAGACTACTTGTTATCTATATTTGGCGCATCTTCTTTTTAGGTAGGTGTCCGTGGCGGTGGCGGGCCTCAGCCTGGCGGCAGTGTGAGACAGACTTAACTAACTAAGTTGACTTGACTGTTGTTGTCGTGTTCATTCATTCAATGTGATTGTGCAATGTGTTGATGACTTTAATGACTTAAAAAAAACAGGCGCTACAGCTTTTATAGTGACTGAGCCTGCTGGGGCCCTGGGCCAATCTTTTATTTTAGGTGGCACTAAGTTGAAGTTAGATAACTAAACTTGAGTTGAACTTGATATACATTTATTACAACGAACTTGCAGCCTCGCTGCCAAAATAGTCAAGTCACTTCCCTTAGGCAGCGAGGCTGCAAGTTCGTTGTAATAAATGTATATCAAGTTCAACTCAAGTTATCTAACTTCAACTTAGTCTAGTGCCGCCTAAAATAAAAGAAAATATTGTCCCAGGGCCCCAGCAGGCTCAGTCACACGACAAGGAAGTTGGTTTCTTATTCAAGCTGTTTCTTATTCGTTAAATTCTGTTTCTTATTCATGGAAGTTGGTTTCTTATTCAATTTTTTTGTCAGACTGCTTTAAATTTACTTTAAAATAAAAAAATAGGTTTTATTAAAATAATAATATGATTCATATAATGTAGTTACACAGAGGTGGAATCTCTTTATATAACAATTAGATATACAAACTTGAAAAAAGGGCATACGTTGGTGGCACCACTACAAATATTACTATTTTGAATAAATAACATATATTTTCAAAGGGTTAATAACCATTGGGCCACTGATTTCACTATGAATTTATACAGGGTAGATCCCCCTCCATGTCATGCAATTGTTTTTAGCCTGGCCCAATGGTGTTTTTGGCACAGAAATTGATGCCAACCCTGGCATAGGTGACATAATTCTCAATTTTGAATAAGTAACAGATATTTTCAAAGGGTTAATAACCATTGGGCCACTGATTTCACTATGAATATCTACAGGGTAGATCCCCCTCCATGCCATGCTATTGTTTTTAGCCTGGCCCAATGGTTATTAACCCTTTGAAAATATCTGTTACTTATTCAAAAATGAGAATTATGTCACCTATGCCAGGGTTGGCATCAATTTCTGTGCCAAAACACCATTGTGTCAGGCTAAAAACAATTGCATGGCATGGAAGAGGATCTGCCCTGTATATATTCAAAGTGAATCAGTGGTCCAATGGTTATTAACCCTTTGAAAATATCTCTTACTTATTCAAAATTGAGAATTATGTCACCTATGCCAGGGTTGGCATCAATTTCTGTGCCCAAAACTCCATTGGGCCAGGCCAAAAATAACTGCATCGCATGGAGGGGGATTTACCCTGTATATATTCAAAGTGAAATCAGTGGCCCAATGGTTATTAACCCTTTGAAATGATCTGTTACTTATTCAAAAATGAGAATTATGTCACCTATGCCAGGGTTGGCATCAATTTCTGTGCCCAAAACACCATTGGGCCAGGCTAAAAACAATTGCATGTCATGGAGGGAGATCTAACCTGTATATATTTATATTGAAATCAGTGGCCCAATGGCTATTAACCCTTTGAAAATATCTGTTACTTATTCAAAAATGAGAATTGTGTTACCTATGCCAGTGTTGGCATCAATTTCTGTGCCCAAAACACCATTGGGCCAGGCTAAAAACAATTGCATGTCATGGAGGGAGATCTAACCTGTATATATTCAAAGTGAAATCAGTGGCCCAATGGTTATTAGCCCTTTGAAATGATCTGTTACTTATTCAAAAATGAGAATTATGTCACCTATGCCAGGGTTGGCATCAATTTCTGTGCCCAAAACACCATTGGGCCAGGCTAAAAACAATTGCATGTCATGGAGGGAGATCTAACCTGTATATATTTATATTGAAATCAGTGGCCCAATGGTTATTAACCCTTTGAAAATATCTGTTACTTATTCAAAAATGAGAATTGTGTTACCTATGCCAGTGTTGGCATCAATTTCTGTGCCCAAAACATAATTGGGTCAGGCTAAAAACAATTGCATGTCATGGAAGGGGATCTGCCCTGTATATATTCATAGTGAAATCAGTGGCCCAATGGTTATTAACCCTTTGAAAGTATCTGTTACTTATTAAAAAATGAGAATTATGTTATCTATGGCAGGGTTGCCATCAATTTCTGTGCCAAAAACACTATTGGGCAAGGCTAAAAACAATTGCATGGCATGGAGATGGATCTACCCTGTATATATTCATAGTGAAATCAGTGTCCCAATGGTTATTAACCCTTTGAAAATATCTGTTACTTATTCAAAAATGAGAATTGTGTTACCTATGCCAGTGTTGGCATCAATTTCTGTGCCCAAAACACAATTGGGTCAGGCTAAAAACAATTGCATGTCATGGAAGGGGATCTGCCCTGTATATATTCATAGTGAAATCAGTGGCCCAATGGTTATTAACCCTTTGAAAGTATCTGTTACTTATTAAAAAATGAGAATTATGTTATCTATGGCAGGGTTGCCATCAATTTCTGTGCCAAAAACACTATTGGGCAAGGCTAAAAACAATTGCATGGCATGGAGATGGATCTACCCTGTATATATTCATAGTGAAATCAGTGTCCCAATGGTTATTAACCCTTTGAAAATATCTATTACTTATTCAAAAATGAGAATTATGTTATCTATGCCAGTGTTGGCATTAATTTCTGTGCCCAATTGGGCCAGGCTAAAAACAATTGCATGTCATGGAGGGTTGCATGCATGTCATGTCATGCAGCATTGAAGTAAAAAGTATGTTTGAAACATATTTTAATGGGCCTGGATTTCTAGATCTCATAATCAGAGCAAGCATTGTGTTATCTGGCAAGAGTTTCTGTTACAATCCTTTAGACTAAAAACAGATGTTTACTAAGTTGACCAGTTTTCCAAGACACCATTGAAAGGGAGATGAAACCCATATGTTTTCTTTCATGATTTAGAAAGAGCATGCAATTTTAAATAACTTTCCAATTTACATCTAATATCTGATTTTTTTTCATTCTTTTGATATCCTTTGTTGAAAAGCATATCTAAATATGCTCAGAAGCTACTGAGCATATTTAGATATGAATTTCAACAAAGGATATCTGGTTTTCTTCATTCTTTTGATATCCTTTGTTGAAAAGCATATCTAAATATGCTCGGTGGCTAATGAGCATATTTAGATATGATTTTCATCAAAGGATATCTGGTTTTCTTCATTCTTTTTATATCCTTTGTTGAAAAGCATATCAAAATATGCTCAGTAGCTACTGAGCATATTTAGATATGAATTTCAACAAAGGATATCTGGTTTTCTTCATTCTTTTGATATCCTTTGTTGAAATTCATATCTAAATATGCTCAGTAGCTACTAAGCATATTTATATATGCTTTTCAACAAAGGATATCAAAAGAATGAAGAAAATAAGCTATCCTTTGTTGAAAATCATATCTAAATATGCTCATTAGCTACTGAGCATATTTAGATATGCTTTTCAACAAAGGATATCAAAAGAATGAAGGAAATCAGATATCCTTTGTTGAAATTCATATCTAAATATGCTCAGTAGCTTCTAAGCATATTTAGATATGCTTTTCAACAAAGGATATCAAAAGAATGAAGAAAATCAGATATCCTTTGTTGAAAATCATATCTAAATATGCTCAGTAGATTCTGAATGGTGGCTGCATATAGATATTGGCTCGTCCATGTGCAATTGCTATTTCTTCAACAAAGTATATCTAAAGAATGAAGGCGTATCCGATTCCTAGACACTGCCTCACCAGCCTCTGAAGTCACCGCACATCACTGGGTTAAGGAATATTATGGCTCTACTGCGTGTTCGTTATCTTCAGACGATAGATGAACCCGTTTTTCTATCCATAAGTCTCCCTAAGATTATGATTTATATCAAACAAATGTAAGTGGGAATGAGAGCAAAGGTTTTAAATAGGAAAACTAATAAAATAACTGGTGGAATAGTTATGTCAGGTTAAATAAGTAATAATAATACAAAGGAAAGAAATGAGAGTCAGAAAATGTTTTCATAAAATAAATGTGTTTGAAAAGCATCATAAAGTTGTGTGAGTGTGTGTGTGTGTGAGTGTGTGTGTGAGTGTGTGGGGGGGGGGGGTGTGGTATTGTAGGATATTTAAATGACGTAACGGTTTTAAATTAAAAAAAAAACATACACCAAGTTATGCACTTTGTATTGTCATTCTAATTCATTGCAATAGGGACCACAATTAGGGAAAGGAGGTATCCCTTGACAATGCATTTCAGATCATTCTGGCAGTGAATGGGTTAACCTGACTTTGTCATTCATGAGATTCCAACATCTTAGAAATGTCACTGACTGGTTTCACTGCATTCTAAGACTTCTGAAGTAAAATAAATGTAATATTGAGTGTTCTTTTTTTTGTACTTGCTACAAATTTTGTTCAACTTTATTTATCTCATATTTACAGATTATTTACCTAGAAGAGAAACTGGAAATTGTTTCCTTAGTGGGCACATTAAACGAATATGCTCACCTGCACATATCATTATCTGACAAAGATGGGAAAACAATTGGAGGACATGCCATTGGGGACTTGAAAGTCTTTACCACCGCTGAAATAGTTATTGGAGAACTTAGCGACCTACAATTCACTCGGGAGATGGATGAACGCACAGGCTTTCATGAACTTGTCATTAGGCCTCGCTCGGAACATGTTAGCAGTAGCGCTGCTAAATTATGTTCTTTTTTTTTTCCAAGCAAGTGAATGAAATAAATTTGTTTCAGAGCATGTCTTTACGTTGCTCTTAGCACCGGTGTATTGATTGAAGCCATTTTAACACGCACAACATAATCAGTCATGTATGAAATAGGAACGGCTGAATGATTTCAAGAAATTCTTTAAATATCTTACCAATTGTTTAGGCTTTTTATTAGCATTTTTTTTTTAAATCTTTCTTTTTTTCAGGCTTTCTGAGCTGTTCCTCAGAGATTTTATAAATCTGATTGTCCCAAAGGGGATATAGGGTAGTGTCACTGACTCAGAGGTCTAATGGATGTACTGTTTACTCATCTTTACAAAGTTACTATAACCCCCTAATTGGGAAGGATAGCTCAAACAAGCACAGAGAAGCAGTTGTCAGAAAAGCGTGACTTGAGTTTAAAGAATCTGTTAGGCGCAAATGCTTTGCATTGTCCTGCTGTACACTGTTTGGCCTAATACACATAACCTACTTATTAGAAGTTCTTTTCTTTTCTTTTTTCAAATAAACACAGACTGCGATGATAGTGAATAAACAGATTAAATGCTGTATTTTTTGTTGGTGTTTTTTTAATAACAGTTTATAGTTAAAGATTAAAACAAAATGCTATGTTCTTGGAAACAGCGGAATATTTTTTATTTTAAAGGTAACAGCAATTACAATATAGTAATGGTATTTTATCAGGTAATAATTCTGAAAATATAGGGGTTGATCACAATCATAAAAATATACTCATACACTTTATTGGTGAATTTTAAAGGATTGCAATAGACCCTATTATATGACTCTCTATGACTCTCTCTCTCTCTCTCTCTCTCTCTCTATATATATATATATATATATATATATATATATATATATATATTAAGCTAAAAATATTATTATTTTCTAAAAATGTCATAAAAAATAAAAAAAATCCTCCACTACGCACAAAATATAGAGAAAATAACTCATTGTGTAGTTCATTAACAAATCTAGACAGGCTAGAAGGCTTTTTTCCCACAGAAAACCTCTGAATTACATTGTTTCCAATGCAGCAAAGGATTCTGGGTAAGATATGCAAATGAGGTTCACGACACACCTTTTTATTTCAGGTCTGCGTTTCAGCAGTTTCCCTTTTCTATATATGTACATACACACAGGGCTTTTTTGTGTGGGGGTACCACTACCTCTGCTATCTCATTGCAGCTAATATTTGTAATTATCATGTAAATACTCACAAGAGTGGGCAGCAAAATGTATCAAGCATTGTAAAAAACCTTGTCACTTTGCTTTTCTGAAAGGTTCTGAGCACAATATATCACTAAATAATCAATGAGTACTGGTACCTTTTTATTTACAAAATCCCCCACTGTATATATATATATATATATATATATATATATATATATATATATATATATATATATATATATATATATAATACTGTCCCTTGCACAGGATATACCCTCCTTAGGTCGTCTGCCTGGGTGCAGCAATGCAACAAATATCCCTTGTAAAATAACTGCACTCACAGGTCTTTTTTAAGGTGGAGAACAAAAAAAGCCTCTTTTTAATGAAACGTTTTCAGTGAACTTTTCCCCGTCATCAGCATACATATGGGGACCAGTTCCCTGAAAACGTTTCATTAAAAAGAGGCTTTTTTTGTTCTCCACCTTAAAAAAGACCTGTGAGTGCAGTTATTTTACAAGGGATATATATATATACAGTATATATATATATATATATATATATATATATACAGTATATATATATATATATATATATAAATATATATATATATATATGTATATATGAGAAATGGACTGATCTTAGCAAACAAAAAATTGTTGTTTATTTCATAGGTGACTTTTCAGGGTGCAAAACACCTTCCTCAGACCAAACCAGATTGGTATTAGAAACAAACTTTTAATTACACCCATAGGTGTTTTGTTACCATAGACCACAGCGTAAATAAAAGGTGTACAAGGATAGTACATTCTAGAAAAATATAGAGCATCAAGCTTAAGATATAGTTGCTATTTACCAGACCTAACAACCTGTAGCCAGGCACTTTCTAGCAATGGGACATACAGTGTCTGATTTATGATTCATCCTGATAGACAATGTCCCCCCACTTAGGAGGGGTGGTGTTCGCAATAAGAAACTATTACAATTGGAAGCTAAATGGATTCACAGGCTGGGAACCCTCCATCCTAATTAACTTTTTGTAACTTTTCTTGTAACTTCTTTTTACTGGCTTGGTCGGAGGGTAACCTCAGAGCTGAGACACTGGCCTGGAGTCACCTTCTGGGCACCCAGTGACCACACCTGAGTTATATCAGGGTGGCCATTAAGGACAATGCCCCTGGCTACCAGTAAATAACTCTTTGTGAATGCTAGCATATTAAGCGTGCCTTGTACCTTCATGGATATTCCATGCGTGTCTAGCCTGGGTTGCCTAACTTTGGGGCTCCCACCTGATCCTGTCTGAATTTCCTAAGTAAATTGTGGTCCTGAATTTCTATGGTCTTCCTATGTGTGGGCCACCTTTGTGGTGCCATAAATGTTATAATTTCTTTTTATATATATATATATATATATATATATATATATATATATATATATATATATATATATATATATATATATATATATATATATATATATAATTCTTCTTTATTTGTATATGCATGCTTGCATCTATTTTATGTCCCACAAAAGCCAAGGGCTAAAATGCCTATACCTGATTGCCCTTTGTTACAGAGTCCAGTGATCTGCACTGTGAGGCCTGTTGGTTCTGGCACAGTTTTTTTATTTCTATTATAAGAAGAGTGATTTATGCATCATATACTGTACCTTGTTCTATGGCTTTTGCATCCTTTATTATTCTTAGCAAGTGTGGTATTTTAATTCAGTTGTAGTCATTATGATCTTTACATGCTATATGCCCATATATGCAATGCACTTTCTGATTGGTTTAAAGAGAAAAGCCTCTATCTGACTTGCTAATTACTGTTTTCAAACCTTGTGCATTTGTTAAACCCAATATGCTATAGACAGATTTATTGTCCCCTGTACGCCCTGCTTAAATTTTAACATTATTCCCACCCCGGAAATAGCCACGCCCACTGGGCGATCCGGCAACACATCTGGTTCAGTCTGATAGATAACGCTGAATATCTGCTTATACCGCTAAGTAATCTGTTTAGTTCTGGACAGGCAGGCTGTTTATTGCCATTATGCTGCTCTGTGGGAATATATATCTTTGTATATTAATTTAACTAGCTAGATACCGGGTATGTGCTCATCACATCTATCTAAACCCTGATATTGCTCAACATATTTTGTATGTAATCCCATGCTTTTTTCCAATACTTCACTTGTTAGGTTTGGTAATAAAAGCAACTACAGGGGATGTTCTATATTTTTCTAGTATGCACTATCCTTGTACACCATTTGTTTACACTGTGGTCTCTATGCTAACTAACACCTGTGGGTGTAATTATCCACTGGTGAAGGGGTCTCCAGTATTAGTAATGGTTAAAAGTCAGACAAAAAGTGTTGATATTAAACAACATCAAATGGAACATGTTTGTCAGTGGATATAGAGGCTCGACACTGCTAGCCAATAGAATGAGAGAGCAATAGCTGTGATTGCATGCATGATTGCTAATTATTGGTTAGAGAAGAAAATATTAAACAATGTCAATTAGGATATGATTGTCAGTGGACATAGATGCTCAGCTCTGCTATACAATAGAATTAGAATTAAAAAGAAAAGGTATGTGTGTATTTATTGCAGGATCTCTCAATTCATAAAGTCATATATTATGTGTCAAGCAATAATGGAAGACAGTCCTTTGAACAAATGTGCTTAAAAATTAAGCTCCCTGTGAATAGTGATACACCACATTTTAACCTAAATTAAATGGGTGCACACAATATAGGTATGGACTGTCAATTGAATACAACAGTCTAAATAAAATATATAATAAACAGATCATAAGTAAGCATATTATTTGAATGTCTACCGTATTTCTAATGTCATAAGACCATTTCATACATAACGAAAACTAGCTTATTATATACTGGCAAGACAGAGACTAGATGATAACATAACGATGATACTGGAAGACATTAGATACCGTGTCAGATCAGCAGACTTCTAAAAAATATTATTGGTCTACCTGTATAAGCGGCAATCAGGGACTTAGACTGTGTAAAAACATTCTTTTTTTTATATCAACAGGTAAAAAATGATCATACTGTCCCACATATGCAGTATTGACATGATAGCATTATCCATAACCAGAGGTCAAGATTTTTTAAAATAGGCTCCCAAAGCCCTACACACTTGCCTATTTATATAGTGTAGATCTCACTATGTATAAGATCATTGAACCACACTTATAAGTGACAATCAGGCACCCTGAAATTTGTTATAAGGCCACTTATGAGAAGGGTATTACCCATTAACAAAGATGTCATTATCCTCTGAAGACCAATATAGTATGGTGGGAGAGTTAAACCACACCTAGTAACCACATTTTTAAGGACCTCATAGTTGAATTCAGTGTACAGCCACTGTAATAGACAACAATGGTGAGCTAATAGGAGATTATAGCCTCAGGAGGCAACAACTCACTAGCTATGAACTAGTAGGAAATTGAATCCTGACATCCACCCACCCTCACCATGAGCAATAGGACTTGCCCATTAGTGTGGGGGGTAGGAGGTATGTAACGTCTTCAATCCGCAGACTGATAAATTCATACCATTACAGATAGCAATACATGTGTATGTATATATATATATATATATATATATATATATATATATATGTGTGTGTATATATACTGTATATATATATATATATATATATATATATATATGTGTGTGTGTGTGTATAGTATGTATACACACACATATATATATATTTATATATATATATATATATATATATGCTCCACATAACTTTATTTTCTAAAAATTTGAGTATAAAATTTTTGTTTAAAAGCATGCAAAGCACAATTTGAACTAGGAAGGAAACTGATTTTTGGCTGCTTAGTAGTTAATAATTATTAAGCTCCCAGCTAAGTCAAATTACATGAGTAAAAGAGGAAGAGTAAAAATAAATATAGCAATCTCTCTTTTTATGAATGCAATCTCTTTCTTATGAATAGTGTAGCACAACATCATAAATGCCATTTTTTACTGTAGTACTACGTTGTGAATAGGCGCATTCCACAACGGCTGCTATGGAACGACATGTCAAGAAACTCATTTTAGTGACAAATGATCATAGTTAATATCATTGGAAAAAAAGACACCAAGTTCATAGAGTTCATTCCTCTTTACACAGCCATACAGTCTTATGTTAATCCTCTAGAAGGTAAAAATGTCATACAAAAGCCAATTGGTGGCATAGCTATAAAATGCGGATGGTAAACTCTCTGGGACAGTAGCTCCCTGTGCTCAGATGAATTCTATTCTATTCGCGTTATACCCTTGCTATTGTTTGCATTCCCTAAAGAGCTTTGTATATTCTTAACTGCGGCATGACATAACACAGTAAAATATCACTGACAATTACTGCTTTGACCTACAGATAATGCAGCATCATGGCACGATTATTACAAGGGTACCTAAACACAGTTTACCAATATGTTATGCTAAGCACTTTGAACTATGGCCTACAGAAAAATGTGCTTTAGCTAAGTATTCATAGCTAATTTATTTTCATCTCTGTACTTGATGATTTCTTCCTTTTCCTGTAGGAGAAACAATTTCAATAACAATATCAGGATATAAGCCATATTTTTTTTTTTTTTTTTTTAATAATTTTTATTGAGGAATAATGCAAAATGTAACAATTCAAGCAATAATTCGCAAGACATGTAGGTACAGAAATAATCACATTAACACTGGGAAAAGAATATAGAGTAAAATAGAACATTGATATACTCATTGTCCCCAGATATAGGCATGCCTAGCAAGGAATCTAAGTAGCATCTAAATATGCGAGAAGAGATAGGAATATGCAACCTCATGTTTTCTATTATACAGTATCCCCATTAGAGTACATTAACTTAGACATAACGCTTGCCCCTAGAAACACAAATAAAGGCCACTCTTGGACCTCCTGAAATATAACTATGTCGTAGCAGGGGGCCTTGGGGGAAAGGAGAACAAGAAAATAAGGGCCACTCATGGACCCAGGATGTAAATGAAAAAGGTAGGTGACAACACTTACTTATAGTGAGTTACTCTTATAAAGGGGTAGCACCTGGATATATATTAGTGAGTAACTGAGAGTGAAATATGGAGAGTAATATATGGAGGTTAATTATATAAGTTAGTGTGCTCTCATTGACGTATATACGCGAACCAACCGCAGGGGGACTGTTAATAGGGACAGCCATTCAGTAGCAACTTTAGCAGGCTGAGGAATATTTGAACAGTCTAGATAAAAGGGAGAACACATGGGCGGAAGGGCAATACATTTATATCTGGGGCTTTAGACCTGTGTTAAGCGCTATGCAAACTGAGAACACTAGTGACATAGTATATGCTAGCACGCTGGCAAACAAGGGCATGCTATCCCCGAAACAGTACTGTTACCCCAAGGAAAGAAAAGAGATAATAAACACATATTGGAAATACTACAATACGTTAGCATTATACTGGCCGTTAAGGCTGGAAGGCCAATCAGTCTGAGGAAGGTATGGGAAGACTTAATAAACATATATTGTGCTTCCACGCTAAATATATACACTCGTTTTACTGAATGTCAGAGTAATAGCCTCAATATACTGGCCGTGAAGGCTAAGAGGTCAATCATACCCAAACGCAAATGTCCATATACCAGCAGTCCAAATCATAGCGATAGGTTTATATCCATATGGGATCATACCTGGGGGCCCCCAGGATCAAAGGTTCGGCTGCTGCAACGTGTGCTTACAAAGTCAGTAAGAGGACGAGAGGTTCCTTTAAGAGTGTCCAAACCTGTTGCTCGATCTCCCGGACTCTCCCTCTCCAGAGCAGGGCAATAATAAACAGCGGATGGTTTCAGCGCCGTGACCATGTTCCAGGTCTCTGCGAAAGTGCTCAACTCACAGCAAGTGGATGCCGTCCCAGGCAGTTTTAATTCACCCTCTGTCTCCCTCCGCCTGTCAAGCTCCAGACATCTCCCGCCGGTGCATTTATCGCTATGTGAAAGGTACGTTTTTGTCTGGTTTGGAGATACAACATTTACTGCGCTGCTGGTTACTATTGAAAACACAGCTGTAGGCTGTTGCTGCCTAAAGGATTCTGTGTGTATATCACTCATAGCTGGAGCGCCCTCAGAAAAGTCCTCCACTGCTGTAGAATTCTTTACCGGTGAGCCCAAATATTTTGCTGCTTTCGCCAGAGTCTGAATCTGCGGTGCTGGTTTTGTCAGGTATGGGATTGGCTCTCGGGGACCTGTTTTTATTTTAGCTTTCTCTTCAGGGTCTCTTAGTGTCTCCTGACAGTGCCCCACTTGCCTGGCTATTACACGGATGCTCTCCCATTCAGCGTCCCAAGCCTGCAGTATCTTTGCATGGTGCTCCTGCAGCAGTCTTGTCACCGCTGCCAGTACTAATTCTGAGCTCAGCGCCATCTTTAGCGGGTACTCACATATGAGGAAGATGTCGTATTCTTCTGCTAACTCTCTTATATAGCAAGGATGATGGCAAGTAGATATAGGTAGTGTTGATGTCAGATGAGAATTGAAAACTGTCCAGTTGTATATAAACTGGTTTGGTAACCCAGGGACCTGGGGGTGTATTAGTGCGGGAACCCCAACAGCACCGACAGTCAGACAGTAGAGGCCTCTCGACCTCGTGGCTAGTCGCAGTGGAGTTAGCTGAGGAGCATAGGCAGGTCCGTGTAATGCTGGAGATTCCTGAATCTATCTCAAATAGCGAAGGATTGTTCATCAGCAGAAAAAGTAGTGAAAAGTGTTAAAATAAATCCTGAAATACAGCTTAAATGTGGTTGATATGTAGGAGCTCTTAACAGACACGTCCTGCCGCAACAGCTATAGGCTCCGCCCCCCCATATAAGCCATATTTATTATGTTTAAATAATAAATTATTATAATATTTTTGTAGTAAGTGATTTAGTGACTATGTAAAATGTTTAATAGATTTTTTTCTGATATATAAATATATATATATAAACCTTCTATTTTCTGATATATATATATGTTACGGGTAAAGTCAGATATGCGGGCAATCCAAGTATTACTCGGATAAAACTGACATTACCCAAGCGGCTGTGGGAAAAGCATGAAGTACTGTAATTCCCCCCTCTATACTCATTTTTTTTGCCTCTGTCTGGGGGGTTGAAGGGGAGCGCCCCACCGATCCTCTGGCATCCACCCCAAGTGAACCTTGGGAATGAGGTTTACCCCCTTGAACCCCCAGGCGGAGGCAAAAAAGATAGTGAAGATGGGGGAATTAGAGTGCATGCACTTTATCGAGTCACTGCATCAAACATATATAGCATGCACTGTGAGGGGATTTATGATCTTACATCGGGCTTTACCCACAGCCGCTTGGGTAATATCTGGTTTACCCAGGTAATCCTAGGATTAACCAATATATATAAATATATATATATATATATATATATATATATATATATATATATATATATATATATATATATTACCCTTTAGGTCTTAGGGAACCCTACCCTTTTTAATTTTTTTACTACAGATAATTAAACATTTTAGATAAAAATCTCAGCATCTGCTAAATGAAAACTACTTTAGGTAGGGCGATGCATATACTATATAAAACTGTGCCACCATTTTATATAGTATGGTTGCCATTTCACAATCCTGCGTCATTTCCGGCTTTTCCACGGATGTCCCTTGCACTTTAGCTTAGCTCACAAAATAAAAAGCGGAAGAGTTACATTTTTGCAGTTTTTTTTACAAAGTCTAAAAGTTGCAGAACAAATATATAAAAAAACCACCTCAGAATAATATAGAGAAATGCAGCCACTGCAAATGTACAGTTTAAAGGGACAGTCTAGGCCAAAATAAACTTTCATGATTCAGATAGAGCATGTAATTTTAAACAATTTTCCAATTTACTTTTATCACCAATTTTGCTTTGTTCTCTTGGTATTCTTAGTTGAAAGCTTAACCTAGGAGGTTCATATGCTAATTTCTTAGACCTTGAAGCCCACCTCTTTCAGATTGCATTTTAAAAGTTTTTCACCACTAGAGGGTGTTAGTTCACATATTTCATATAGATAACACTGTGCTTGTGCACGTGAAGTAATCTGGGAGCAGGCACTGATTGGCTAGACTGCAAGTCTGTCGAAAGAACTGAAAAAAGGGGCAGTTTGCAGAGGCTTAGATACAAGATAATCACAGAGGTTAAAAGTATATTATTATAACTGTGTTGGCTATGCAGAACTGGGGACTGGGTAATAAAGGGATTATCTATCTTTTAAAACAATAAAAATTCTGGTGTAGACTGTCCCTTTAAGCTCAATGACCGAGCATACAATCCCCCCCCCCCCAATTTCCTTCTATTATGAAATTTGCTTAGTTCCCATAGTATTGTTTGTTGAAGAGATATTTAGGTTGGTGTCTGGAGCATTACATGATAGGAAATAGTGCTGCCATCTAGTGCTCCAAACACGTGCACGTTCCTGAGCTTAAAGTGATTGTAAATCCTAGCGTTGTGAAGAGCTAGGATTGACCATTGGAACAAATAAAGGGGACTTTCAGTCATGAAGTATAAAATTAGTATTAGATTAGGGGGTGTTTTTATTTTCATAGGGATTAGGTTTAATTTTTTTATTTTTGATAATATTGGTTTAATATTTTCTGTAATGTTAGACTTTTTTATTTTTTGTCATTTTATATTAATTTAATTTAATCTTAGTTTTTTTTTAAGTACTGGTATAATTTTTTTATTTTAATTGTAATTTAGTATTTTATGTAATTTGGGGTTAATTTAGGGGGTGTTAGGTTAGGGGGCTTAGTAATTAAATTAGTTATTTGCGTTGGGGGGTTGGCGGTTTAGGAGTTAAAGTGACAGTCAAATCCAAAAAAAACTTTCATGATTTAAATAGGGAATGCAATTTTAAACAACTTTCCAATTTACTTTTATCACCAATTTTGATTTGTTCTCTTGGTATTTTTAGTTGAAAGCTAAACCTAGGAGGTTCATATGCAAATTTCTTAGGCCTAGATTTGGAGTTTGGCGGTAGAAGGGCTGTTAACGCTCCGCGGGCTTTTTTCTGGCCGCACCATAAATTTAACTCTGGTATCGAGAGTTCAAACAAATGCTGCGTTAGGCTCCAAAAAAGGAGCGTAGAGCATTTTTACCGCAAATGCAACTCTCGATACCAGAGTTGCTTACGGACGCGGCCAGCCTCAAAAACGTGCTCGTGCACGATTCTCCCATAGGAAACAATGGGGCTGTTTGAGCTGAAAAAAAGCCTAACACCTGCAAAAAAGCAGCGTTCAGCTCCTAACGCAGCCCCATTGTTTCCTATGGGGAAACACTTCCTACGTCTGCACCTAACACTCTAACATGTACCCCGAGTCTAAACACCCCTAACCTTACACTTATTAACCCCTAATCTGCCACTCCCGCTATCGCTGACCCCTGCATATTTTTTTTAACCCCTAATCTGCCGCTCCGTAAACCGCCGCAACCTACGTTATCCCTATGTACCCCTAATCTGCTGCCCCTAACACCGCCGACCCCTAGATTATATTTATTAACCCCTAATCTGCCCCCCACAACGTCGCTGACACCTGCCTACACTTATTAACCCCTAATCTGCCGAGCGGACCTGAGCGCTACTATAATAAATGTATTAACCCCTAATCCGCCTCACTAACCCTATAATAAATAGTATTAACCCCTAATCTGCCCTCCCTAACATCGCCGACACCTAACTTCAATTATTAACCCCTAATCTGACGACCGGAGCTCACCGCTACTATAATAAATGGATTAACCCCTAAAGCTAAGTCTAACCCTAACACTAACACCCCCCTAAATTAAATATAATTTAAATCTAACGAAATAAATTAACTCTTATTAAATAAATTATTCCTATTTAAAGCTAAATACTTACCTGTAAAATACATCCTAATATAGCTACAATATAAATTATAATTATATTATAGCTATTTTAGGATTTATATTTATTTTACAGGCAACTTGGTAATTATTTTAACCAGGTACAATAGCTATTTAATAGTTACCTAGTTAAAATAATAAAAAATTTCCCTTTAAAATAAATCCTAACCTAAGATATAATTAAACCTAACACTACCCTATCAATAAATTAATTAAATAAACTACCTACAATTACCTACAATTAACCTAACACTACACTATCAATAAATTAATTAAACACAATTCCTACAAATAAATACAATTAAATTAACTAGCTAAAGTACAAAAAATAAAAAAGAACTAAGTTACAAAAAATAAAAAAATATTTACAAACATAAGAAAAATATTACAACAATTTTAAACTAATTACACCTACTCTAAGCCCCCTAATAAAATAACAAAGCCCCCCAAAATAAAAAAAAATTATTTTGGGGGCTTTGTTATTTTATTAGTGGGCTTAGAGTAGGTGTAATTAGTTTAAAATTGTTGTAATATTTTTCTTATGTTTGTAAATATTTTTTTCTTTTTTGTAACTTAGTTCTTTTTTATTTTTTGTACTTTAGCTAGTTTATTTAATTGTATTTATTTGTAGGAATTGTGTTTAATTAATTTATTGATAGTGTAGTGTTAGGTTAATTGTAGGTAATTGTAGGTAGTTTATTTAATTAATTTATTGATAGGGTAGTGTTAGGTTTAATTATATCTTAGGTTAGGATTTATTTTACAGGTAATTTTGTAATTATTTTAACTAGGTAGCTGTTAATTAGTCAATAACTATTTAATAGCTATTGTACCTGGTTAAAATAATTACAAAGTTGCCTGTAAAATAAATATTAATCCTAAAATAGCTATAATATAATTATAATTTATATTGTAGCTATATTAGGATGTATTTTACAGGTAAGTATTTAGCTTTAAATAGGAATAATTTATTTAATAAGAGTTAATTTATTTCGTTAGATTTAAATTATATTTAACTTAGGGGGGTGTTAGAGTTAGGGTTAGACTTAGCTTTAGGGGTTAATCCATTTATTATAGTAGCAGTGAGCTCCGGTCGTCAGATTAGGGGTTAATAATTGAAGTTAGGTGTCGACGATGTTAGGGAGGGCAGATTAGGGGTTAATACTATTTATTATAGGGTTAGTGAGGCGGATTAGGGGTTAATACATTTATTATAGTAGCGCTCAGGTCCGCTCGGCAGATTAGGGGTTAATAAGTGTAGGCAGGTGTCGGCGACGTTGAGGGGGGCAGATTAGGGGTTAATAAATATAATATAGGGGTCGGCGGTGTTAGGGGCAGCAGATTAGGGGTACATAAGGATAACGTAGGTGGCGGCGCTTTGCGGTCGGAAGATTAGGGGTTAATTATTGTAAGTAGCTGGCGGCGACGTTGTGGGGGGCAGGTTAGGGGTTAATAAATGTAATACAGGGGTCGGAGGGGTTAGGGGCAGCAGATTAGGGGTACATAAGTATAACGTAGGTGGCGGTCGGCAGATTAGGGGTTAAAAAATTTTAATCGAGTGGCGGCGATGTGGGGGGAGCTCGGTTTAGGGGTACATAGGTAGTTTATGGGTGTTAGTGTACTTTAGGGTACAGTAGTTAAGAGCTTTATAAACCGGCGTTAGCCCAGAAAGCTCTTAACTCCTGCTATTTTCCGGCGGCTGGAGTTTTGTCGTTAGATGTCTAACGCTCACTTCAGAAACGACTCTAAATACCGGCGTTAGAAAGATCCCATTGAAAAGATAGGATACGCAATTGACGTAAGGGGATCTGCGGTATGGAAAAGTCGCGGCTGAAAAGTGAGAGTTAGACCCTTTAATCACTGACTCCAAATACCAGCGGGCGGCCAAAACCAGCGTTAGGAGCCTCTAACGCTGGTTTTCACGGCTACCGCCGAACTCTAAATCTAGGCCTTAGACCTTGAAAACTGCCTCTAATCTGAATGCATTTTGACAACTAGAGGGCAATAGTTCATGTGTTTCATATAGATAACATTGAGCTCATGCACGTGAAGTTACCTTGGCGATAGCACTGATTGGCTATAATGCAAGTCTGTCAAAAGAACTGAAATAAGGGGGCAGTTTGCAGAGGCATAGATACAAAGTAATCACAGAGGTAAAACGTGTATTTCTATAAAATTGTTGGTTATGCAAAACTGGGGAATGGGTAATAAAGGGATTATCTTTCTTTTTAAACAACAACAATTCTGGTGTTGACTATCCCTTTAATAGAGTAATTAGGTTTATTGCGATGTGGGGGTTTGGCAGTTTAGAGGTTAATAAGTTAGTTACTTTGCGATGTGGGGGTTTGGCAGTTTAGAGGTTAATAAGTTAATTAGGTAGATCGCAATGTGGGTGAATTAGGCATATTGCGATGTTGGGGTTGTTAGCTTAGGGGTCAATACTTTTATTATTAGTTGCGATGTGGGTGGATTGCGGATATAGGGGTTTTTACGTGTCAGGTTTATTTTTGGGAGGGGGGTTAGACTTTTACGTCAGATTTAACTTTTTTTTTCTTTTCTTATGCGCCGGCAGTTTCTAAATTGCCGTAAGTCACTGGTGACTCCAGGAAATGTGTATTTTCGCACATTTCTGGACATTGCTAATTTATCCGACGCGGGTTTCAGCAGTTGTGCTGAGGCCTGCGCTGCATATGTAATCTCGCCCAGTGTATCTTGCAAAGTGGTGTTCCCTGCTTTTAAGTATATAAAGGTAATGTATAAATTATAATACGGCTCACAAAAAAATTGTAATTTAAAAATCCTATAAAATGAATAAATTAAATATTGAAATATAAAAATGCAGTAAAACTTGTTTATTTTAATTGCATTAAAATTTGTAAAAAAAATTCTTCTGCAAAAAACATTTCTTAGGAAAAAAAATAAAAAGTGTGTTTAAATTGTGCAGGAATGAAGCAATTTTGAGGTGTACAGCAGAAATAGTAAGAACTAAGAAATCTACACTGCACATCCAAAAAATGAAAATAATCCCCACAACTGGGTAATTTATATTTATAAAACGAAATCCAAAGCGTATTATTTTATTTATTATAAAATGAGTTTCCCCGGCTCTACTTGTGGGCTGAACGTCTCCTATACGTCTGGCGTATTCTGTAAACATTTACCCCTGAAGAGCGCGTTGTTTTTTTCCCGCAAACTAAAAAGTGGTAACATTGTGTCAAAATATGCAAAACACTTATTACCCTCATAGAAAAACATACATACAAAAATATAGGCAATTATAAGATATTATACACTAAAAGCAGAGTAATCTGATTGGTAAAGGCTGCAGGAGTTCATTTTTAAAGTGCACCCCTCCCCCCGTTCCCTGCTAACTTCACTCTTCCCAGCAAAGTTTTCCTTTCCAGCGAGCTCCATTACTTTCTATGGGAGTCATCTTGCAACTTACAGGGACAGCCCTCTTTTCCCTGTGGGCAAGTGTTGGCATGGAAACCCATTTCTGACCCAGCAAATCTGAAAGGTACAACTCTCACAGAATAATTTGGCCTATAAAGCACAAAAGTTTCCATTTTTCAAAAATAAACAAAATAAAGGACTTCACAAAGTTTTTATAAATTCTTTCTTTTTGATGGACAAAAGAAACATTTTGAGTAACATATCCCTTTAATGATTTATTGGAGATTTTGGGGCCTATTTATCAAGGTCTGGCGGACCTGATCCGACAGTGCGGATCAGGTCCGCAAGACCTCGCTGAATGCGGAGAGCAATACGCTCTCCGTATTCAGCATTGCACCAGCAGCTCACAAGAGCTGCTGGTGCAACGCCGCCCCCTGCAGACTCGCGGCCAATCAGGGGGGTGTCAATCAACCCGATTGTACTCGATCAGGTTGATTTCCGGCGATTCCTGTCCGTCTCATCAGAGCAGGCTTACAGGGTTATGGAGCAGCGGTCTTTGTGACCGCTGCTTCATAACTGCTGTTTCTGGCGAGTCTGAAGACTCGCCAGAAATACGGGCCCGCAAGCTCAGTTCGGAGCTTGATAAATGGGCCCCATAGACTATTGAATAACATTATATACTAATATTAACAATACATTATAGATGTGCATTTACAATTTTCAATTGCTAGCCAACAATGGGCTTTTGGTTAACTCATTCCTGTGTACAATTAATTTTTGTTCTTGAAAATCAAGATTATTATATAAAATATTTATATATATATATATATATATATATATACACATATATATAATTTTTTTGCTGCTGGTGCGTATAAGTAGCACTAGCTACTATAAATGTAAGCTGTTATCCAGCTGTTCCTCTGGTGCTCTGAAGAAGCTCCTCATAGGAAATAAGGGGTTAAAAAATTTCAGTTACAGGAATGTTAAACACCAAGGGGGCAATTTATCAAGCTGAGGCAGACAGGGGCACACATATACGCTCCTGTCCGCCACAGCTTGCCTCTGGTGGGCTGAATTCCACTTGCGTGCAATCCCGCCCCTGCCCATGCACAACCAATCACGCGCGGGCAGGAGCTGTCAATCTCCCAGGTTGGACTAGACCCGGGAGATTGAAATTCGTCACCGAAGAGGTAGCGAAAGGGTAGGGAAGCAGCGGTCTTATGACCGCTGCTTGTTATATACGGCGTGCAGGTTCTCTTGTGAGAACCTGCAGTCGTAGACAGGTGAAAGCCTGCCGTAGAGGTTGATAAATCGACCCCCAAGTACATGCAAGTCAAATAATGCATTTAAAGCAAACATTAGCCTTAGAATAATATGCAGATTTTATTATGTTAAAAGGGACTGTAAAGTCAAATTTAAACATTTATGATTCAAATAGAGTTTGCATTTTTTATCAACTTTCTAATTTACTTTTATTATTAAATTTGCTTTGTTTTCTTGTTGTTCTTTGTTAAAGTATAAACCTAGGTAGGCTGACAGGAGCTTAGGAGCCTGCACATGTCTTTAAAGGGATACTAAACCCACAGTTTTTCTTTCATGATTCAGATAGAGCATGCAATTTTAAGAAACTTTCTAATTTACTCCTATTATCATGCTTTCTTTGTTATCTTGGTATCTTTATTTGAAAAGCAGGAATGAAAGCTTAGGAGCTGGCCCATTTTTGGTTCAGACCCTGGATAGCGCTTGCTGATTGGTGGCTACATTTAGCTACTAATCAGTAAGTGCTACCCAGGTGCTGAACCTAAAATGGACCGGCTCCTAAGCTTAGATTCCTGCTTTTCAAATACAGATAAAAAGAGAGCAAAGAAAAATGTATGATAGGAATAAATTAGAAAGTTGCTTAATATTGCATGGTCTATCCGAATCATCAAAGAAAACAATTGGGTTTAGTATCCCTTTAACAAACTATGGCCTAGATTTGGAGTTTGGCGGTAGCCGTGAAAACCAGCGTTAGAGGCTCCTAACGCTGGTTTTAGGCTACCTCCGATATTTGGAGTCACTCAAAAAAGGTTCTAACGCTCACTTTTCAGCCGCGACTTTTCCATACCGCAGATCCCCTTACGTCAATTGCGTATCCTATCTTTTCAATGGGATTTTTCTAACTCCGGTATTTAGAGTCGTGTCTGAAGTGAGCGTTAGAATTCTAACGACAAAACTCCAGCCGCAGAAAAAAGTCAGTAGTTAAGAGCTTTCTGGGCTAACGCCGGTTCATAAAGCTCTTAACTACTGTGCCCTAAAGTACACTAACACCCATAAACTACCTATGTACCCCTAAACCGAGGCCCCCCACATCGCCGCCACTCGATTACATTTTTTTAACCCCTAATCTGCCGACCGCCACCTACGTTATCCTTATGTACCCCTAATCTGCTGCCCCTAACACCGCCGACCCCTATATTATATTTATTAACCCCTAATCTGCCCCCCTCAACGTCGCCTCCACCTGCCTACACTTATTAACCCCTAATCTGCCAAGCGGACCGCACCGCTACTATAATAAAGTTATTAACCCCCAATCCGCCTCACTAACCCTATAATAAATAGTATTAACCCCTAATCTGCCCTCCCTAACATCGCCGACACCTAACTTCAATTATTAACCCCTAATCTGCCGACCGGAGCTCACCGCTATTCTAATAAATGTATTAACCCCTAAAGCTAAGTCTAACCCTAACACTAACATCCCCCTAACTTAAATATAATTTAAATCTAACGAAATTAATTAACTCTTATTAAATAAATTATTCCTATTTAAAGCTAAATACTTACCTGTAAAATAAATCCTAATATAGCTACAATATAAATTATAATTATATTATAGCTATTTTAGGATTAATATTTATTTTACAGGTAACTTTGTATTTATTTTAACCAGGTACAATAGCTATTAAATAGTTAAGAACTATTTAATAGCTAAAATAGTTAAAATAATTACAAAATTACCTGTAAAATAAATCCTAACCTAAGTTACAATTAAACCTAACACTATACTATCATTAAATTAATTAAATAAAATACCTACAATTACCTACAATTAAACCTAACACTACACTATCAATACATTAATTAAATACAATACCTACAAATAACTACAATGAAATAAACTAACTAAAGTACAAAAAATAAAAAAGAACTAAGTTACAAAAAATAAAAAAATATTTACAAACATAAGAAAAATATTACAACAATTTTAAACTAATTACACCTACTCTAAGCCCCCTAATAAAATAACAAAGACCCCCAAAATAAAAAATGCCCTACCCTATTCTAAATTACTAAAGTTCAAAGCTCTTTTACCTTACCAGCCCTGAACAGGGCCCTTTGCGGGGCATGCCCCAAGAAGTTCAGCTCTTTTGCCTGTAAAAAAAAACATACAATACCCCCCCCCCCCCAAAATTACAACCCACCACCCACATACCCCTAATCTAACCCAAACCCCCCTTAAATAAACCTAACACTAAGCCCCTGAAGATCATCCTACCTTGTCTTCACCCCACCGGGTATCACCGATCGGTCCTGGCTCCAAAATCTTCATCCAACCCAAGCGGGGGCTGGCGATCCATCATCCGGTGGCTGAAGAGGTCCAGAAGAGGCTCCAAAGTCTTCATCCTATCCGGGAAGAAGAGTAGATCCGGACCAGCAACAATCATCTTCCAAACGGCATCTTCTATCTTCATCCGATGAGGACCGGCTCCATCCTGAAGACCTCCACCGCGGACCCATCTTCATCCGGCGACGTCCAACTGAAGAATGACGGTTCCTTTAAGGGACGTCATCCAAGATGGCGTCCCTCGAATTCCGATTGGCTGATCAGATTCTATCAGCCAATCGGAATTAAGGTAGGAATATTCTGATTGGCTGATGGAATCAGCCAATCAGAATCAAGTTCAATCCGATTGGCTGATCCAATCAGCCAATTAGATTGAGCTTGCATTCTATTGGCTGTTCCGATCAGCCAATAGAATGCGAGCTCAATCTGATTGGCTGATTGGATCAGCCAATCGGATTGATCTTGATTCTGATTGGCTGATTCCATCAGCCAATCAGAATATTCCTACCTTAATTCCGATTGGCTGATAGAATCCGATCAGCCAATCGGAATTCGGAAGATGATGGTTGCCGGTCTGGATCTACTCTTCTTCCCGGATAGGATGAAGACTTTGGAGCCTCTTCTGGACCTCTTCAGCCACCGGATGATGGATCGCCAGCCCCCGCTTGGGTTGGATGAAGATTTTGGAGCCAGGACCGATCGGTGATACCCGGTGGGGTGAAGACAAGGTAGGATGATCTTCAGGGGCTTAGTGTTAGGTTTATTTAAGGGGGGTTTGGGTTAGATTAGGGGTATGTGGGTGGTGGGTTGTAATGTTGGGGGGGGGGGTATTGTATGTTTTTTTTTACAGGCAAAAGAGCTGAACTTCTTGGGGCATGCCCCGCAAAGGGCCCTGTTCAGGGCTGGTAAGGTAAAAGAGCTTTGAACTTTAGTAATTTAGAATAGGGTAGGGCATTTGGGGGTCTTTGTTATTTTATTAGGGGGCTTAGAGTAGGTGTAATTAGTTTAAAATTGTTGTAATTTTTTTCTAATGTTTGTAAATATTTTTTTATTTTTTGTAACTTAGTTCTTTTTTATTTTTTGTACTTTAGTTAGTTTATTTTATTGTAGTTATTTGTAGGTATTGTATTTAATTAATGTATTGATAGTGTAGTGTTAGGTTTAATTGTAGGTAATTGTAGGTATCTTATTTAATTTATTTATTGATAGTGTAGTGTTAGGTTTAATTGTAACTTAGGTTAGGATTTATTTTACAGGTAATTTTGTAATTATTTTAACTATTTTAGCTATTAAATAGTTCTTAACTATTTAATAGCTATTGTACCTGGTTAAAATAAATACAAAGTTACCTGTAAAATAAATATTAATCCTAAAATAGCTATAATATAATTATAATTTATATTGTAGCTATATTAGGATTTATTTTACAGGTAAGTATTTAGCTTTTAATAGGAATAATTTATTTAATAAGAGTTAATTAATTTTGTTAGATTTAAATTATATTTAAGTTAGGGGGGTGTTAGTGTTAGGGTTAGACTTAGCTTTAGGGGTTAATACATTTATTAGAATAGCGGTGAGCTCCGGTCGGTAGATTAGGGGTTAATAATTGAAGTTAGGTGTCGGCGATGTTAGAGAGGGCAGATTAGGGGTTAATACTATTTATTATAAGGTTAGTGAGGCGGATTAGGGGTTAATAACTTTATTATGATAGCGGTGCGGTCCGCTCGGCAGATTAGGGGTTAATAAGTGTAGGCAGGTGGAGGCGACGTTGTGGGGGGCAGATTAGGGGTTAATAAATATAATATAGGGGTCGGCGGTGTTAGGGGCAGCAGATTAGGGGTACATAAGGATAATGTAAGTAGCGGCGGTTTACGGAGCGGCAGATTAGGGGTTAAAAATAATATGCAGGGGTCAGCGATAGCGGGGGCGGCAGATTAGGGGTTAATAAGTGTAAGGCTAGGGGTGTTTAGACTCGGGGTACATGTTAGGGTGTTAGGTGCAGACGTAGGAAGTGTTTCCCCATAGCAAACAATAGGGCTGCGTTAGGAGCTGAACGCGGCTTTTTTGCAGGTGTTAGGTTTTTTTTCAGCTCAAACAGCCCCATTGTTTCCTATGGGGGAATCGTGCATGAGCACGTTTTTGAGGCTGGCCGCGTCCGTAAGCAACTCTGGTATCGAGAGTTGAAGCTGCGTTAAATATGCTCTACGCTCCTTTTTTGGAGCCTAACGCAGCCTTTATGTGGACTCTCAATACCAGAGTTATTTTTATGGTGCGGCCAGAAAAAAGCCAGCGTTAGCTACGCGGGTCCTTACCGACAAAACTCTAAATCTAGCCGTATGGCAGCAGTATTTGTATGTTTGTATACTACTGCAATTCCAGATGTCTATAGACACATGCACGCTCCTGAGCTCACCTAGGATTACTGTTTAACAAAGCATACCAAGAGAACTGAGCTAAATTGATAATAGAAATAAATGGGGAAGTTGTTTAAAAAACGAATACTCTATCCAATCAATGTAAGTTGAATTTTGACTGTACTGTCTTTTTTATTTTATTTTTTATAAATTGAAGATATAAGTGTAAAGGTTTAGTTTCTATAAAGTACTTCAAGTTCTATAAAGGGCACCATATTGTTTGAGAAAAATAGGGACGGATATAAATCAGGTAATAAAATAGAGTTTGTACAAACAAGGTTGTATGGAAACCCTGTTAGATAATCTTATGTTCTGCAACAGCCTTCTTCAGACAATTTGGATAAAACAAATGTATTCATCCAAAACAAATTGCTGGTTTGTGCACATGTATAATACATAATTACCAACAAGATTTAAACAATTTTCCAATTTGCATATATTATATAATTTGATTTGCTTTCTTGGTATCCTTTATTGAAAAGCATAAGTTGTTGATGGAACAACAATGCACTACTGGGAGCTAGGGTTATTGGTGGCTCTAGATATATGTTTCTTGCCATTGTTTTGCTCAATGTGTTCATCTAGTTTCCATAAGTGCATTGTAGCTCCATCAACAAAGGATACCAAGAGAATGAAGCAAATTTTCAAAGAGAGGTAAATGGAATAATGTTTAAAACTGTATGATCTATCTGAAACATGACAGAAAAAATAGGTTTCCTGTCCCTTTTAAAAAAAAAATATATATATATTTTAGTCCTATTTTACAGAACTTTTGCCAAAAACACCCAAAATATAAACTATACAGTATATGAATATATTTTAAACTTTTATTTTTGCTGTTTTTTTAGTTTTAGAGATGACAACCATCTACAATTTAGTTTTATTTTTAAATATATTTTTTAATATTAGTAACTAGTCATATTTACATACGTCAAGAACTTCAGTCACATTCAAATAAATATATATACATCCTCATACCTAGCCTCCTGCAGAGATGTGATTACAGGTTTTGAAGCACTCTGCTTTCCTAAGATATTCATAAGACAACAGGAAATAAATATATTTGCTTGTGACATAATATGTATTCCCATGACAATTTGGCATATCTGTACTATCTCCATCTTTGTTTCCACAGCGGTGACTGGTAGGATGACCAAATTCATTAGAGATTATTCTTACTAAAAAAATTAGGGATAAATAGAGATTTATTTACTTATGTTCATTGTAATGTTTGTTTATATATCTCTCGTGGTTCTAAAAGGAATTTGAAAGTCAAAATGTAATTTTCATTTTTCTTGTAATAATGTAATGAAATAAGATTGAAAACACTGCTGCCAAATAATGTTCAAAATATGTTTATGCTCTTGAGCATATCTAGATATGCTTTTCAAAAGTAAACTTGATAAGAAAAGTAAATTCGAAAATGTTTTACGCGCTTTCTGAATCATCAAAGTTGACTTTAATGTTTCTTGGAAATCATTGATTTCTTCTCTGATACCTTAACAGGGACAACTGATTGTTCCTACAATTTATTTTTTTCACATAATATTCAGCTTTGTTCTTATTATCTATTGGGGATCTACAGATATTATTAGATAAGGTAGAATAAGGTAACATTCCAGACCTTAGAATTGTGTAAGACAAGGAACATTAATTGTCAATGTTTTCCCCTTAGAAAAAAGATACTGGACCACAGACTGATCGAGAGACTGAGTACAGCTCAGGTAGAGACCCACACACGTTAAACTTATAACATTAACCCCCTGTCTTTGCAATATCATGATGCTTGTTACTCTTTTGTTTTAATTTCACCAGTGATCTGGTCCTTAGAGCTAAATTTCCCAGTAAGGGAACCTGTCCATTTGTAGTGAGTGGGGAGCAGATGAGCAGCATTATTGCACATACAACTCCTTGTGCTTTACTGCACACTGTTCTTTCAGGACCAACCATGTAAAAACAGGGCCTTTCAACCACCCCAGATAAACAAGTTGATCACTCAGAGGTGGCACAAATGAGTGTGCCAAGAACACTAATGCTACCTATGGAGCGTGATCTTTTTTTTCCTGTACTGAAAAAAAGTAGACCTTTGCCTTCTGTTTGAGTAGATGATTTCAGCCTGGGACATATTCACTTATGTTGTCCAGCTGTTACTTATGTTTGACAGCAGGGTATTCCATTAGCCACCATATTTTCATTTGTCTTCTTATAGACACAAAGCTAGAGCTTGCACAGCAATTGGTTACAATATTATTGTCCTTCCTAGATCTATGGAGAAATATGTCTTCTGTAGTGATACATTTTCACGGTTAGGTATGGAGACTTTGGGATGTACATATAGACTGTCACTTAGCCTTAAAGGGATAGAAAGGGCAAACTTGAAATGTGCATGGAATAATTTAATTTTCAAATTGAAGCGTTAGCAATATACTTCATTATTCAAACACCATGCTTGCTTAAAGAGCTGGCAGTAGTTGCTCCCAAAGACTTCATTTGTGTCATACAAGCTACTGCTGACTCTCTGAGCAGGCATGGTGTTTGAATACTGGTGCACGGGCCCTCACAGGATATGTAAGTATGCTATAGAAAAACGGTAATAACTTACTAGAAGCATTTTTTGCTAATGGAAGTATATTGCTAAAATTCTTCTATTTCAAATTAAAATGCACCCATCCAAATTTCATTTTTGACCTTTCTATACCTTTAAGTGTCGAGGGGGAGGTTTCTACCCTGATTCCCTGCTTGCATTCATTGGTGGGGAGAGGTGGGGTAGAGATGGGGGACCTTGCATGTATTGTTTTCTTGTCTCAGACCACTACTTTATTTTTGCTTTATAGGTATACAGCTTTTTCCCTAACTATGAATGCATTTTTTGCTTTATTTTAATACTCTTTTCTCTTCATGCTCTCTTCTTAATATTGTATGTTGAGGTCTTCTTGTTGTTCTATTTCAAGACTCCTTTACCTGTTTGATGTCTATTTCTAAAAGAGATCATGGGGTATATGTATGAAGCAGCGGACTTAACTCATCCGCACCTCTGAGGTGATGGACAGCAATCACCCTGATCTGATGATTGACACCCCCTGCTAGTGGCCGATTGGCTGCAAATGTGCAGGGGCGACATTGCAAAAGCATTTAACAAGAAATGCATGTGCAATGTTAAATGCCGACATCGCATGCTGTCGGCATTTAGCGATGTCCGTCCGAAATTTGTTAAATCGGCCCCAAAGTGTCAAAGACTTATATCTAGTGCCATAGTATTACAGATATGCTCTGAGCAGAGATTTACTCAAAATGCTTAATAAAATGTATTAATGTGAGCCAACTTGTTAAAAAAAAATAAAGGCTCAGGCGGGGTTTTGTTTTATTTTTTAAATATGTTAAGACATTGCAACAGCGTGTTTAGATGTTGGGGCTAATTCATTTCACGAGTGCGGTCCCTCAGGACAGACACCGGCTACATCCCCAAGATTTTTGTTGCTGCCCTAAGTGCACAGACCTAATCGTTTTATTAATTCTTTTTATTTTAATCATTTTTTTATTTTTTTTATTTATTTTGTAAATAAAAAGCTGAACAAGCTATTGATAGAGAATTTCTTGAATAGTTTAAAAGCAACGTAAGTATGTGATAACTGGAAGTCAGGTGCTGGATAAAAACAGCTGATAAATTGTGTTATAACAATATCATACTTGCTAATGTTTCTGGCCCATCATAATAAAAAAAGTCACAAAACTTCAGGCTGCAGGGCTAGAAAATGCTGCACCATGGGTGGTTGACTCTTTCAGCCTAAACAAGCACCAAAAATGTATGTGCTGCATTCAGCTTAATGAGCATTTCAAATAGCTGCAGTTTGGCTATTGTTTGAACTATATTTTTTGTAACATAAATGCAGCAGTGTTTGTTTGCTCTGTGTCTATGTAAATAAACAAAAAATTCATGGTCTACTCCCTTTTTCCATCTTGGTGTCAACGCAGAATGGTTTGATTGTACCCTGATGGCTTTTAAGAATTGGATCAGGATAGGAGGAAAACAATGCACCCTTCACTTTTGCATGAATGCGTTTTGTTATGTTCCACATTTCCGGAAGTCATTTATTTTGTCCTAGAGACATCTGCAGGGCTTGTTTGTTTATAATGCTTTCAAGGCACCCAGCTAGAATGAAAAATGCTATAAAGCACATTTGTTATTGCTAAAGCTATGTATTGTTTGGGAGAACAGTATCTTTAAACACTAATATAAAGAACCACCTATTGATTTCTATGTACAAGCTATTGAATATATGTTTTTATATTTTAAACAAACCAATTTGCTTCAACCTCCTATCCACAAATACTTGCAGTCTCCTCTCTTTTTACATTACCTCTCCACTCTATCTCTAAAATAATACAATTCTTTTTAGTGTTTGTTTAAGTGTCCACTTAACATGATGAATTAATTTAGGATTTATTATCCCACACCAGCCAAGAGAATGTTTAATATGCATGTCCATGTAACATGCAGTTTTAATTTTGCAACATAATTTAGAGCAAGTTAATAGACATTATAAATAGCCACTTGTATTCTAGGTGTTATCTCCATTTGGAAACAAGAACATTAGACTTAAAAATTAACAATAATATGACATAGCAAACTATCATTATTATTATTTTATAACACATAAAATATATTTCATATATTTCCTTTAGTGATTGTATGTAATTAAGTTAATTCTGAAATGTTTTATGTCATCAGATTAAATAAACAAAAAATAAATAAATACATCAATAAATCAATAAATAAATATATTTGCATGTTTTCATTGGCTTTAGTGGGCCATGTATTATATGCAATACAAATAGGATAGTTACAATTATCTGTCACTTTTTCTTATTTCCTAGCTATTTAAATAATGTCGCCAAACCTCACTGTAAGCCTGCAGTCTACCCTTATTATCTATCTATTGAAAGATTATAACAGCATTTCGTTAACCTTGTGAACATTTTGTAGAATATAATGTATCAATTCTTTACTTGTCCAGGTTTCTGTTGATTGATAAATGCATAATGGTATAATACTATTATGAATTTAGCTACATTTCTAAATGAATAATTTGTACACACATCATTTTCACTATGTCTTCCTTCCCTACATGTCAAACTTTTATTTTACCCAATGTTTCCGTCTTTCCTACTCCCCTACCATTATAATATATCCAGCCTCTCCTCTAGGCTTTCTCAGACTGGTAGATGAGGGGTACTAATGGGGGCAGGGAAGTCAGAGAGCCATAGGCACTTTAATTATGATGACAGTTTGGGCAGAATCTGGGTGGGGCATGTCAGAGCTGGGGCAGTTCCTAATTTCGTTTTGTCATGAAGGGTAAACAGCAGTAGTAAGTGTGAGATAGAGCTCCAGACCTGGGATGGTTTGGAGCTCTGCATTATATTGCTAATATGATTCCCACTCCCTCTTTGTCACTGTGCCTGAATTGAAATCTTTCTTTAAGATGAGATTTTTGTAATAATTAATGTGTGTTCACTTAAAAAAAATCACATTCCTGTACTTTGTACATTGCAGAATATGTTCTATGTATTTTTAAACAGATATTCCAATATATATATATATATATATATATATATATATATATATATATATATATATATATATATATATATATGTATATAGCTAAACCTATATATAATTATACAGAGAGAGAGAGGGGTATATATATATATATATATATATATATATTGTACCAAAAAATTATATATATATATATATATATATATATATATAAAATATTTATTTATGAATTAATAAATTCTATTATGTGAAGAACATTGGAATGTGAAAGATTCATATTTTCATGTCAAATTAGCGCACTTGAGAATATGCGATCGTGTTTGTGTGAGATTGGGGTGTTAGGGTTTTTTCCCACTTTTTTTGCTCCATTGACTTCTATAGGGGAATATGTGATCGAGCACACAATGTTCTAAGTTCGGCTTGTTGTGCTCGTCCGGTTAGTGCAAAAACACTTTACTTATAAATCATAATATGAGTGCAAAAGCTTAGTTCTTTCACAGTTAACGCTCAAATGGGATCGTTAATTAGCACTCCACTTGTAATGTGGCTCTTAAACAGTACTGTATATGATATATTTAATCAATTAAATAGTGCATTTTATTTTATTAGCACAATTTACAATGCTTTGCTTTTTCAGTGAAAAAACACCTCTTGAAAAGCCTCTTAAAAGGACTTTAAACACTAAATACATTTTATAAGCACAACATTGAGGCTATTCCCACCTCTCTCTAGTTTTGGATGCCGCCATGTTGAAATTTGTGTGTCACTCCATTCCAGCGCTGATGTGTTGTACATGTGGAGCTACTCTTCTGCAGTGTAACCTAGGTACTAAAATGGCAGCATCCATAATAAGAGGGAGTTGCATAAAATCTATTTAGGGCTAGATAACAAGTTGAGCGCTAATTTACCATTTACGAGCACGCGATAAATAATCAGCTATTACAAGTGGTTATTAACCAGAGGTCGGACACCTCAAATATACACATTTCATTAACCCTTCATTTAGTTTTTCATTTCCTTAACCCCATATCCTCTTCATTTTATTATTTTTGTGTTTCATTAACCCCATATACCATTACATATTATTTTTATTATTTTTTTTAGATTTTCATTAATCCCATATCCACTTAATTTTTTTGTGCTGCATTAACCCTGTATTCCCCTTCCCATCTTACCTTTAACTACCCTTCCCTATTACACACCCTTTATTTTTTTTATTTTTTTTAGCCTATCCTTTTTTTAAATTCCATCCCTTTTTTTTTTTACCTAAATTTTTTTATTTTTTTTTTATTTTTTTTTTATTGAGGTTCTTTTTCAAACAAACAATTGGTGATTGTCAATACATAATGTAAAGAAAAATAAATTGTTACAGTGTAGGTTGCCAAAAGATATCGCACAATTACACAATACAAACAAATGACAAATTACACGTTAAATATAGACCTTAAGCTCTATTCAAACAATACACCCACCATAAGATTTATGCGGCCACTCTTGGACCACAAGGATGCTATAAACATAATGTAAGGCAGGTCGACAGTTGTGTGACAGGGCCACTCATGGACCCAAAATGAAGAACCTCTTTTTTTTTTTTTTTTTTTTACTTATTGAGACTATAGTTAGTAAGATATGTAATAAAACTATTATGATTAGGAAAAACACAAGTTTGTCCCGCATTCCTATTTGTCAATTAAGAATTAGGTAACAACATAATACTCCCTAACAGGAGATGAAAAGTTTGTTCAGGAGATGCCCTCATAAAGCAGATAGTATAACTGAAGCGCAAATACATTCAGTAATGGATTGAGGAGAGCAAGCTTCATACTGCAAGCCCTCTAAAGGTATATGGAGGACCATTGTTATGACCATATTGTGTGAGATAGTGTGCGCTTAAACCTTCTAGGGGAAAAATACTTCAGGTCCTTCACAAAGACTTCAAAATGTAAGCTTCAGCTTAAAACTTAAAACAGGGGACTAAGTGAGTTAACAGGCAGCAACAAGGGGGTAACTCCAGCTAAGTAAGAGGTGCATAGTAATAGGGAGTAGGCTACAGCATCAAGGTAGGTAGTAATAAATTCTCATTCATTTCCATAAGCTAGCTAGTGAGAGTTCTGTACAGGTTAACTTAGTAATACAGTTTATAAATCTAAAACCTCTATCCTAATGGCAAGACACCTACATATGCAGAATTCGAACTTTTTACAGTCCATATGATAGCTAAGACAAAAACACGTATATATCAAAGGGTGCAGAGCTAGTAAAGGTTGTAAAACTTAAACTAAATGAGAATGTTCCCTCTCACTGAAAAATAGCATGCATGGCAGTGCAGAAATAGTATATTGTAGATAGTGGTGCCAGAGCAGGACCCGCCTGCATAAAACTCCATGCCGGTATTTCTGTGGGTGTCTTATATCACTGACATGCAGTAACAGTACATATTAACATATGCGTGTACTATGCAACAGCAATATATAGTTATTTATCTTGTCAGGGGAGCATCTATACAGGATATATAGGGAAAGCTTAAAGATAATGTACAGTAACACAGCTTATGTACAAAAACATTACAATCCTAGCAATAATGTTAGGTATCCAAAGGGTTTGCTACACATATGAAAGGAGTAAGCCATCCTTATGCTAGGATGCAAGCTTTAGGCATTTTGCCTGCTATGGGCTGAGAATCAGTAAGTTTTAGATCAGTAAAGTGCCTACCATAAACTAAGGGCCAAGATAGTACTGTTCAGTAACCCCATAATCACCTCTTATCGATATGCGACTAAGTCCAGCAAAGCTCACCCCTTGCCACTAAGATTACATTGCATGAGTCCCACTGTAGAGGCAAGAAAGTCTTTTATGGAAATGTGTGGAAAATTGAGTACTCTGTCTGACTCGTAGTTGCAGCTGATGAAGCTAATTACCGGAATCCAGAGTCCCACAGAATAGGCCTTAAGGCCCAGATGCACGGAGCAGTCTGGCCTCCCGGGTCCCACAAAAGACGTAGTGGGGTGATGCAAAGAAACAGGTGAGTCTCCAGCAAAGCTTGTTGCGGCCGTTTTATACCCCGGGACAACAAACAGAATATTGTCAGCACTGGAATAGATAGTCCTTGGTCTCCGCAATTACGATTCCTTTTCTGGTGGGCTAACTTTGCAGAGCTGCGCCTTTCATCTCCTCTGTTCAGCGATAATTCAGACCAGGACACCTCCCGGTTAGTAGCGCAGATCTGGGGCGGTCTATTAGAACACTGTAAGGCGATCCTCTCCTCTGTCTCCTTCACCGGCCCAGGCTGCGCTACCATTACTGTAAAGCTAAGGATCCGATCTCCCATTGATGTTTCGGGGGCAGAGTGTGGACGCTGGGGCCCCAAAGCAATGCCACCTCTGTCCTCCCCTTTGCTACAGTTAGGTTGTATGAGTGATCGGCTCAGGCAGGTTCCGTTGTGGTTGGTCGTTGTATAGAGGTTTTCCGCCAAGGCAGCGTGGTGGGAAGCAAGTAAGCTGCGTAGCTCATCTAGAAAATTGAAGGGAATCTCCATGAAAAATGTATAGTAGTAGAGATTAGTCAGGAATGAGGGGATGACTCTTTAAATTATTGCTTGTTGAAGAGGGTATATGCAGTATCTTGCGGGATATCGCTGCTTCTTAACGACAGGGCTAGCTAGTAACCTGCCGGGGGGTAAAGATGATAGGCCGCAACCTTTGGAATACTCCGGCGTGCTAGATATTGCCTCAAATCCAAAAAAAGTAGTATGTTGGCAAAGAGCTTGCTATGCTATGGAGCCTTGTTCACAATGTGAGATCAATGAGATAGTTTAGTATGCTTTTTGCATAGTTTTGTGGCAGAAGGTAGTGGAGCTGTAAATCTTGCGACCTGTCATGGCCGCCACCCGGAAGTTCCCCCCTTTTTTTTACCTAAATTTTATTTCCCTACTTTATTGTTTTGTTTATTTGTTGTTGTTTTTTCAGAGATCTAGGTTAGTGTTAAGTTAGTGTTAGTTTCCAGATTAGTTTGGGGGATAGTTTAGTTAGTGTTTAGGTAGGGTAATTAGTGTAGGTAGATAAGCTAGGGACTTTAGTTGTAAGTTAGAGTTATGGAGGATAAAGGGAGGGATAGGGCAAGTGGAGTGAATAGGGGGAGAAGAATGGTAGGGGAGAGGGGGAGGAGAGTGGAGAGGGGGAACGCGGAACAGAGGGAGAAGGATGGGTAGGTCTAGGGACCAAGGCTTTGGAGGAGGAATTGTCCTCCCTCAAACCTTGGCAGAGGAGGGAAGGAGAGAGGGTAGTAGAGGAGTGGAGGTGGGAGGAGATAGGAGGAGTCAGAAGCAAGTATGCACACTGAGAGCACTGAGAGTTGGGCAGCTTGTGCCAAGTGGGGGTGGGGTCTTTGGGACCCTGGTACATTTGGAGAGGGCACGCCAACTGTAGAATCCTAATCTTAGGCCTAGTCTACACGACAAACCGTGAGAGAAAATCAGAGTGGCAGTTGTCTGCTTAGGCCACAATAGGTCAATTGTAAGCATTAAGAGACCATAAAATAGAGTAGAATTGCATAATTAACAAATGCATAATTAAAAGACAATACAATAACACCTACTCTGAATTTCAAATAAGCAGTAGTTTTTCTTGCAAATTTATTTTTTTCCTATTTTCCAGCCCCCTGTATCATGTGACAGACATCAGCCAATCACAGACTAGTATACGTATAGCCCGTGAGCCTGTGCACATGCTCACTAGGGGCGTGTTTCCTAAAAAATGTGTATATAAAAAGACTGCAAAATTTGATAATGGAAGTGAATTGGAAAGTGTTGAAACTACAGGCTCTTTCTGAATCATAAACGTTTATTTTGACCTGAGTGTCCCTTTAAGCACAGGTATCATTACTGCAGGAGTAAAACCTATGCCCGTGGGACAAGTGGTGGTCCAAGTAGGCCCATTTGGTACAAGCCATGGGAGGAGATGCTGACAAATGTAATCTCTGGAGTAGCTGTCCTATTTTGTATGGAAACAATGGAGACATCAGAGCCGCCTGAAGATGTCCATGAAGGTGAATATTCAATTTCATATATAATAAATGTTTTTATTTATGTAAATCTATTGATAAGATCATAAATATCCATAGGCTTTGAGTTTGAAATGTCAATGTAATCATGAACATGTGTAACACAGAAAATAAAAGATTCAATTTTGATCTATGGTTATTAACCAATCAGTTTTTAACATCAGTGGGGAAGCACCCATAGGTAGGTTGTGGAGAATTAATGTTGAAAAATAGGGATTTGCACATTAATTTAAATTCATCCTTACATAGTTTTAGTGGATACGTTCAGCAAGCTCTCTGTAGTGCATAGCTGCTCAAACAAGCAAGGCTATTGCTTTAAAATATTTCCCACTATATTATATTTATCCACAAAATGTGATTAAACAATGGCCCTTTGATACTAAAATCTATAAACATTCAACACTTATGGTTATGTCTGTTTTGATTTTATGACAAACATATATATGTTTGCTAATATCTTTTGCATTGTTTGTATGCAAAAATGTAATATGTTTTATCAGATTAAGTAATCGTAACAATAATTTACGTTTCAGGTTCGGAATATTAGTATGAAGCTGCACTAGCGCAAGAGCCAAGTGATGTGCCTCAATTTAGTGAGGAGGAAGAGTATGTCTTTAAAGGAAGTACCTCCTATCTGAGCCTCCTAGAAGGGGACACACATCAGCCTATGGCATATGAGGTAGAAGATGTTCCTGGCCCTTCTCCAGCTTCATCAGAGATAACATACCATATGTTCAGATATGAAGATTAGCAGCATATGGTGCAACCCCTCACAGCATCCTCCTCAGCAGCAGCATATGATGCATCTCTCACAGCATCCTCCTCAGCAGCAGCATATGATGCATCTCCCACAGCATCCTCCTCAGCATCAGCAGCATATGTTGCATCTCCAACAGAATCCTCATCAGCAGCAGCATATGATGTATCTCCCAGAGCATCCACCTCAGCAGCAGCATATGATGCATCTCACACAGCATCCTCCTCAGCAGCAGCATATGATGCATCTCCCACAGCATCCTCCTCAGCATCAGCAGCATATGTTGCATCTCCAACAGAATCCTCCTCAGCAGCAGCATATGATGTATCTCCCAGAGCATCCACCTCAGCAGCAGCATATGATGCATCTCACACAGCATCCTCCTCAGCAGCAGCATATGATGCATCTCCCACAGCATCCTCCTCAGCAGCAGCATATGTTGCATCTCCCACAGCATCCTCCTCAGCAGCAGCATATGATGCATCTCTCACAGCATCCTCCTCAGCAGCAGCATATGTTGCATCTCCCACAGCATCCTCCTCAGCAGCAGCATATGTTGCATCTCCCACAGCATCCTCCTCAGCAGTAGCATATGTTGCATCTCCCACAGCATCCTCCTCAGCAGCAGCATATGTTGCATTTCCCACAGCATCCTCCTCAGCAGCAGCATATGATGCATCTCCAACAGCATCCTCCTCAGCAGCAGCATATGTTGCATCTCCCACAGCATCCTCCTCAGCAGCAGCATATGATGCATCTCTCACAGCATCCTCCTCAGCAGCAGCATATGTTGCATCTCTCACAGCATCCACCTCAGCATCAGCAGCATATGTTGCATCTCCCACAGCATCCTCCTCAGCAGCAGCATATGATGCATCTCCCACAGCATCCTCCTCAGCAGCAGCATATGATGCATCTCCCACAGCATCCACCTCAGCAGCAGTAGCATATGTTGCATCTCCCACAACATCCACCTCAGCAGTAGTAGCATATGTTGCATCTCCCACAGAATCCACCTCAGCAGCAGTAGCATATGTTGCATCTCCCACAACATCCACCTCAGCAGCAGTAGCATATGTTGCATCTCCCACAACATCCACCTCAGCAGCAGCAGCATATGATGCATCTCCCACAGCATCCACCTCAGCAGTAGTAGCATATGTTGCACCTCCCACAGAATCCACCTCAGCAGCAGTAGCATATGTTGCATCTGCCACAACATCCAGCTCAGCAGCAGTAGCATATGTTGCATCTCCCACAACATCCACCTCAGCAGCAGCATCATATGATGCATCTCCCGCAGCATCCACCTCAGCAGAAGTAGCATATGTTGCATCTCCCACAACATCCACCTCAGCAGCAGTAGCATATGTTGCATCTCCCACAACATCCTCCTCAGCAGCAGCATATGATGCATCTCCCACAGCATCCACCTCAGCAGCAGTAGCATATGTTGCATCTCCCACAACATCCACCTCAGCAGTAGTAGCATATGTTGCATCTCCCACAGAATCCACCTCAGCGGCAGTAGCATATGTTGCATCTCCTACAACATCCACCTCAGCAGCAGTAGCATATGTTGCATCTCCCACAACATCCACCTCAGCAGCAGTAGCATATGTTGCATCTCCCACAACATCCACCTCAGCAGCAGCAGCAGCAGCATATGTTGCATCTCCCACAGCATCCTCCTCAGCATCAGCAGCATATGTTGCATCTACCAGAGCATCCACCTCAGCAGCAGCAACAGATGATGCATCCCCCACAGCATCCTCCTCAGCAGCAGCATATGATGCATCTCCCACAGAATCCTCCTCAGCAGCAGCAGTATATGTTGCATCTCCCACAGCATCCACCTCAGCAGCAACAGATGATGCATCCCCCACAGCATCCTCCTCATCAGCATCAGCAGTAACAAGTGCACAAACCACTGCAATAGTATTTTATGCCATCTCAGGAACATATGCAGCACCTTCCTATGGCACACCAAATGACACCAACACCACAACTCACAACTACCAATGTTTGGCCTACTGTCCCTTCAGAGACACCCTCTCAGTCCCCAAGACAAAGGGACATCCCTGAGCCCAGCCAACAATATGTCCCAGAGACCCCAAGTCTGCATAAGTCCCTCCGATGGCACCTGATGTTCCTGCCCAGTCACAGTAGGAGAGAATTCTGTGGATCATCCACAGAGAGCTTAGGCCTTCCAGGCTCCAACAACAGCAGGCATTCAGGAGGCAACAGAGCCAAATGGATATACTTAATGCCACACTTATCCGCATAATTGAGGCAGTGGAAAGGCAGATAGACAGGCCACAAACTCTGTCCTCACTCACTTCCTCCATCATCTTCCTACAGGACCCTGAGTCAAGGCTGGTGCCCTCCCAAGCAGCTGTAGGCATCGCACAAGGCACCACACTTCCCCCCCCCAAGTACCTCTTCCAAAGCCAAGTTCCGCTGCAGGCATTCATTTTTTTTACCCTTGTTACACCATTTCCATGTATTTATTTTATTTTTAAATAATTTACTTTATTCTAAAACATGTTTTTTAAGTGTGACTTCCATCTCACTATGCTAAATTTATCATTTTTAATTTTTTGCTGATATCAGAACATTTTTTTTCCATTTATTTTTTAAAAGCTGTTTCTTTGCTTTACAAATTTTTTTCACATGATGTCTAGTAATATACATGTTTACATTGTTAAAAAATATTTCAAAAATATTATCCCATTTAAGAATACTTGAGGATATGCTTGAGAAATTCATATAGTATATGATGTTTAACATTAGTCAACTTACATGTGCAAATAATGTTATGACTAATGATCTTGAAACAAAGATCATTCAGAACAAGCCAATAAGGGTTATTTAATTGTAGAAAACTTTGAAAGCAAGTCTTCATTCCTGTTGTTATGGCCAAATACCTTGCATTCATGCTTATAGTCATGTTGTTAATGACCATTTGTAATAGTATACCAAGCATGACTAATGCACTCCTTTTTGACAAATATATTAAAGTGTATATCTATTATATTTAAGCATTGTGATTATACGGAAGAAATAGATTGTGATTGCCTTGATATAGAGGTGTTAAATACAGCAGCAGCAGCATATGATGCATCTCTCACAGCATCCTCCTCAGCAGCAGCATATGTTGCATCTCCCACAGCATCCACCTCAGCATCAGCAGCATATGTTGCATCTCCCACAGCATCCTCCTCAGCAGCATATGATGCATCTCCCACAGCATCCTCCTCAGCAGCAGCATATGATGCATCTTCCACAGCATCCACCTCAGCAGCAGTAGCATATGTTGCATCTCCCACAACATCCACCTCAGCAGTAGTAGCATATGTTGCATCTCCCACAGAATCCACCTCAGCAGCAGTAGCATATGTTGCATCTCCCACAACATCCACCTCAGCAGCAGCAGCATATGATGCATCTCCCACAGCATCCACCTCAGCAGTAGTAGCATATGTTGCATCTCCCACAGAATCCACCTCAGCAGCAGTAGCATATGTTGCATCTCCCACAACATCCACCTCAGCAGCAGTAGCATATGTTGCATCTCCCACAACATCCACCTCAGCAGCAGCATCATATGATGCATCTCCCGCAGCATCCACCTCAGCAGCAGTAGCATATGTTGCATCTCCCACAACATCCACCTCAGCAGCAGTAGCATATGTTGCATCTCCCACAACATCCTCCTCAGCAGCAGCATATGATGCATCTCCCACAGCATCCACCTCAGCAGCAGTAGCATATGTTGCATCTCCCACAACATCCACCTCAGCACTAGTAGCATATGTTGCATCTCCCACAGCATCCTCCTCAGCATCAGCAGCATATGTTGCATCTACCAGAGCATCCACCTCAGCAGCAGCAACAGATGATGCATCCCCCACAGCATCCTCCTCAGCAGCAGCATATGATGCATCTCCCACAGAATCCTCCTCAGCAGCAGCAGTATATGTTGCATCTCCCACAGCATCCACCTCAGCAGCAGCAACAGATGATGCATCCCCCACAGCATCCTCCTCATCAGCATCAGCAGTAACAAGTGCACAAACCACTGCAATAGTATTTTATGCCATCTCAGGAACATATGCAGCACCTTCCTATGGCACACCAAATGACACCAACACCACAACTCACAACTACCAATGTTTGGCCTACTGTCCCTTCAGAGACACCCTCTCAGTCCCCAAGACAAAGGGACATCCCTGAGCCCAGCCATCAATATGTCCCAGAGACCCCAAGTCTGCATAAGTCCCTCCGATGGCACCTGATGTTCCTGCCCAGTCACAGTAGGAGAGAATTCTGTGGATCATCCACAGAGAGCTTAGGCCTTCCAGGCTCCAACAACAGCAGGCATTCAGGAGGCAACAGAGCCAAATGGATATACTTAATGCCACACTTATCCGCATAATTGAGGCAGTGGAAAGGCAGATAGACAGGCCACAAACTCTGTCCTCACTCACTTCCTCCATCATCTCCCTACAGGACCCTGAGTCAAGGCTGATGCCCTCCCAAGCAGCTGTTAGGCATCGCAAAAGGCACCACACTTCCCCCCCAAGTACCTCTTCCAAAGCCAAGTTCTGCCGCAGGCATTCATTTTTTTTACCCTTGTTACACCATTTCCATGTATTTATTTTATTTTTAAATAATTTACTTTATTCTAAAACATGTTTTTTAAGTGTGACTTCCATCTCACTATGCTAAATTTATAATTTTTAATTTTTTGCTGATATCAGAACATTTATTTTCCATTTATTTTTTAAAAGCTGTTTCTTTGCTTTACAAATTTTTTTTCACATGATGTCTAGTAATATACATGTTTACATTGTTAAAAAATATTTCAACAATATTATCCCATTTAAGAATACTTGAGGATATGCTTGAGAAATTCATATAGTATATGATGTTTAACATTAGTCAACTTACATGTGCAAATAATGTTATGACTAATGATCTTGAAACAAAGATTATTCAGAACAAGCCAATAAGGGTTATTTAATTGTAGAAAACTTTGAAAGCAAGTCTTCATTCCTGTTGTTATGGCCAAATACCTTGCATTCATGCTTATAGTCATGTTTTTTTTTTTTTTTTAAATATTGTTTATTAACCAATAAAGGCAGTATTGTACAATGCTACAAGCAGAAGTCATAACAGTTACAAAAATGATAAAGCAAAAAGAATTGCTGTCTTCTGATATTTCAGACAATTTTAACAAATCAAGACTTATTAAATAACTTCAAACACAAAATCCTCCTCAAGGAAGGTTTACTATCATTATAGTCTAAATTAAAGAAGAAATAATTATCTTGATTCGCCTTATATTGGCATTTTTTTTTCCCCTTTCCCCCCCTTTCCCCCCTCCAATATCCCCACCACAGAATTAAATTATGATTTGTACAATAAAATAATAAAAACAACAACAACAAAAAAAAAATAAGAAGAAAAAGAAAAAGAAAAAAAAAAAAAAAAAAATTATTTAAGAAAGGAGTAACCATCTCTCTCCCTGCTCCATCTACCATATGCCTAAAAGGACTAATTCAGAATTTTGAAATGGAAAAATTATATATTCCATTTCAGTTTCAGGCAGTGTTTTAATATACACAGACCATTTACTGAAAAAATTCCTTATGTCATTTTCATTGTCTATGTTTGTATCCTTTTGTTCCAGTAGGCACTGTTTTTTCAGACAATTCTGAATTTCCGAGACACTGGGTACAGAACGCATTTTCCATTTTTTGCATATTAAGTATCTGGTAGCTAAAATAGACATAGCTACCAGCTTATCATTAGGATGGTGTCTGTTTAAGTTGTCAATGCATAAAATAATCTGATATAAAGACAAGGTCACTGGGGGAATTTTTAACACCCTATTCAACCAATATTCTACCTTGCGCCACAAGTTTCTAATTTTTGGACAGGACCAGAACATATGTTCAAGGTCAGCTGCTGGAAATGAGCACTTAGGACATTTGTCAAAATCTAGGTTGTGTACCCTGCGGCCCTTATCCGGAGTGAAGTATGCCCTGTGAAGCAATTTAATATGCGCTTCCCGCCAAGTAGCTGAGAGAGTTATTGTTGCCACTTTCCTTATAGAGTGTTGAAAAATTTTTGAATCCACCATGTTCGGATCTGAAAGTGAGACCCATGTTGACACTAGCCTTGCCAAAGTTAAAGTTCCCCTGTGAGTACCAAGTAGACGATAGCACAACGATATAGACATCTGGTCAGTTCCCATAAGTTTAAACCAATTTTCCAAGTTGCCCAGCTTCCAGCACCATCCTACTTCTCTGGTTATTTCAGAGAGAAAGTGCCTTATCTGCAGATAGGCAAAGAAATCCTTATTAAGTAAATTGAATTCCTCTCTCAGCTCTTCAAATGTTTTAATAGATTTTCTATCCCCATCTCTCAGTAGGGATAATTTGTTTAGGCCATTCTTGTGCCATCTACGGAAAACCTCAGAATATAGCCCAGGATGAAATTTTGGGTTGCCTATGAGGGGGAGATAGTTCGAGACCTTAGTGTTAATTGAAAGAAGCTTTGATATCTTCCACCAAGCCTTGATAGGGTTAGAGATTGTTTTAAATCTCTTAGGCCTAGATTTAGAGTTCGGCGGTAGCCGTCAAAACCAGCGTTAGAGGCTCCTAACGCTGGTTTTGGGCGCCCGCTGGTATTTGGAGTCAGTGATTAAAGGGTCTAACGCTCACTTTTCAGCCGCGACTTTTCCATACCGCAGATCCCCCTACGCCATTTGCGTAGCCTATCTTTTCAATGGGATCTTCCTAACGCCGGTATTTAGAGTCGTTTCTGCAGTGAGCGTTAGAGCTCTAACGACAAGATTCCAGCCGCCTGAAAATAGCAGGAGTTAAGAGCTTTCTGGCTAACGCCGGTTTATAAAGCTCTTAACTACTGTACCCTAAAGTACACTAACACCCATAAACTACCTATGTACCCCTAAACCGAGGTCCCCCCACATCGCCGCCACTCGATTAAAAATTTTAACCCCTAATCTGCCGACCGCCACCTACGTTATACTTATGTACCCCTAATCTGCTGCCCCTAACCCCGCCGACCCCTATATTACATTTATTAACCCCTAATCTGCCCCCCACAACATCGCCGCCAGCTACTTAAAATAATTAACCCCTAATCTTCCGACCGCAAAGCGCCGCCACCTACGTTATCCCTTTGTACCCCTAATCTGCTACCCCTAACACCGCCGACCCCTATATTATATTTATTATCCCCTAATCTGCCCCCCTCAACGTCGCCGACACCTGCCTACACTTATTAACCCCTAATCTGCCGAGCGGACCTGAGCGCTTCTATAATAAAGTTATTAACCCCTAATCCGTCTCACTAACCCTATCATAAATAGTATTAACCCCTAATCTGCCCTCCCTAACATCGCCGACACCTACCTTCAATTATTAACCCCTAATCTTCCGATTGGAGCTCACCGCTATTCTAATAAATTGATTAACCCCTAAAGCTAAGTCTAACCCTAACACTAACACCCCCCTAAGTTAAATATAATTTAAATCTAACGAAATTAATTAACTCTTATTAAATAAACTAATCCTATTTAAAGCTAAATACTTACCTGTAAAATAAACCCTAATATAGCTACAATATAAATTATAATTATATTTTAGCTATTTTAGGATTAATATTTATTTTACAGGCAACTTGGTATTTATTTTAACTAGGTACAATAGCTATTAAATAGTTAAGAACTATTTAATAGTTACCTAGTTAAAATAATTACAAAATTACCTGTAAAATAAATCCTAACCTAAGATATAATTAAACCTAACACTACCCTATCAATAAAATAATTAAATAAACTACCTACAATTACCTACAATTAACCTAACACTACACTATCAATAAATTAAATAAACACAATTGCTACAAATAAATACAATTAAATAAACTAGCTAAAGTACAAAAAATAAAAAAGAACTAAGTTACAGAAAATAAAAAAATATTTACAAACATAAGAAATATATTACAACAATTTTAAACTAATTACACCTACTCTAAGCCCCCTAATAAAATAACAAAGCCCCCCAAAATAAAAAATTCCCTACCCTATTCTAAATTTAAAAAGTTACAAGCTCTTTTACCTTACCAGCCCTGAACAGGGCCCTTTGCGGGGCATGCCCCAAGAAGTTCAGCTCTTTTGCCTGTAAAAGAAAACATACAATACCCCCCCCCCAACATTACAACCCACCACCCACATACCCCTAATCTAACCCAAACCCCCCTTAAATAAACCTAACACTAATCCCCTGATGATCTTCCTACCTTGTCTTCACCATACCAGGTTCACCGATCCGTCCTGGCTCCGATATCTTCATCCAACCCAAGCGGGGGCTAGACATCCACTGAAGAAGTCCAGAAGAGGCTCCAAAGTCTTCATCCTATCCGGCAAGAAGAGGACATCCGGACCGGCAAACATCTTCTCCAAGCCGCATCTTCTATCTTCTTCCATCCGGTGCGGAGCGGGTCCATCTTGAAGCAGGCGACGCGGATCCATCCTCTTCTTCCGATGTCTCCCGACGAATGACGGTTCCTTTAAGGGACGTCATCCAAGATGGCGTCCCTCGAATTCCGATTGGCTGATAGGATTCTATCAGCCAATCGGAATTAAGGTAGGAATTTTCTGATTGGCTGATGGAATCAGCCAATCAGAATCTAGTTCAATCCGATTGGCCGATCCAATCAGCCAATCAGATTGAGCTCGCATTCTATTGGCTGATCGGAACAGCCAATAGAATGTGAGCTCAATCTGATTGGCTGATTGGATCAGCCAATCGGATTGAACTTGATTCTGATTGGCTGATTCCATCAGCCAATCAGAAAATTCCTACCTTAATTCCGATTGGCTGATAGAATCCTATCAGCCAATCGGAATTCGAGGGACGCCATCTTGGATGACGTCCCTTAAAGGAACCGTCATTCGTCGGGAGACATCGGAAGAAGAGGATGGATCCGCGTCGCCTGCTTCAAGATGGACCCGCTCCGCACCGGATGGAAGAAGATAGAAGATGCGGCTTGGAGAAGATGTTTGCCGGTCCGGATGTCCTCTTCTTGCCGGATAGGATGAAGACTTTGGAGCCTCTTCTGGACTTCTTCAGTGGATGTCTAGCCCCTGCTTGGGTTGGATGAAGATATTGGAGCCAGGACGGATCGGTGAACCTGGTATGGTGAAGACAAGGTAGGAAGATCATCAGGGGATTAGTGTTAGGTTTATTTAAGGGGGGTTTGGGTTAGATTAGGGGTATGTGGGTGGTGGGTTGTAATGTTGGGGGGGGGTATTGTATGTTTTCTTTTACAGGCAAAAGAGCTGAACTTCTTGGGGCATGCCCCGCAAAGGGCCCTGTTCAGGGCTGGTAAGGTAAAAGAGCTTGTAACTTTTTAAATTTAGAATAGGGTAGGGAATTTTTTATTTTGGGGGGCTTTGTTATTTTATTAGGGGGCTTAGAGTAGGTGTAATTAGTTTAAAATTGTTGTAATATATTTCTTATGTTTGTAAATATTTTTTTATTTTCTGTAACTTAGTTCTTTTTTATTTTTTGTACTTTAGCTAGTTTATTTAATTGTATTTATTTGTAGCAATTGTGTTTATTTAATTTATTGATAGTGTAGTGTTAGGTTAATTGTAGGTAATTGTAGGTAGTTTATTTAATTATTTTATTGATAGGGTAGTGTTAGGTTTAATTATATCTTAGGTTAGGATTTATTTTACAGGTAATTTTGTAATTATTTTAACTAGGTAACTATTAAATAGTTCTTAACTATTTAATAGCTATTGTATCTAGTTAAAATAAATACCAAGTTGCCTGTAAAATAAATATTAATCCTAAAATAGCTAAAATATAATTATAATTTATATTGTAGCTATATTAGGGTTTATTTTACAGGTAAGTATTTAGCTTTAAATAGGATTAATTTATTTAATAAGAGTTAATTTATTTTGTTATATGTAAATTATATTTAAGTTAGGGGGGTGTTAGTGTTAGGGTTAGACTTAGCTTTAGGGGTTAATACATTTATTAGAATAGCGGTGAGCTCCGATCGGAAGATTAGGGGTTAATAATTGAAGGTAGGTGTCGGCGATGTTAGGGAGGGCAGATTAGGGGTTAATACCATTTATGATAGGGTTAGTGAGGCGGATTAGGGGTTAATAACGTTATTATAGTAGCGCTCAGGTCCGCTCGGCAGATTAGGGGTTAATAAGTGTAGGCAGGTGTCGGCGACGTTGTGGGGGGCAGATTAGGGGTTAATAAATATAACATAGGGGTCGGCGATGTTAGGGCAGCAGATTAGGGGTACATAGGGATAACGTAGGTTGCGGCGGTTTACGGAGCGGCAGATTAGGGGTTAAAAAAAATATGCAGGTGTCAGCGATAGCGGGGGCGGCAGATTAGGGGTTAATAAGTGTAAGGCTAGGGGTGTTTAGACTCGGGGTACATGTTAGAGTGTTAGGTGCAGACGTAGGAAGTGTTTCCCCATAGGAAACAATGGGGCTGCGTTAGGAGCTGAACGCTGCTTTTTTGCAGGTGTTAGGTTTTTTTTCAGCTCAAACAGTCCCATTGTTTCCTATGGGAGAATCGTGCACGAGCACGTTTTTGATGCCGGCCGCGTCCGTAAGCAACTCTGGTATCGAGAGTTGCATTTGCGGTAAAAATGCCCTACGCTCCTTTTTTGGAGCCTAACGCAGCATTTGTTTTAACTCTCAATACCAGAGTTAAATTTATGGTGCGGCCAGAAAAAAGCCCGCGGAGCGTTAACAGCCCTTTTACCGCCGAACTCTAAATCTAGGCCTTAATCTCTGATGGTAACTCTTTAGGGGGAGAGTGTAAAAGTGCTAAAGGAATATATGGGTCACACATATTAATTTCAAGATCATTATTTAAAATGTAGTCTTTAGACAGAACCCAACTAGATGCTATTCGTGCCAGGAAACTGAGATTGTACGCTCTAATGTCTGGAAGCGCCAAGCCTCCGAACTCACGTGCAAGAGTAAGTTTATTGAGGGCTATTCGTGCTCTTTTCCCTTGCCAAAGGAATTGTCTAATTAAACTATTAATCAGCCGGACATCTTTTTCAAAAAGAATTACTGGAACGTTCTGAAGTATGTATAGAAGTTTTGGGAGGAGGACCATTTTAAAGAGTGCTACTCTCCCCGAGAGTGATAATGGAAGACTTTGCCATAGTCTGAGTTTTTCCCGAATTTGCTTTATAATTGGGGGTATGTTAAATTCATATAAATCACTAGAATTCACCGGGATGTTTATCCCTAAATATTTAAATGAGTCTATTACTATTTTAAATGGGTTATCTGTACAAGAATCAGTGTTCCTCCTAATCCATAAAATTTCTGATTTAGATGCATTAATTTTGTATCCTGAGAAGGTACCAAATTGGTCAATTATCTGCATGAGTTTAGGGATATTAATTTTAGTATTTGATAAATACAACAGAACGTCATCTGCATATAAACCGATTTTCAACTCATGATTCCTAATCTTTATACCTTCCAAGCTTTGTCTTATCATGATTGCTAGGGGCTCAATGGCAACATCAAACAGAAGTGGGGAGAGAGGACAACCCTGACGCGTTCCTCTCTCCAAAATTATTGGAGAGGATACAGTTCCATTGACTATCAGACTTGTAGCAGAGTGATTGTATAGGTTCTCTATGAATTCAGGGAATTTACCCTTGATTCCAAACTTCAGCAGAGATGTATTTAGGTGTTTAAAGGTAACAGAATCAAACGCTTTTTCGGCGTCAATGGAGAGAATAGCCATGTCCGATGCTTCGAGTGATTCCTCTCTCCCCCCTCTGGGCAAGGAGGTTTTTCCAAAGTATTCTAGCGCGACTAATACCTCCCTGATTTTAGTCGAGGAGTTTCGTTTATTTAGGAATCCAGCTTGATCTGTATGTATTACTCTTGGGAGAATTGACTGTAATCTGTTGGCTAAAATAGAAGTTAGAATCTTATAATCTGAATTGAGTAAGGCTATCGGCCTATAGGATTCTTTTAGCGTCGGGTCCTTCCCTCCCTTAAGTATTAAAGTCGTATAGGAAGAGGAAAATGAAGATGTGACTGGCTTGCCGTTAATATAGATATCATTATATAAATTTGTTAAATAAGGAGAAATTTCTGCGGATAATATCTTATAAAATTCATTGGGTAGTCCATCTGGACCTGCCGCTTTGTTACTAGGAAGCCTAGTGATCACATCAGCTACTTCCTGGACCAAGATAGGGGAGTTAAGGTTGCTGATAAGATCGTCTGTAATTGAGGGACTGGTGATCTTATTCCAGAACTCTGCAGATTCTCTACTATCGCTTCCTTTACAGGAATATATATCTTGATAGTATTCCACTAATGCAGATACGATTTTGTCAGGATTCCGAATTCGCTCGCCCTTGTGATGGAGTTCCTCAATGTCAGATTGCTTTTTCTCGTTCTTAACCATTTTAGCCAACATCTTTCCAGATTTATTCCCATATCTGTAAAGTTTGGCTTGGATTTTTAAATCTTTTTGCGCTTGTTGAGCCAAAATAAATGTATCCCTAGCTTCTTTTGCTTGCACATATTTAGCCCAGTTTAGGGGGCTTTTGTGCAGCAGATATTTATTATATGAGTTAGATAATGTTTTATATATTTCCTTTTCTCTTAGCTTCAATTTCTTAGATAGAGCTATGTTATAAGCCAAAATTTCGCCTCTGAGGACCGCCTTAGCGGTCTCCCAGAGCAGGTCGGGGCGATCTATGTAGCAAGAATTAAACCGCAGAAATTCTTCAAACTTGGACCTAAGACAAGTTTTGAACTTCATGTCAGTTGCTAGATACCATGGAAAATAGAACCGCAAGAATTTAGATTTTAGTTGTTTAAACTGAATATCCAGAGTAATCGGGGCGTGGTCTGATATTAAGATAGGATTGATTCCCGCTTGCACCATTAAGGATCCCAATCGCTCATCTACTAAAAATAGATCAATTCGGGAGAGGGTCTTATGCGCTTTTGAAAGACAGGTAAATTCCTGTTGAAACCAAGGTGAGCGCGGTGTAGCTGCATCCGGAACCGGAACCGGCAAGTAGGAAAATTACATGAAGTCCTCCAATGAGAAAAGCTGAGAGAGTGCCGTAGCCTGCGATATGACTCAGGATCGCCCAAATGGTAAAATTAGGAAAAAGAGCGGCAGGCACTGCAAAAACCAAACGGGCTCACACTAAAGTTTGAAAACCAAAAAAGATACTTTAATGTAAGTTATCTCAAAAGTATACAGATATGGCAAGACACAAGTACAGGGGGGTGAAAAAAGTGTGACAAGAGAGGCCTGACGCGTTTCGCGCCCCCTAGTGGCGCTTAATCATAGGCTACAGCACTAGGTAAGAGATACCTATTTAAAGGGAAAACCATTAACCCTAGATGTGCAAGGAAATATTTTTAAAAAACATTATAAGTTGTTAAAAACATTGGCACACTTACAATGGGATCAATATACAAAGTAGAATATATATATATACAAGTTCTATGAACACCAGCAAGCAACAAGGTTTGAACTTAGACTGCCTAAATTAATAAATGTTAATAAATATTAATGTACAGAGAGGGGTTTTGTCTGAGTTAATAGGCTGTAAGCTTGTAAACTGATATGGTCAATTTGCTTAATTTTAAAAATGAAGATAAAAGAATGAAAAAGGAATATATAGATAATTAACTATATTATATGTCTATCTAACAGAACTTAATTGTCTATTAGGTAATTTACATCACATTCTTTGTTCATTCCAAAGGGTTGACGTGTGTTTAGTTTTATTATCCAAAATATTTCCTTTTTATCTAATATATGTTGTCTATTACCTCCTCTAATAGGAATTCTGGCTATGTCTATAATCTGAACGGACATATCTGCCAAATGTGTGAAATGTAAACCATTAAAATGACCTGCTACTGCAGAGTCCTTACAATAATTTTTGACATCTCTCATATGTTCTCCAAACCTTGTTCTGACTTCACGAGAGGTTTTTCCCACGTATTGACATTTACAAATATTACAAGTCAGAAGGTAAATAACAAACTTAGTTTTGCAGTTAGCATAAAAATCTATAACATATTGTTTATGATCTACACTAGAGGAGAATTGAGTGCCTTTAATAAGGTTAGGGCAAGTATTGCAGTCCCTACTTCCACATTTGTGGACTCCCTTTCTAGATAGCCAATCCCCTGACGGGATAGTAAATTCCTGTGTATCCGGATTCTGACTTCTCCAAATGTCACGTAGTGCTAAATTTTGTTTTATTTTTTTGAATATGTTATATTCTAGATTATCCTTTTTCTGTTTTTTCTGTTTCATAGTTTCTCGAAGTCTATCTAACGGGCACTGCGGCGCCATATTGAAGTCGCCTCCCATAATTAAGTGCCCTTGACTGTACAAGAGAAGTTTGGATTGGATTTTATTCCAAAATTCTAGATCGAAAATATTGGGACCATAGATGTTACATAGCGTGTATGTTTCCTGGGCAATTTTTACTTTTAGCAGAACATATCTTCCCTCCGGATCGGGCTCGCAGTGCACCACCTCAAGCTGAGTCCTTTTCCCAATTAAAATAGCCACACCCCTTTTTTTACCGATGCTAGGTGAAAAAAATACGTCTCTGACCCAGGAAGCTTTAAGTTTACAGGATTCTTCTGGGTTAAGATGCGTTTCTTGGATAAACCCTATGTCCGTTTGGAGTTTTCTTAATTGGGTCAGAATAGCTTTACGCTTGATAAGGGTGGAAATCCCTCCCACATTCCACGAATTTATTCTAAGTTTTTCTATTCTTCTATAGGTTTAAAACTAATATGGAGCAGGGGGAGATGAGCAACGAGAAGAGAAAAAAAAAAAAAAAAAAAAAAAGGGGAAGAGAAGAGAAGGAGACTAACATTTCACCCAGTAACCCCATTGTCCCCGAAAAGAGGGATCTTCCCAGCCAATGGACCTATCTTAGCTAAACTGGGGCTACCCCTTCTGGTGCTGGTGAGTCCAAGGATAAAAAGAATTTCTCGGCTGAATGCGCCTCCAAAAAAAAATGCACTACTTCATTCACTGTTACTTTAAGTTTGGCTGGGTAAATTATAGTAGCGTTAAATCCGCTGTTTATAAATTTAGTACAGATGGGTGCCAATTCTCTCCTCTTGGAAGTGGTTTCAGCCGAGAAATCCTGAAAAATGAGGATCTTGGCGCCATTAATAAAAAGCGGTTGAATTTTACGGAAATGTTGTAAAAGGATAATTTTGTCTTGATAATTGAGTAACTTTGCAATAACCGGTCTAGGCCTGGTATTGCTTTTATTGGATGTACGCGGTGGCCCCATCCTATGTGCTCTCTCTACCAAGATATGACGATATGAGGGTGGCAATTTAAGAGCTGCTGTCAGAGTGTCAGAAATAAAAAAGCTAAGATCCTCATACTGTTTCTCCTCTGGGAGACCTATTACTCTGATATTATTTCTTCTGCTGCGGTTTTCTAGATCTTCCAGCCTGGAGAGAGTTTTTTGGATACTACTATTCATATTATCTAGCTTAGGGCCATATGATAATGTAAGATCTTCTAAATCTGACACTCTCTGCTCGACCTCCTGCAGCCTAGTTGAAAATTGTCTGATTTCTTGCGTTAAGGAGGATATATCTTGCTTAATTTCTAACCTCAAGGCATCAAACTTGGGTGAGAGAGCCTCAGAAATGCTGGCAACCAAGCTTTGTATATTTAATGCTTCAGGCATAGGTGTATTTGAAAAAGCTGGTTGAGCGTCGACTGCAGGGTCCTGTGTGCCTTTAAGCTTCCTATCCCTCTGTCTGCCTGCCATAGCTGGGGAAGGTGTTTTGGCAGAGGTACCAAAGTACTTGTCCATAAACCAGTTGTGGTGAAGTGATTATGTGGAAGTGAAGCAAAATAATTAAAAAAAAACGCTTAATGTGAGCCTGTGCAAGTGTCTATCTAGTGAGTGTGGAGAGAATTAGAGAAAAAAAAAAAAAATAGAAAAAAAGGAGAAGAGGGGGGAGTAGTGGCCCCAATTAATTGTGATTATGACAAGGGGGTGCAGGAGTTGTGCCTAATCTCAGTGAGGTGGGCTGTGTATTGTGATGTCAGATTATATTTAAGTGAGGGGAATTTACCAGAACTGGTATGGAATTCTAAGGTGAAAATTAACCTAATTAATTACCTGCCAAAAAAAGTTGTCCTTTTTATAAGGAGACACATACAATTTTCCCATGGTTATTAAAAAAAAAAAAAAAAAAAAAATATATATGCGCCTGATTTTACCAAAAATACCAAAGAGACTGGAAGAACATAATACATTGGTTAACCTAAGAGGTTACTAATTTGTTCAGATGTTCATATGTTAAATTGCACTGTTACAAAGAAAGCTAATACAGAAGAATTATCAAAATTTAGGCTTAGAATTAATCTTATTACTTAGGTTACTACGTGAGGTATCATACCCTAAAACTACCAGTCACTGAAAAAGTAGACGTTAGTATTTATACATTTAACCCCGTGGAGCTAGTCTTAGGCACTCAGAAGGAGAGTTGCTATTATCCTTGTATTTTAGGTTTTCAGGGAGGGGGGGGGATTTACTATGTAGTCATAGTGCAGAGAGAAAAATAAAAATATATAGAAACACAGAATTAGCAGATACCTGAAGATATGCTTAACACAGCTTGAACCCCTTCTCCCTTCCCCCCTACACCTTTGTTCTATGTGTTCAGGCTCCTCAAAGTCACTTAAAAGTGTTTAAAGACAGTTTAAGTCAACCAGTGTTTAGGGGAGTTGATCAGTAGTTATGACCAATAAGGAAACGTACCCCCTTTGTAGCTGTTAATTACTGCAGTAAATATAAACTTTAAAGTTTAGCTTAGTGCTAATTAACTATTACCAAGTGTGAAATTTCCTTTTTGCATATACATGGCACAGAGACACAATTAAAGAAAAAAAAAGAAAAAACAATCTCAGTAGCCTAAGTAACAATGTAACAAATATATAAATTTGAACAAAGCTGGGAATGTCAGTTTTGTTACTACTTAATTAGGATAAGCATATAGTAAAAATAAGGTAGGTCAGTTAGGAATAGCCATTTTATAGCTATTTTAGCAGAAAAGAGTCCTTGAAAGCAGAAATAGCCAAGTTCCTATATTCTTGAAAAGAGTACTACGGCTAAGAGTTTCAAAGTAATATATGTCTCTTTTTCAAGGTTTATTAATTCAGTGTAGTCTTTTAGCCTTTACTTATGCAGTCGAAGTACCAAGCAAGGGTTTTTTCTTTTAATATCCCCAAGTAGATGAAAACACTGTCCTGAGTTAATTTTCCGCGTACCTACAACCCAGTCACATTTTTTTTTTTTTTTTTTTTTTTATAAAAGCAGTTTTATTGAAAAAGAAAAGGGTATGATACAATTTGTTCAATGCCAAAAAATACAAGTATATGTCTTTTCCATAATACATCTTATGTGCTCTTAATATACTGCTATTTAACATGAATATATCTAAACATGAAAACTAATATAACTTATACAAATTATACAAACTAGAATATTGATTTCAAATGACATGATTACAATAATTGGATGTGCAGCAGTATAGACCCTATGATTTTAGCAGATGAGAATGTGACTTCCTGGGGTTAACCCAGTCACATTTTTAATTCCAAACTTCTGCTATGCGGCTCCTCCCGAGAAAGTAACTTGGCGTTTTATCAAAAAGATTTCAAGAAGGAGAAAAATTGAACCACTCACCCCAGCTCGCGCTGCCTGCCCGCCCGCCGAGATCGCCGACAGCCTCCAACTCCCTGTGGGAAGCTCAAGCTGCAGAGGTCGCCTTCCGGACCTCCCGTTTTACTGCTCCGTCTGAGAATCCAACCTCAGCTCCCCTCACGCAGCAGCGGTGGGAGGGGAGAGAGGAGCGCCACGCCAAGCACCAGCGTAATGGGTAGATCAGCCTCCACACCCGGTCTCCGACACACACCACGCAGCACCGGTGGGGGAGGGGGCAGGGAGAACGCCGGGGGCAGGAACACCCAACCGACGGGTGAGAAATCCTCAGCAAGACAACAGGTAAGGCTGTGAGATTACGGTGCAGTCTTAGGTCCTGAAGTTAGCCTGGCGGGAGCGGGCAGGCAGGGGGGGGGGAAAGAATTAGTGTCAGGTAATGGTACGCAGGACTCCACCAGGGGAGAACAAATAACTTAGGGCTGGGAGAAAATGGTGTGCCCCACACCTGTTTTGGGCCAGGTGAGCCAGGTAAATTAGTTATAGTAAGTGAGATAGGTCATATTAACTGGCAAGACATGCACCAGTGAGTTGGCAGTCCACTGGTAAGGTTCCAGAGCGCTTCCACTGCTTATCCCAAAGAACAGCCCCACAATTGGGGCAAGGCGCGAAGGGATCCACCGCCAAGGACTGTAGGACTGGAGCTGTGAGCTCAGCAACACCTGCCTAGCTCCTCCTCCACCGGAACCTCAGCGCTTATAGTCATGTTTTTAATGACCATTTGTAATAGTATACCAAGCATGACTAATGCACTCCTTTTTGACAAATATATTAAAGTGCATATCTATTATATTTAAGCATTGTGATTATACGGAAGAAATAGATTGTGATTGCCTTGATATAGAGGTGTTAAATACATTTTAATTGATCATATCATATGCACAGACAAAGGATCTCCCTGGGACTAATGCACAATACACTTTGAGAAAATGTTAATAATATTTCCAAATTTGTGAAGTTAGTATTTGATATTTGTCGCTCATTATATTTTTCTGATATACCTAAATATTGCAAATGTATACTCTGCTTAACCCCCTAACGACCAAGGATGTGCCAGGCACGTCCTCAAACCCACCAATGATCGGCACCATCTATGGCCGATGCAGAGAGGGCCACAGAGTGGCTCTCTGCATCGGTGGGTAAAAAAAGGGTATTGCAATGTAAGGGTAGACCGGTACAGTGCACAGTGTCTAAGGGAAGGAGGGAGAGGAAGGAGGGAGAGGGGGGGGAGTAATGGTTGGGAAAGGGATCTGGGAGGGGGGTAGGATATAGAGGGGAGGCAGCTTCACTATGGAAAAATGGGGTTATAATTTTTTTTAGCAAATTTGATTAGAATCTGCCAGTACATAAGATGGCCACACAGGAATTGGGGGGAGCTAAGAGAGCTGTTTGCGGAGGGGGGGGGGGATCATGGAGGTTGGGGGTTAGGGGGGAACCTACACTGCAGAAACTATTTATATATTTTTTTAAAAAGCTAAAAAAAAAAAAGGCTTTTATTTTAGTACTGGCAGACTTTCTGTCAGTACTTAAGATAACGGAGACAATTGTGGGCTGGGGGAGGGAAGAGAGCTGTTTGAGAGGGGTATGGGAGGGATCAGGGATGTGTCAGGTGGGAGGCTGATCTCTACACTAAAGCTAAAATTAATACAATATATATATATGTGTATACCCTATAAGGATAGCACAGTGATATAAGAGATAGGGGCGCTATCTAAATAATATTACTAATAGAATTGTTAATTACTAAAAAGTTTATAAGTAATTCCAAAGTACTAATATTTTTAAGAGTATCATATATGCAAAAACATACAAGTATAGAAATAAAAATAAAAAATAATATAAAGCATACAAACTATGAAAAATGTCCAGGTAGACAAAAGAATGATATTAATGTCCAAATAAAGTCCAAAGTGTTCCTTTAAAATTGTAAAGGTGTAAGGCAGCTCTCCTCGATGTATAAGGCCATCCACAACAGGTTAATCTATAAGGAAATAGAGAAGGCGCCACATAGCATAATTCCGTATAATATATCAAATTTATAGATTGGTAGTTAGCAAATGTTGTATAGTTTTATTCAGCCTGATGAAACAGTACATGATACTGAGAAACGCGTTGCTGTGTTTTTAATGTGTTGTAATAAACACTTTTAAATATATACAACTTGCTACTTTGTTCTTCCTTGGATACTTCTAATTGAAGTTACTTTATATCACTGCTGAGGCGGGACGGTGCCTTCCTGACTGCATAGCTTGTTTGGTGAACACCATTTTCTGGCTTCTGGGAGTCCTTGCCTAAGAGGAGAGTTTACCGGACAACTCTGAGGTTCCGGTTTGCCTAGCCAGCACCACATCTTGGTGCTTTTACACACGTGAGTGGTTCTAAACTACCAATCTATAAATTTGATATATTATACGGAATTATGCTATGTGGCGCCTTCTCTATTTCCTTAAAGCTAAAATTAACCCTACAAGCTCCCTACAAGCTACCTAATTAACCCCTTAACTGCTGGGCATAATACAAGTGTGGTGCACAGCGGCAGTTAGCGGCCTTCTAATTACCAAAAAGCAATGCCAAATAATTGAACAAAGGGGATCCCAGAGAAGCATTTACAACCATTTGTGTCATAATTGCACAAGTTGTTTGTAAATAATTCCAGTGAGAAACCTAAAGTTAGTGAAAAAGTTAACAATTTTTTTTATTTGATCACATTTGGTGGTGAAATGATGGCATGAAATATACCAAAATTGGCCTAGATCAATACTTTAGGTTGTCTACTACACTACACTAACGCTAAAATTAACCCCCTAACTACCTAATTAACCCCTTCACTGCTGGGCATAATACAAGTGTGGTGCTCAGTGGCATTTAGCGGCCTTCTAATTACCAAAAAGTAACGCCAAAGCCATAAATATCTGCTATTTCTAAACAAAGGGGATCCCAGAGAAACATTTACAACCATTTGTGCCATAATTGCACAAGCTGTTTGTAAATAATTTCAGTGAGAAACCAAAAGTTTGTGAAAAAGTTAACAATTTGTTTTATTTGATTGCATTTGGCGGTGAAATGGTGGCATGAAATATATCAAAATAGGCCTAGATCAATATTTTGGGTTGTCTACTAAAAAAAAATATATACATGTGAAGGGTTATTCAGGGATTCCTGACAGATATCAGTGTTACAATGTAACTATTGCTAATTTTGAAAAAAAAAATGGTTTGGAAATAGCAAAGTGCTACTTGTACTTATTGACATATAACTTGCAAAAAAAGCAAAGAACATGTAAACATTGGGTATTTCTAAACTCAGGACAAAATTTAGAAACTATTTAGCATGGGTGTTTTTTGGTGGTTGTAGACGTGTAACAGATTTTGGGGGTCAAAGTTAGAAAAAGTGTGTTTTTTCAATTTTTTCATCATATTTATAATTTTTTATAGTAAATTATATGATATGATGAAAATAATGGTATCTTTAGAAAGTCCATTTAATGGCGAGAAAAACGGTATATAATATGTGTGTGTACAGTAAATAAGTAAGAGGAAAATTACACAAACACCGCAGAAATGTAAAGATAGCCCTAGTCCCTAACGGTAAGAAAATTGAAAAATGGTCTGGTCACTAAGGGGTTACGCAGATATAATGCTAATGTTAAATATATATTACAAAAATATTATGCACATTACACATAGGACAAGATTACAAGAGGCTCGCTAACAGTTATGTGTGAGCGAAAAGGGGATTATAGCAGCTGTTTGCGCACATCAGTTGTAGCACTCTTAGTACAAGTTGAGAGCAAGCGTGAACACATGAGTGCAATTGAGATTTACGCTATAATGATTACCGTGTCCTCAGAGCTCTCGTTAACTGTTTTGCAAAACAAAAAAGTTGCATATGCACAAAAAACACTGGACCAGATTAAAAGTGGAACGCTAAGTGGCTGGTTATTGCTACCGCAAGCTCGTAGTAGCAGTTAGCACTTATATTAGAGCAGATATCTGGTTAATTTTATAAATGTGACCCAAATTCCCCAAAATACAGTGCAGTGTATTTTATTAAAAAGTAAATGGCTAGATTGGGAGTTTTGCGGTAAGAGGGGTGCGGTGCTAACTTGCACGTTATTGTCACCGCTCACTTACCTACAGCGCTGGTATTACAGGTTTTTATAAACTCAGCGTTAAAAGACAAGAAGTGAGCGAAGAGCAAAATTGTGCACCATACCGCACTTCAATACCAGCACTGCTTAAGTCAGCGGTGAGCTGGTTGTACGTGCTCGTGCACGATTTCCCCATAGACATCAATGGGGAGAGCCGGCTGAAAAAAAGCCTAACAAATGTTATGTTTACACCTAACACCCTAACATGAACCCTGAGTCTAAACACCCCTAATCTTACACTTATTAACCCCACAGCGCCAACACCTACATTATACTTATTAACCCCTAATCTGCCGCTCTGGACATCGCCGCCACTATAATAAACATATTAACCCCTAAACTCAGGCTTAGTATCCCCAGATCTCCCACTGGCTACTGGATGTGCACTGAGCAGCACTCCTGTAACTTGCTTCCTGTTCCTGGCTTGTGCAGTCGATCATTGCAACCAGCAGAAATAGGAAACTTTTTAAAAAAAGTGCTCCCCCTGCTGCCGCCCATAGAAATGGCCCAACAAGCACACTGAAAATTGTGCAATTAAGAAAGGTATAGGCTCTGTTATGGGCAGAGCAGCAGGCACATAGAAAAAATTTGCAAAGGGCTATGGCAGGCTATATCTCTCTACCGCACGTGCGCTAGAGAGGTATAAAGGTAAATAAAAGGGATTGTTTTTTTTTTATGAAACTGTACAGTCTAGGCTGAATAAATATCATTTTCCAATAGGGGACTATTGGAGAAATTATATTTATTCAGCCAAAAAATGTATTTTCTTTCTATTTTTTTCTTTTTTCTTTTGGGGGTTCACGTGCGGGAGTGCTCCTATGGAGGAGCCTCCACTGGGTTTAGGGGTTAATAGTTAGTTTATGAGTGTTAGTGTACTTTGTAACAGTTTAGTTATGAGTTTTATGTAACTGTTTTGTTGCGTAAAACCCATAACTACTGGTCTCAGATTGCGGAACGGATTGTGTCGGTATAGGGTATAATGCAAGCTTTTTAGCCTCACTGCAAAACTTGTAATGGCAGCGCTATGGAAATCCCCACAAAAACGTCATTTTTTTGAGTGCGGGACTGACGTTGCGTTACAGGCTAAAAGGCCTGCAGTACAGCTATACTGCCAAGACTTGTAACGGCTGCGTTGCTGTTTTAACACTGAACTGGCAATTTTTTTCAGCGTTAAAACACAAACGCAAAACTCGTAATCTAGGTGATAGATATTTATGTATAGATATACTGTCACAATTTTTTTTATCAAATGTGCAAAAATACCAAAATTTAATTAGATATATGTAGAAATATATATTTATGAATATATAAAACTTATTCTGCTATGTGAAGTGCATCGGAATGGGAAATATTCATATTTTCATGTAGGGTTAGCAAACTTGAGAATATGCATTCAGTTTGCACGCGAGTAGGATGTTAGGTTTTTACCCTACTTTTTTTGCTCTTTTTAATTCTATGTGGGAATATGTTAACGCAATATGTGAATGTCTGGGTTTTGTGCACATTGGGTAAACTTTTTATTTTCAACTTGTAATACGAGCGCTACCCAACATTTTTTAGTGCAGGTTGTAGGTCCATCCTATTATCTATCTATCTATCTATCTATCTATCTATCTATCTGTCCATCTATCTATCTGTCCATCTGTCCTCAAAATCATTATACAGAGCAGAATGCATAATAATAATTTTGCTTTCTACTGAGTTACCAATGGGGGGCCCCAAAAATATCTTGCACCAGGGCCCTCTGTTGAGTAGGTCCGCTACTGAATATGTGCATATCCTACAGAAGGGGTGCTAGCTGGTGGTTGGTGCTTGCACTCATTTGACTCTGATGATTGACTATATAGATGTGTTCAGCTAGCTGACAGTAGTGCAGTAGTGTTCCTTTAGTAAAGGTTAACAAGACAATGAAGCAAATTTGATAAAAAAATTAAATTTTAAAGTTGTTTAAAATAGCCTGTTCTATACAAATCATGAAAGAAATATTTGGGGTTTCTTGTCCCTTTCAACAGGCCCCAAAACATGGTTCTCTTGTTAGGTGACATATACAACTTTGTAAGTGTGTATTATAATTCACCTTATGGATAACTGCAGAAATATTACTACATAGCTGTCCCTTAATACAATTATTTCAATTATTATTTGAAAGAAAATATGAAATTAATTTTGAGCAAATATTACCATCAGGGCCGGATTGGCCTACCAGGATACCAGGAGATTTCCTGGTGGGCTGCAGCAGCTGGGGCTGGAAAGCTACAATTTTAAAAGGTTATTAATGGATTCATTTTGGTTGTAGGGTTGCTATATAACATCAATCTGACATTTGTATTTAATACAAAGTAATATAATTTAATTTTGAAAAAATATTGGGGAAGGAGTGTCCCAATAATCCCCTTTGAGAAAAATGGGGCATGTGCATTCTACCGACTCAACAGAAAATAGGGCTGGTCTTCATATTTTTCCAGGGCTGCTTTTTATTCCCAGTCCAGCCCTGATTACCATGGAAAATGTGTAGTGGGTAAGGAAAGAGGGGTTGAGAAAGAGAGAGGAGTGGAAATTGAATTGAAATGTAATTTTGTGATTGTTTGAAAAACTACCCCTGCAAAATCCCCTCATTAGAAGATATGACTCATTAACACATTTCTTTCAGATATGTTCCTCCTTCCAAAACCACATAAGAGCCTGTATACGAGGCACCCAATAGGCTATTTTCCTGGATGGACACTTGTATTTAGCCTTACAAAAGTGCTGTAGTGTTTTAAAGGAGAGGATAATGACCCACAACCCATTGGAGTTAGGTCCCCCATTAACAAGAGATACCTAGATGCAATAAACCTTGCTTGGTCTGGAAGCTAGAATCTTGCAGATCTTCAATTAGCTGTCCATTATAGCTGTTTTTATCCTAAGTAAAAATACTTGTATCATTTGACTTCTGTGAGTACTTTCCATGTTGGGGTTTCTTCTTCTCAAAACAGTCTAGATTTTAAAGACTTTTGAGATATGACAAGGCTGTAGTCAAAATGCTTAAGACCAATTTTGTATGCTTCCATATTTTTTAGATCACTGGCATAAATAAAATTAGATTTTTATCCAAGCTCTGCTTTACAATCATTTTTTATTTGAGATGGCAGCATTACTTGCAATCTCCTAGTGAGGGTAAGAGTGCCCCTTATTATAGGAATAATGACTTCCAAGTTTTAACGTGCATTTATAATATGTTCATATAATAGACCCTATGATATTCCCATGTAAACAATGTAACTGGGCATTGTTTATTCCCAGGCATCTGTACGTTGTGTGCCGGCTAGGCAAAGTAAAGGATATAAGCAGTTTTTACCCCTAGAATCACATACAAGGGATCTTAGTAATGAAGAAAGTTCTTTTTTTATCCAACAGCCCTCTTACGGAGGGCACATCAAAAGATCTAATGGGAACAGAAAGAAAGGTAGGACATGGAAGAAAAAGAGTTTTTGAGGGAAGAGAGGAGGAAGAATTAGGGCAAGAACCAAAAAGGCACAAATAAAGGTTGAAAAATCTGGAGTATTTTATATTAGTAGCATCCCTTTAAGTAAAGAGGAAATTAAAGTTTTAGATCTGGGATTGACTTTTGCCCCCACATCAAGGCTTAACAAGTTTGAAATGCATATTAATGTTAAACAATTTGTAAGAAAACTTACATTAAAGAGGTATTTTCTAAAGAATCCTATAGAGCGCAATATATATTCTACCCCAAGTAATTCTGACAGAACAAGAATATTTAAAAATACTGACCTAAAACCAAAATCAAAATTTTTCCCCACCCAGGAAAAAGGTACTAATCTAGAGACCTTCGAGAGGGCTGTTCTGAAAGATATTAGGAAAGCAAAAAATGAAAGAAAAACCCAATATAATTTGAGTAAGGAAGAAAGAGAAACCTTAAATAGATTGAAAAATAACGATAAAATCATTATTAAACCAGCTGATAAAGGTTGGGGAATTGTGGTGATGGATAAAGATAAATATGCTCAAGAAGCTGATAGACTTCTAGGGGAAGTTAGAACGTATAAAAAACTTGAACTTGATCCAACTAAGTCCTTCACAACAAAACTAATAAAACTATAGGATAAAGGCAAATATAGTGACATTCTAAATAATAAATTGTATGCTTTCCTCAATCAAAGTACCCAAAAATACCCATCTTTTATTTTTTGTCCAAAATTCATAAAAATGTTTTTTTTTTTTTAAATTATCTTTATTTATAACCAACCAGTGATACTATAACATAGAGTGTGTCTGTTTCACACCACACAGGGTGTTTTAAACAGACTCATGGTAGCAAGAAGCGTACATTTTAACCAAAATGAACAGAAAAAAGATATAATGCGGCCTTAACAAATATTTAAGCAATCAGCTTGATACATACTTGTAACTTTTAACACTTTTTTACCACTATATTGGTTATTTTTCTTTTGTTCTTGAACTAAAAAACATACGGACAACAAACAAAAAACAAACAAAAAAAAAACAACCCACGGATCGTGCCCCCCCACAAACCACCCCACCCAATGAAGGTATTCAACTAAATATTGGATAGGTTTATCTATCAATTTGGCCCTTAGCCCTTTCTAACTATTAGTATGATTCTCTATAGAGCGAGATCCATCCAGCTGGAAATAAGTCTAGTAGTACTAGATCTGCAAAACTATTAGAGCTTAAAAAAGGGTTTAGGATACGTTTTTGCGCCTGAAGAGGATAAGTTTTGACTATGGGGAGCCATCCTAATATAAACTTTTTTTAAAAAAAATTGCCTGCTAGCTGTAAATGAAAGGATTCAAATATTATTTGATTTTGCACTTCCCTAATAAAAAGTCAAAAACTTGGAGCTGTTTTCCCTTTCTAAAACTTCAATATAAGATGTCTACATAAGAGGAATATTGTAATTAATATATTTTTTTGTAAGGGCTGATTATCCTTTAAAGTTTTAAGGAAGACAATCTCTTCAGACTCTAAAGTAATATCAGTATTGAAGGTTTTATTAAGCCAGAATATAATCTTTTTCCAGAACTGCTTGATCTTCGGACATTGATTAAACATATGCAGAATATCTGTTTTCAGATATGTGCATCGTGGACAAGTAGATGTATGTATTGGATACATTTTCCCCAATTTATAGGGAGTAAGATAATAGTTATTCAACAGTTTCATATGGGATTCTCTCCAGCTCATTGAGATCCTACATTTTTCTAATGGGTTAAAACTTGCCTTTATTTTTTCATGATCTATGCCAGGAAAGAAAGGTGTCCAGGTGTTACTCAGCTTATCTAGATAAATTTGACTTTGTTTAGCCAACATTATATTATAAAGTAGTGAGATTGATGTAGCTCCTGCTTGAAACTTTTGAACACACATTCTAATATCCATCCATTCAGCAATTCTACAAGTGCCCCAGCCCTTATCAAGAACATAATGTCTTATTTGCAGATAGGCAAAAAAAATCATTTCATCCCATGTCTTAAATACTTTCTGACTAATACCTGGAATAAATTCAGTGTTACCTGTTATTGGTAAGTATTCAGTAAAGGAATGATCTACCCCGATTAGGGCACAAAATTGCCGCCACGCTATCACTATATTGTTAATGGTGATTAAACTTTTTACATTACCGGAAATTTTTCTATGCAGATTATGTAAGATGGCTTTCAAAGAGAGTGGGTGGATGATATAACTCTCAATATCGGGCGATGAGAACCAACTAGAATCTGCAAGCCAGTCAATTGCCACTTTAGCCAAAGCCGCCAGATTATACAGACCAATATTAGGTAGTGCAAGACCTGCCGTACTTCGTTTTTGCATAATTTTATTTAAGGAAATACGGGTCTTGCTCCCCTTCCCAATAAATTTTGTGCACTTAGTGTGTACTTTACGTATATCTGCTTTTTTTTAAAAGTAGTGGGAGGTTCTGTAATGGATACAGTAATCGTGGGAAAACAATTGTTTTAATGAGATACTGATAATGGAAAAGATGTCCATACTTCTAAATCTGTTTTTATCTTTTGAAGGAGTATTTGAAAATTTAATCTATACCAATTTTGTGGGTTTTTATGTTAATGTATACCTAGATATGTAAGTGAGTCTACAACTTTAAAAGGAAATTCTTGTATACTAGATCTTGTCTTTTGAACCCACATGAGTTCACTTTTATCATAATTTATTACATATCGTGAAAAAGAACTAAAGAGATTTAAACATGATAGGATTAAGGGAATTGAGTATGATGTATTATAGAGAAAGATCAACAGATCATCTGCATATAACAAAAATTTTAATGTTTGAGTGGACATCGGGATCCCCTCATACACCTCCCTTAACCAGATAGCCAGGGGTTCCAGTGCGATATTAAAAAGTAGGGGTGAAGCGGGCAACCCTGTCTGGTACCTTTCTTTAGTTGTATTCCAGGGGTTAATGAGCCATTAATTAATAAATAAGATATCGGATTTCTGTATACATTTTGAATAAATTGAAGGAATTGATTTTTAAAGCCAAACTTTTCCAATGCATTGAACAAATACTCCCATTCAATTGAATCAAAGGCGTTTTCGGCATCAAGTGTAAGTATGGCTTATCGCATTTTAACTTCTTCCCTCTAATATTTTCTATGTTCCACATATAATCTAAAAAAGTTGTAACTTTACGAATATTTTTGGACGACTTTCTAAATGCCATAAAGCCTGCTTAGGTCAGGATGTATATTTTTATCTAGACAACCCATTAATCTGGATGCTACTATAGAGGTTAAAATTTTATAGTCTGCATTCAATACCGATATCGGTATGTATGAGGCAGGCTCTTCTAAATGTTTACCTTTTTTGGTATTAGGGTAATGTTAGCCACAGAGAAATAGGTTGATATTGGATTATTATTAGAAAAATAATAATTATAAAGTTTCTCTAAAATAGGATTAATTTCTTCTATAAATATTTTAAGATATTCTGCGGGTAAACAATCTGGGCCTGCTGCCTTTTTTAATTTGGCCACTTTCATAGTTTTTGCTATTTCCTGACTTGTTGTTGGGGCATTGAGTATTGCCAGTTGTGCTTCAGTTACCTTTGGTATTTTAACTTGTGACCAGAATTTTGCTTGATTAGAATTATTGTACTTTATATTCGTGTATAACTGCTGGTAGTATGTAAAAAAAGTTTTACTAATATCTTTAGAATCAGTATATCTCTGGTCTCCTTTTTTGACTGCTAATATAAAGTTTCTCCTCCTCCTATTCTTAATTAGGTTAGCCAAATATTTGGCCGAACAACCATAAAATCCTTTACATTTTATATTTACTTTTAGCTCTTCTTCCTGTGATCTTTGTTTTAGGTCTATGTCCCTTTCCTGTCTTGTTTTATTATAACTTTCCCAATTTATATCGGATGGGTCATTAAGATATTTCCTATATGTATTTTTGACTTGATTTGCCAGTTACCTTTCCCTTGCTAATGCTTTATTTTTCCTTGTATGCATATATGATTTAATTTCTCCCCGCAGCACTGCCTTTGATGCTTCCCAGAATGTTTCTATTTTGTTAAAATATGCAATGTTGTGGGTACAATAGTCTCTCAATTTCTGCTTCAACCAGTAAGAAAATCTAGTGTTATTATAGAGGTAACGTGGGAAAGAAATGGCCTGGCTTTCAGTTTTTGAGCTGTTCCCCAGATAAAGTAAAAGAGAGACGATAGTGTGATCTGATATAGAGATATCACTTATCTGTGGTTCAATCTTTAAAATGGAGAGGGATTCAGCCACAAACAAGAAATCTATTCTTGAAAAAGATTTGTGTGTTTTTGATTCACATGTAAAGGAATGTAAGTTTGGATTTTTAATCCTCTATATATCCACTATCTTAAGTTTATGGCAAAAAAACCCCTAAAATATTTAGCATGTTTATTATGCTCCTTCATATTTTTTTTGGAGAATCTTTCTAATTCTGGACAAAGAGACATGTTGAAATCACCCCAAACAATGAGATTATCTGATATGTATGGAAATAATTTACCCTTAATTTTTTCCCAAAACTCCTTAGTGAATATATTTGGGGCATAAATATTACAGAGTACCAACTCTATTTCATTAACTTGTATATGTAGGATAATATATCTTGCATCAATATCTAACTCTGTTTTAAGATTCTTATAGGTTAGATTTTTATTTAGAAGGATGGCTACCCCTGATTTTCTACTGGTACATGGAGTCGCTATCACTTCACCGACCCATTTTGATTTTAATTTGGGGATTTCTTGATCTTTTAAATGCATTTCCTGAAGGAAGCAATACTCGGATTTTATTTACCTAGCTTTTTAATTATAAGTTTTCGCTTGGCCGGGGAGATAACGCCCCCTATATTCCAGGAAAGGATATTTAGATTTCTATCTCTATTTGTCATAAAAAAAAACAATGCTAGTTCACACTAAAGAAATGTCCTCAGTGGGGGGGGGGGTAAAATGTAAGAGGAAAACACACGACCTGGGAGAGAGGGGGGAGAGAGAAAAAAAAAACAAAACAAAAAAACGGGAGAGATTAAAAATATGCTTATACTTATACATCCTAACTTGTGCATTTCTCATAAACTTAATCAAGAGAGCATATTTCAAGGTTACAATTAAATCATCCTAACAATGTCCTAGTTGAACCTATACCCTGTATGATCAATCATCCCTTATCGCATGCTTTAGCAGTTATGAATTCTTTTGCTTCCCCAGCATCAGTAAATATGTGTTTATTACCATTTTCTTCAACTATGATTTTTGCTGGGTACAACATACGTGCTTTCAGTCCCTTTTTGATCATCACTGTACATAATGGAGCCATTAACTTCCTTTATTGAGCAGTTTCGTTGCCAGAAAAAATCTTGAAACAGTAAGAGTTTTTTACCTCCTATATTAAATTCATCTCTTTTTCTGTACAATCTTAACATTTCTACCTTTTCTTGAAATCTTAATAATTTAAAAATACACATTTTTGGATTTGTACTATTATTCTCAGTGAATCTCTTAGGGCCTATTCTGTGGGCTCTTTCGATGGATAAGGGAAGAAGATCAGGAGGAAATCCTAAAGCCTGTGGGAGTGTCTTACTTGTGAATTCCAATAAATCTGTGTATTCCAGAGTTTCTGATAACCCCACTATTCTTATATTATTTAGTCTGGAGCGATCCTCAAGATCTTCCAGATGAGCTTGCATATTTTGAAGTTTAGATACTTGTGTTGTTAAGGTTACTTCCTGTGAATTAACTAGATCCTCTAGGTCAGAAATCCTATTCTCCACTTCTGTCATTCTACTGGCAAATTGTTTAACCTAAGCGTTTAACGAGGCTAGTTCTACAGATATACCTGACAGCTCTTTCTTTATCATTTCAAACTGTGGAGTAAAAAGATTACCTAACTGGAGTACTAGGGCTTGGGTATCAGGTGGGGCTGGGTGTATCTCAACAGAGTCAGAGCTAATATCTGTGACCCTAGTTTTCTTATCTTTTGATTTGGCAGGCATTATGGGTGAATGCTGCTTCACCTGAGTTACAAATTTTTCCATAAAGGAAGTGCATAAAATAAAACAACAGGAGCAGAAATCTGCTTGCGTGTTATGGGGTAATGGGGTAATACCAAACAAATATGAATCGTGTGTGGGAACATTTTTTTATTTTTTTTTGTGTTCTTTTACTTGTGAAAAAAATCTAGCGTACAGTCCCTCTTGGGATTTTTTAAAAATAGAGAAAAAAGGAAAAAAAAAAAAAAAAGAAATATATGTGACTAATTAGAGCCTGTACTAATCTATTATTCAGTTCCCAGAATCAAAATTTCTGCATATCAGGTTTGGTTGCTTTTTTCCATAATATTTTCCTTCGGTATCCCCGCTTATTTACTAATATGTTAAATATTTAAACTTCAAGACAGGGTACTTACGTTCTCTCACCTTAGCCTTTTTCCTTTCTTAAGAATTATTCCTCTTATGTTGCCAACTTTAACTACTTATATTTTTTATAAAAGACAAAACAAAGGGGCGCCTCATGTGTAGTATCATCAAATAAGCATAAAACCACAGAAAAAAGCCAAATGGGTACTCACAAGGCTCTGGAGCACACCTATGTGCTTGTAGGGACAGACTGCAGATTTTATCAGGTGTAACAGCTCACCCACAGAGGATATCAGTCATTAACTGTAGTAGGAAAATAAATCACAGGAAAAGCACCAAATTGTGCAGATCACAAAGAATATGGTGTTTGGCTTAGCACAAAGAATGATTGGGTACTCACATATTAGATGAGCACACTTATGTCCTAGTAGGAGTAAGCTGGCATATTATGGTAAGGTGTGTCAGCTCACCACCAAGGGACTTTTCCTCAGGATGCAATATCCAAAAGTGGCAGACTTCAGTGTGTTAGGTTCCACTCCAAGCAGGTGCAGGCAGGTAAAATCACTCACAAGAGTATTTTTTAAAAATTAAAAAGTTCTATTTATTAAAAACAAATTAAAATACATATACAAAGGAGTGAACTAGGGGCATACAGTCAAGCCCCCTGTAAATGCAACGCGTTTCTTGGCTCATACGCCGTTTCCTCAGGCATGATGATGGAACCTAACACACTGAAGTCTGCCACTTTTGGATATTGCATCCTAAGGAAAAGTCCCTTGGTGGTGAGCTGACACACCTTACCATAATATGCCAGCTTGCTCCTCCTAGCACATAAGTGTGCTCATCTAATATGTGAGTACCCAATCTTTCTTTGTGCTAAGTCAAACACCATATCCTTTGTGATCTGCACAATTTGGTGCTTTCCTGTGTTTTATTTTCCTACTACAGTTAATGACTGATATCCTCTGTGGGTGAGCTGTTACACCTGATAAAATCTGCAGCCTGTCCCTACAAGCACATAGGTGTGCTCCAGAGCCTTGTGAGTACCCATTTGGCTTTTTTCTGTGGCTTTATGCTTATTTGATGATACTACACATGAGGCGCCCCTTTGTTTTGTCTTTTATATAGCATCTCTGGAACATTGTTGGTGAGGAGGAGGCTGCCATCGTTGGGAAGAAAGATACACTTCTTAATCTGAAATTGAACTTTCCTTTAATATGCCAAATTGCTGCCAATTCTAATTGTATTTACATGCTTATACATCATTGAGGTTATCACTAGCTATTTATTAGCGCTCACCCTTTTGTTGTGTAGATTATATTTTTTACGTGTAATTCAATTTATACCCCTATGGGCCAATACCTCTAATGGTTTCAGCAAGAAAAGGTGATATGTTATGGAGTCATAAAGAATTAGGATCTCTCTCACAACCTGCCGAGCCACTCTACTGTTCTACTGTTTATATCTAGACCTCGATATTGGTATCTGGCTTAAGTAACAAACTCAATAGGTATTTAAATAACCATAAGCACCATTTTCAGTTCACAAAGGAAGCCTCAGGTACTTAACCTTATGTGGGATCTTACAGCTAGTTAAACACTACTAGCCTAAAGTACCTTACTTATGCATCCCTTGCAAAAGAGCTAAGAGCAGCAGATATTAATATAAAAATATCTGTACAATACTTTCATATATTTCATAGCCAAAGAGTCCCGGTTAAATCTCAGTGCGTTAACATTTTTACTACTTTAAATATTATATATTACTGTCAGGTTAGGAAATATCCAGAAGTAGACCCAAATGCAAGGGCGAACTTAAACAACACCCTTGCACTCTGAGTTTAATCCAGGACGTGACCCCACGACAACCTCCAAAAAACAAAGTACTCACGATATGGAGCAGGGTTAGCCTGTGCCAAAGTAATTAATGATATCAGCCAGATAGACTTCTGAATAAGGAACTGGTTTCAGGAAATGCCTTCCACAGAATCAGGAGAGCAGGGATAGTCACTTATACTCAGACAGAAGAAGGGTAAAACAGGAAACAGTTAATAATGCAGGAGTAGGTCATTTGTTATCAGGCAGTCTGAAGGTTAACACTGTGTAGACAGTCTTTGCAGAATATGCAACAGGTAATCAGGCAGTTTGAGGGTTAACACTGAGTAGACAGTCTTTGCAGAGTATGCAACAGGTAATCAGGCAGTTTGAGAGTTAACACTGTGTAGACAGTCTTTGCAGAGTATGCAACAGGTAATCAGGCAGTTTGAGAGTTAACACTGTGTAGACAGTCTTTGCAGAGTATGCAACAGGTAATCAGGCAGTTTGAGGGTAAACACTGTCTAGTCAGAACTTGAGAGTAGTCTGAATATGCAGGGTTTGCAGCAGGTAAACAGGAAGTTTGAAAGTTTCACAAAACAAACAGTACTTGCATTGTTTGGAGACAGGTATTCAGGAGGTTGAAGGTTAATCCAGCATAGTAAGTCCTTGAAGAGATTGGCAACAGAAAAGCAGCAGTTAGAGAGATTCCTCAGCGAAATCCTAACAGAAGCCTCAAAGTTAACAAACAAACGGACACTGGAGAAACAGGAAGCCAGAATAAAAAGCCTGGTTGTGACATCATCAGGAAGGGGTGGCTCAGACACCTGTCAATCAAGCACACAGAGAGGACTGCAGAGCTTCCCAGCAGCTGAGCGTGACAATTACTATATATAATGTCCTTAGAACTAGTAAGAAATAACCATGTGTTTTAAAAAAAAAAAAGAAAGTTCCTCTAATTATGTGTTGATCATCTAGGGTTATAACCTTTTTTTATATCCCCTTAATATTCAGTTTGTATCCTGAAAAAACACTCTGCCATTTATAGGTGAGCCCAAGTTAACAGCACAGTTCAAGCGTTTGTTAGGCAGACATAAAGATATGTCCAGGTTTAAAGCCCCCTTCTTTATTTTCTTTTTTCCTTTGTTTCCCTTCCTTTTTCCCCTTTTAAGTTTCAGCAATAAGTAATCTTTTACATCCTGCAGATCACTCTGCCATTTGTAAATTTAACCATACAGGTAATAAGGGATCATAAAAAGGGTTTAGCCACTGGTTTAAAGAAGTAAAAGGTGTATTCAATAAATCCAACTTTAAGAGGGAGCCTTAATTATGCAAGTTTAGAATAAGCTGAATTTCAAACCGTGTCTCGACGTGCAGGTAATTTCTGTTTTACAGAACTGGTGCTCTGAGGGATATTCGACAGGAGGTGAGACTTTAGATGGATTGTCTTCCAACGTCAGCTTCAGCTTTTGACCGCTAGTCAGGAGCAACAAGCCGGATCCTCTGTTCTTATTATACTCCCACCTACCAGCGGGGGGCTTGGCCTCCGTGTACTGTGTCTGTTGTCTGATCCTCTCCACCTCCGTTACGACTTTGCCAATCCAATTGTCCCTTCAGCTTCCCAGAGCCCCTTTAGCCTGTATCTTTTTTGCTGCTGTTCCTTGTCAGGTCATGGTAGATAGGGGTGCGGCAACTGCAGCTGCATAATCCGCTGTTGTGACTTCCACCGCTCTGGGTGCTAGCCCAGGAAATGTCCCAATCAGCCCTTATCAAGAGCAGGGCCAGTGGGCCAGTAGCATGGGGTGGGTGGTCAATCAGCTCTTGTGCTTGTTGCAAAACAAATGCAGCATGTTACGGGAGCTCCTCCTCAACCGGAAGTCCCATAAAGATGTTAATAACCCACCAGGAAGGCCCATTATTTCCGTTATTAATTCTATCACCTCAAACCTGTCGCAATATGTTGACAGGTTCCTACAAAAATATGTACAAAACCTTGATTCATACATCAAGGACTCCACTCATGTCTTAAAAATACTGAAAGATATCCCAATTCACCAAAACACAATTTTAGCATCATGTGATGTCTCTTCCCTCTACACTACGATCGAACATAAACTTGGTATTGAAGCAGTTAGTAGTTTCTTAGATAAGGATCTAGAGATCCATCAACTCCAAAAAGAGTTTATTCTGGATAGTATTCTGTTCATCTTAGAACATAACTATTTTGCATTCAACAGGAAGTATTTTCTCCAAATGGAAGGAACAGCTATGGAGACGAGATTCGCACCAAGTTACACAAATTTATTTATGGGTCATTGGGAACAACAATTTATTCCCAGGGCAGGGCTTGGTGTGAATCTCATCCTCTTCAAGAGATATATAGATGATATACTCATTGTGTGGTAAGGTAGTAAACTCGAACTCCTAAGTATGTTCAATGATATGAATAGTAACAGGGGTCTAAAATTCACATATGAACATAGTAAGGATAAAATTACATTTTTAGATCTAGAAATTCATATTGAAAAAGAAAAATTTGAAACCAAAACCTTTTTCAAATCAGTTGATTCCAACACTGATTTTTAGGTGGTATTTCTTGGTGGCAGCCCTCACACACACATTATTTGTCATTTATTTCATCCGTGTACATCCTCTTTTTGACCTCTGGGAGACATCCCGCAAATAGCCTTATTTTGGCTGTATATTTATGCCCCATTTTACGGTCTACCTGCATTTTTTAAACGTGTATTAATAGATGTTTAATATATTTTAGGCATATTACATTTTATATTGCTTACTATTTAGCATATTTATGTGTCCTCATATAATAAATATTTATTTTTTACTTAATCACCTTATTAATTTTCATTTTATAAACTGTGTTAGCCACGTCACATTCTAATCTGAATTTTAGCTATCCTTCTTGCCACAGTACAAACATTTGATTAGCATTTAGTTTATTAGGATTTTCATCTTTTTTGCACTACACATTGTTCATTTGAACATTCATCACTCTTATATATACATATATATATATATATTGACACTGGTTTTGTTCGATATCTGGCTAGAGCTCCTGTGTTGCTATTTCATAATATCGTTTTACTTCTCTACACCTATTGAGTTAGTTACGCTAATCGCTAGAACCCCAGCACCTCCTATTACAGCACTCATTATATTACACTTAATATCCATTCACATTTGTTTTTTTTATAGCACTATCATCTGGCTCTCTATTTATACCGGATCTCTATTTTCCTACCAGTGTCACTACACTGCATTTTCATTTGACCTTTATTTAGGTTTCACACTCATACTAGAGGTATTTTGGGCTATTTTTATAAAAGTGAAATAGCTTATTATTTTGGTTTCTCTCACTCTTATTAGAGGTGTTCTGGGTTGTTCAGATACATGGTCTATTGAGACTGTTGGTCTATCTAAATAGTATATATATTTATTAAAATATATTTTTATTAATATATATTTTTTATTATTATTTTTCTGTTAAAGGATATAAGCAGACAGAGAATAGTATTTTATGTAGAACAAAAGAACATTCCATTTGTAGGTATTACTGAATGAAGAAATATTTTGTAGTATAATAAGAAAATGGTGTCTATGAAATTGGCTTTATTGCATAGAAATGGTTTGTTTCATTTGTTCTAATTAGAAAAGTAAAAAAGGGCTACTCCCAAAACATGGCATTTTACAAATCTTCAGTTACTGTATTCCAATAAAAACAATCATTACATTCATTATTTTAAGTATTACACACTAAATTACATCATGTTGAGTGTTGAAATTGATGTGGTTTTCTGCTTAAAGGAAAAAGTTTCAATCTCTCCTTTCTAGTGTTTCATGAGACATATTTCTGCGGCATTAATCTTACAGATTGCTTTTCAGTCTTTTTTTTAATATCCTTTTTAAGCTTATTATCTTAATGGAACAAAGCATTTTTGATAGACACTCTAATGAATATATAACACTGATGAGAAGACCAGAAAATAATTGTTTTAAGCACTTTAAGGCAGAAGCAGTTCACCTACAGATTTGTCTATTGAAATATTTTATTCAGTGTGTATTAAAAAAAAAAAAGAATCTTATAAATGTGTTTGATTTTCCATTTAAATTTCAAATGTGTGATGTTCTTAGACTTCAACACACAGTATACATATATATTTAATATATCAGCCCTAACATCTGCAGATTATGATTTGCATTTTGAAATTGGCTTATTGAATTGCGCTGGGATGAATACGTTTTTTTTTTATTCGGCTGGTTTATTTAATGAATTTGAAGAGGTCAAATCCTTTTTTCCTTAAGTTATTTCCTCTAAAAATACATTTCTACTACTGCTGCTTGTTATGATGTCTGTGAAAGAAAGAAAAAAAAGAAAGCTGTTGTTAATTATGTCTTTGTTAAATATGGATATCTATTCACAGCTAGTTAAATATTTTTAAATAAAATTATCTGCAATTTTTTTTCTCTTTCAGTAAGAGAACGCTCTTCTGTGAGTGCGCATTATCTAATATATTCAGCTTTCAGTTCCTATTTCTTTTCCCAGATGAAGATGAGACTAATTGAGGTTGTGCTTTCAAGTCTGTAGAGCTCTTAAACATCTCATACAAAAGCATCTAGAGGTTTCTCATTTGTCTTGAGTATGTTTTAGATGTCTAAATATTATTTACTTTAAACTCTAAATCAAAAGGTAATGTAATTATTGTATATGAAACATTCTGCTCCAAAGACATATGTTTACTGTTAAGAAATTGTTTATATTTTGCCCCATTTACCTCTGATGGGAGCATGTGCCTTGTGATGCCTTCTATATCATGGGAAATGTTGCTAGGTTAATGCAGTGAAGCGATATTGTGGTTTTTTTCAAATTCCTTTTGACATATTTTCATCTGTTCTTACACTAAAGAATTAAAGGGACATGAAACCCATTTTTTCATAATTCAGAAAGAGCACGCAATTTTAAACAACTTCCCAATTTACTTCTATCATTAATTTTGCTTCCTTCTCTTGTTATCCTTTGCTGAAAGGTTTATCTAGATGAGATCAGGAGCATCAAAAACCTGGGTTGTAGCTACTGATTGTTGGCTGATAAATATATATATATATATATACCAATTGTCATTGGCTTACCCATGTGTTCAGTTACAAACCAGTAGAGCATTGCTGATCCTTCAACAAATGATACCAAGAGAATTAAGCAAATTTGATTATAGAAGTAAACTGGAAAGTTGTTTAAAATTGTGTGTTCTACCTAAATATTTTGGGGTTTTATGTCCCTTTCCTACATAAAGGTATAAATTAGTTACACCTAGATTACGAGTTTTGCGTTGCGGCTTTTAACGCTGAAAAATTGGCCATTATGCTGAAATGGCCAGGAATGCATATTACGAGTCGTGTCGGTATAGCTATACTGCAAGCATTTTAGTCTGTAACGCAACGTCCATTCCGCACTCAAAAAAATTATGTTTGAGTGTAGGAATTTCATAGCGCCAGTATTACAGGTTGTGCGGTCCGGCTAAAATGCTTGCGTTACAGCCTATACCGACATGATCCATACCGCCATCTGAGACCAGTAGTTATGGATTTTGCGGAACAAAAATATTTCACAAAACTCATAACTAAAATGTTACAAAGTACACTAACACCCATAAACTACCAATTAACCCCTAAACCGCCGCTCCCGACATCACCTGCCACTATAATAAAGTTATTAACCCCTAAACCGCCTCTCCCCAACATCGCCGCTACTAAATAAACCTATTAACCCCTAAACCTCCAGCCTCCCACATCGCTGGCACTAAATAAACCTATTAACCCTTAACCCCCAGCACATCACAAAAAAACACTAAATTAACTATTATCCCCTAAACCTAGCACCCCCCTAACTTTAAATTAAAATTACAATATAACTATATTTAAATAAATACCTGTGAAATAAAAATAAACCTAACATTAAACTATAAATTAACCTAACCTTACTATTCTAATAAAATAAAAATAAAAAACTACCAATTAAAAATCCTAAATTACAAATTTAAAAAAAATAATCCTTCGAAAAAATTAAAAAAATCTAACATTACAAAAAAAATAAACACTAAGTTACGAAAAATAAAAAAACACTAAGATTAGAAAAAATAATAAACAAAATTATAAAAAAACAATTACACCTAATCTAATAGCCCTAAAAAAATAAAAAAGCCCCCAAAATAAAAACACCCACTAGCCTACAATAAACTACCAATAGCCCTTAAAAGGGCCTTTTGTAGGGCATTGCCCTAAGTTAAACAACTCTTTTACCTGTAAAAAAATACAAAGTCCCCCCAACAGTAAAACCCACCACCAAAAAAGCCTAAGCTACCCATTGGCCCTAAAGGGGCATCTGTATGGGCATTGCCCTTAAAAGGGCATTTAACTCTTTTGTACTGCCTATAAAAGGGCATTCAGCTCAAAGCCCATACAAATGCCCCTTTAGGGCAATGGGTAGCTTAGGTTTTTTTGGTGGTGGGTTTTACTGTACAGGTAAAAGAGCTGTTTAACTTAGGGCAATGGCCTACAAAAGGCCCTTTTAATGGCTATTGGTAGTTTATTGTAGGCTAGGGGGTGTTTTTATTTTGGGGGCTTTTTTATTTTTTAGGGCTATTAGATTAGGTGTAACTGTTTTTTTATAATTTTTTTTTATTCTGCTTCCACCTTAAAAACATCTCTAAAATTAGACATTTCCTTACACAAGACACAACTAAAATTTTAATCCACTCTCTCATCCTTTCCCGCCTCGATTACTGCAACTCTGTTCTCTCTGGTCTCCCCAGCTGCCGCCTAGCTCCTTTACAATCCATAATGAATGCCTCTGCCAGGCTCATCTTCCTTACACGTTGCTCTTCATCTGCTGCACCTCTTTGCCAATCCCTTCACTGGCTTCTTGCCTCTAGGATTAAACACAAAACTCTCACTCTAACATTCAAATCCCTCAACTGCACTGCTCCCCCCTATATCTCAGACCTTGTCTCCAGATACTCTCCCTCCTGTCCCCTTCGCTCTGCTCATCACCTCCTACTCTCCTCCTCTCTTGTTACCTCCTCACACTCCCGTTTACAGGACTTCTCCAGACTGGCTCCTATCTTGTGGAAGTCTCTGCCTCGCTCCACAAGACTCTCCCCTAGTTTTGAAAGCTTCAAGTGCTACCTAAAGACTCTACTGTTCAGGGACGCATACAGCTGTTTGCAGATCCCCTTCTTAAGAACTGACTACAATAGTGCAACTCTTTGCAGGGCCCTCTACCTGTTTGATCCCTATAAATGTTTTGTTGCACTCCGCCTTTGTTTATAGCGCTGCGGAATCTATTGGCGCTCTACAAATAACCAATAATAATAATTATTAATATTTTTGTAATCTTAGTGTTTTTTATTTTTTGTAATTTTAGTGTTTATTTTTTCTTGTAATGTTAGATTTTTTTTTTTTTCGTAGGATTCGTTTTTTTAAATTTGTAATTTAGAATTTTTAATTGGTAGTTTTTTTTATTTTATTAGAATAGTAAGATTAGGAGGCGATCTGTTATCGATATGCTTTCCTAACAGCTAGGATAAGTGTAACGCTGTTTTTGTATATCAACATAAAGATACAAGGTATTGTCAGGTTAAGACAGTATACTGGTTGGAGAATGAAACAATACTTCACTTCAAAAACAGTAGTAATTTGTAAGCTAAATATATAATTCTAAATGCATTTGTAAAGGCAAACAACCTGGCAATAATGTGAATGCAAGGCATGTATAGATGAAACCTCATTTTATATATAATGTAACATAGAAAGTGATAGTAGATGGAAAACATTTTTTGGGGGAAATCGGCAGACGAGAGCTGCCCAAAATTAAGGGGGAAGGGGGAGAGGGGGCGGACCTTCTGATTGTTAATATAGGTGGTTCGAGAGATAATATTGAGCACACAATTAAATGGACATAATAACAGTAAGCCAAAACAAGGAAATGTAGTGGGCAGGATGTTAAAATAGGGGCAATGTGAGATATAATTAGTGGGAAGTAAAAAGGCCACTCTTGGATCATCTGTTTAACTTAAAGAATTTGGGTCAGTATGGTATGTTCAATGTCGTCTCTTTCCATGCCTTGCAATGAAGGTTATTAGTAAGTACAACCACAAAAATGCACTTAACGCAAATGACTCACAATATTTCAAACAATCTCATATTGTTTATATACATGACCGCACCAGACCCTATGTCGGAATAGGTTTAAGGAAATGATTAAACTGAAGGCCAAAGGCTCTATTAACTGGATAGTGATAGGACCATATTTCATGTACTGCGCAAGTTCCTCCTGGACTTTCTAGAGCGACTCATGGACCTAAAGGAATTAGATTGACACTAGGGGGGAAAACCAGCGATGGGAATAGTCACTTTTGGTCTTCTAAATGGAGAAAGCTAATGATATTAACAATTACTTATGTATCCTGGAATTGGGTAGAGAAAATATAAGAATTGAAGTTGTGAATGTATACATAGAAGGTAAAAAGTAATAATCTCATGTCACTTAGGAGGTTGATATAATTTAGTAAGAAGGAGGTATTATGAACATTTGCATAAAAATGAGTTTTGGCTTAGTATCTAGAAGTGTACACTCCTGAGACGATATAAACCATGTATAGAGTGGAATATCTTAAGCGTGGATATACTAATACTGGAATCATGGTGGTCTAAACTATGTCGCAGGGCGGGTTAAAAGTAAGCCTAGAGTACTAACTTATAGGAGTACCTAAATAAACCAGACATCAAAATCTAGGTCACTGTAGACATAGGTATGTATATATTTCAAACTACCCTTTCATTAAATGAAAATCGTTAGACCTACTGTTATGGCCGCCAACAGCAGGATCATATTAGGAATTTATGTAGTATTAGAAGGAGTCTCAGTACCTTTGTTACTTATATCTATATTGGATTAGTAATGTAATTTAGAGAAAAGCATTATTGCTACTTCTGCAGAAATCTAGGGATATACAGGGATTTAAGGTATATGTAGGTATCCACATATAATGGGCATGATTCCACTTTGTTTTATAACATATAACTCTAAACTTAGTAAAAACAGCATCAAAAAATACTATTATTAACAGTAGACAATATGCACAGACCTGACCAATAACTAGGGAGGAAAGGGCTATAAATAGGTCAAGATGATTACCACTTGTATAGTTCAGACGGGCATGTCGGATAGATATAGTCTGTAATATTGGGAAAAGATAAAGTAGGGAACTTCTTGGCACATAAATGTCCAGTGTTAGATTTGAAATTCAAGCGCGTGACCATCATAGATTCTAACACTTGTCGTTTAAAGGTAAGGGATCATCAGACCTCTTATCTTGGTAGTGTTAGGGTATTGACCTAGAAATAGATGGGTCACTCAGTCCCTTTCTCTAAGTTGGTACATTCAACTAATATGTTGTAACTAATTGGCTATATGATTTGACTGTGATCACAGTGGCTATAGTGTATGAGCCTAAATAGTAATGGGGATACTTATTACTGGTGTACTATAGGTACAAATCAGCAAAGGACCTGGTATCCAGAGTACACTATATAAAGTCTTATATCAACCCACACTAATGGTGTCAAATTGAGTCTTAGTTTGTGAGGTAAGGTATAAGAGCATCCGGAACAGAGAGAACCTCTTACAGTTAGGATGAGCTCCCCAATCCCTCTGTGTCATACATGGTGACTGTTGTATAGGGTATATGTGGTGCTTCTCCTCTGTAGACTGAGTTACTATGTTATCTCCACTGGTACTCGAAGTCTGCGGCTCGGGAGCAGCCTGGCGTTCATATGTTCCTTGATTTTCAGGAGACTTTAAGTCAGTACCTTGAACTTCTGCCCGCTGGTGTGGGCCTTCATCTGGCTTTATCAGTAAGGGGGTCTGCTTCTGTGTAGGTGTATCTGACAAAAGGAGCTGCTTGTTAACTATAGGTGATAGAGGTGTTACATATGAGATGTCCTGCCTTAGGTCTCAGAACTGCTCCTCCATGCTTGCCTGCTGGTGCCCTAATGCTCGCAAGACTGCCGCTCTTAGATCCATAGTGGGTAAGGTAAGGCAGCAACTCTGGTTGTAAGAGTACAGGGTGTACAGTAACGCAGCGTGGCAGACTACTTTAGAATGGTAATGGTACCGGGAGCATGCTGACAGCAAATTTGGTGCTCAACTTGCATGCCCGTGGGAATACAACAGTCAGTGCAGACTGTAGGTGCGTGCTACTGTGCTGTGTCCTGTACTGAAGCCCCTTTTTGAAGACTGCCTGTGTTCATTTCCCGGGGCTTAATTTCCCTCTTAGGACCTGAGGTATAACGGCTCTGTTTACTATGATCAGCGTTACTGTTGTGAGATCTGTAGCTTTATCAGAGTAACAGTGCTATGGAGCGGCTGCTGTTTAAAGTGATGCACCATTGTGGCTAGGCCTCAGTTGTTATTGCGTAGTTTCCATTCTGAGTGCTGCGGCTCATTTATATCGGCTCTGTAAGTCCCCTGTGGCTATCCGACCATGTCGGATGAAGATTAGCAGTATCGATTGATGCCCATTAAGTATCTAGATGTTCCCTCAGACTTCTGCGATATGGATCTCAAAGGATAAGCTACACTGAGCTTCACTCAGTTGCGGCCATGCTGGTCTCCGGCTGGCTCCGCCCCCAAGTGTAACGCTGTTTTTATCAAAACAATGAGAGAAAGTCATGTTTATTTTTGGTGATGGTAAATCCTAGCGTTTGTAATACACTGGGGTTTACCATCACTTTAAAGCAAAGTTTTGATTTGAGAACAATAATGGGATGTGTGAGAACCAAAAAAAAAACACTAGGCAGGAGGGACATAAGGAACAAAACAGATGACTGTTGGGGGCCTAAATATAGCAAATATACGCCTAGATTTAGAGTTCTGCGTTAGCCGTCAAAAGCAGCGTTAAGGGGTCCTAACGCTGCTTTTGGCCACCCGCTGGTATTTAGAGTCAGGCAGGAAAGGGTCTAACGCTCACTTTCAAGCCGAGACTTTTCCATACCGCAGATCCCCTTACGCCAATTGCGTATCCTATCTTTTCAATGGGATCTTCCTAATGCTGGTATTTAGAGTCTTGGCTGAAGTGAGCGGTAGACCCTCTACCAACAAGACTCCTAACGCCCATGGAAAGGCTGTAGTTAAGAGCTTTATGGGCTAACGCCGGTATATAAAGCTCTTAACTACAGTGCTCTAAAGTACACTAACACCCATAAACTACCTATGTACCCCTAAACCGAGGTCCCCCCACATCGCCGCCACTATAATAAATATTTTTAACGCCTAATCTGCCGACCGCACATCGCCGCCACCTACATTATCCCTATGAATCCCTAATCTGCTGCCTCTAACATCGCCGACACCTACATAATATTTATTAACCCCTAATCTGCCCCCCCTAACGTCGCCGCTACCTTACCTACACTTATTAACCCCTAATCTGCCGACCAGACCTCGCCGCTACTATAATAAATGTATTAACCCCTAAACCGCTGAACTCCCACCTCGCAAACACTATAATAAATAGTATTAACCCCTAATCTGCCCTCCCTAACATCGCCGCCACCTAACTTCAAGTATTAACCCCTAATCTGCCGACCGGACCTCGCCGCTACTATAATAAATGTATTAACCCCTAAAGCTAAGTCTAACCCTAACCCTAACAGCCCCCTAAATTAAATATAATTTTAATCTAACTAAATAAATTAAATCTTATTAACTAAAGTATTCCTATTTAAAACTAAATACTTACCTGTAAAATAAACCCTAATATAGCTACAATATAACGAATAATTAAATTGTAGCTATTTTAGGATTTATATTTATTTTACAGGCAACTTTGTATTTATTTTAACTAGGTACAATAGCTATTAAATAGTTATTTACTATTTAATAGCTACCTAGTTAAAATAATTAAAAAATTACCTGTAAAATAAATCCTAACCTAAGTTACAATTAAACCTAACACTACACTATCAATAAATGAATTAAATAAATTACCTTCAATTACATACAATTAAATAAAGTAAACTAAATTACAAACCCCCCCCCACTAAATTACAAAAAAAAAAAAAAAAAAAACAAGAATATTAGGCTAATTGCACCTACTCTAAGCCCCCTAATAAAATAAAAAAAGCCCCCCAAAATAATAAAGGTCCCTACCCTATTCTAAATTAAAAAGTAATCAGCTCTTTTACCAGCCCTTAAAAGGGCTTTTTGCGGGGCATGCCCCAAAGTAATCAGCTCTTTTGTCTGTAAAAAAAAATACAACCCCCCCAACATTAAAACCCACCACCCACATACCCCTACTCTAACCCAAACCCCCATTAAATAAACCTAACACTACCCCCCTGAAGATCTCCCTACCTTGAGTCGTCTTCACCCAGCCGCGCCGAAGTCTTCATCCGATGAGGCAGAAGAGGACATCCAGACCGGCAGAAGTCTTCATCCTATCCGGGCAGAAGAGGACATCCGCACCGGCAGACATCTTCATCCAAGCGGCATCTTCTATCTATACTATACTGCAGGTATGCCACAGTAGTCTATGAATACGGCCACACGGCTGAAACGCGTTAGACTGGGGTATTCTGTCTAACTATGCACTTTTTTTATACCCTATGTTTTTAAAGATGTTCCAATAAAAGTTATACATTTTTAACCTTTTTCCTGGACACCGCCTCTGGATTTTTTTCTACCATTTACCTATATATATATATATATATATATATATATATATATATATAAAATCAGGGCTTAAAATTTGAAGACCTAAGCTACTAGCCAGGACAAAATGTTACTCGCCACTTCTAATTCCACCCACACCCACTCTTTGCAAAAAATTTGAATTAGCCAATAGAATGAGATCTGCTTAAATCCTATTGGCTGATTTGAAAAGCCAATAGGACTTTAGCAGCCCATCTTGAATCATGTATGAAGAGACCGTATGAAGAGGATGCTCTGCGCCGGATGTCTTCAGGATGGACCCGCTCCACGCCGGCTGGATGAAAATCGAAGAGGCCACCTGGATGAAGACTTCTTGCCACATGGATGATGACTTCGCCGGCTGGATGAAGATAGAAGAGACCGCCTGGATGAAGACTTCTTGTCGCATGGATGATGACTTCGCCGGCTGGATGAAGATCCTTCAACAAGTGGATTGTCGGAGGTTAGTGTTAGGTTTTTTTAAGGTTTTTTTGGGTGGGTTTTTTTTTAGTTTAGGGCCTGGGCAGTAAAAGAGCTAAATGCCCTTTTAAGGGCAATGCCCATACAAATGCCCTTTTCAGGGCAATGGGTAGCTTAGGTTTTTTAGATATTTTTATTTTGTGGGTTTGGGGGGGTGGGGGTTTGTAATCTAGTGGGTCTTTTTAATTTGTTTTCACTAAAAGAGCTGTTATCTTTAGGGCAATGCCTTTAAGGGCTATTGGTAGTTTATTCTAGATTAGCTTTTTTATTTTGGGGTGATTTTTTTTTTATGGGTATTAGAATAGGAATATTTTTTTTTATTTTTGATAAATTGTTTGTAATTTTGTGTAATGTATTTTTTACGGGGTGAATTTTTTTGTAGCAAAAGAGCTGTTTAACTTAGGGCAATGCCCTACAAAAGGCCCTTTTAAGGGCCCCTGGTAGTTTGGGGGGTGGAGGTTTGTATAGTGTTAGGGGGTGTTTGTATTCTTTTTTTGTAGCAAAAGAGCTGTTTAACTTAGCGCAATGCCCTACAAAAGGCCCTTTTAAGGGCCAATGGTAGTTTGCGGGGTGGGGGTTTGTATAGTGTTAGAGGGTGTTTGTATTCTTTTTTGTAGCAAAAGAGCTGTTTAACTCAAGGCAATGCCCTACAAAAGGCCATTTTAACAGCCCCCAAATCGTTTTTTTTATTTTGTGTAATAGTAGGTTTTTTAATTTTTGTAATGTTAGGTTTTAGTGTAAGGCGGGTTAGATTTTATTTCACAGGTAAGTTTGTATTTATTTTAACTAGGTAGTTATTAAATAGTTAATAACTATTTACTAACTAGTCTACCTAGTTAAAATAAATACAAACTTACCTGTGAAAGAAGAATAAAACCTAAGATAGCTAAAATATAACTATTAGTTATATTGTAGCTATCTTAGGTTTTATTTCACAGGTAAGTATGTACACATATTTAGTTTTAAATAGAAATTATTTAGTTAATAATTGTAAATTTAATTTAGATTTAATTTAATTATGTTAAAGTTAGGGGGGTTAGGGTTAGGTTTAGGGTTAGGGGTTAATATAGTTTAATTTAGCTTGTTGCAATGTGGGGGGCTGGTGGTTTAGGGGTTAATAGGCTTATTTAGTTAATAATTGTAAATTTAATTAAGCTATATTTTTTATTATGTTAAAGTTAGGGGGTGTTTGGGTTAGGTTTAGGGTTACGCTAGGGTTAGGGTTACTTTTGGGTTAGGGTTAGGTTTAGGGGTTAATATAGTTTAATTTAGCTTGTTTCGATGTTGGGAGCTAATGGTTTAGGGGTTAATAAATGTAGTATAGTGGCAGCAATATCGGGAGCGGCAGATTAGGGGTTTATAATTTTATTTAGGTAGTGGCGATATCGGGAGCGACAGATTAGGGGTTAATAACTGTAGGCAGGCGTCAGCGATGTTAGGGGCAGCAGATTAGGGGTGTTTAGACGTAGGGTTTATGTTAGTGTGTTAGGTTTAAACAGTATTTTTATTTCCCCATAGACATCAATGGGGCTGCGTTATGGAACTTTTTGTTTCCGAGATTGCAGGTGTTAGTTTTTTCTTTTGCTGGCTCCCCCCATTGATGTCTATGGGGAAATCGTGCACGAGCACGTCTCAGCAGCGCTCTGATTGTGTGCGGTATGGAGCTCAACGCAACCATATCACGCGCAAAAGGCGTATGTTTGAAAACTTGTAATGGCTTCTATGTACAAATGTGAGCAAATTCAAGTGTCCTGTACATTCATGCAAGAGGGGAAGACTCCGCGACTGTAGCATCTACCAATAGAAGAAGATATGTATTGCCTATATTGTGAATGGACAGAAAACGCTAAATGACAATCACCTAGATTACGAGTTTAGAGCACTATAGAGAAATTAACGCAGCCACGATCCCAGGTCCTGCACTACAGAAGAAGGTCCTTTAGCACAGGCCCTGGGATCTGCCATGCTGCGCCTCCTTTTAGAGTGTCCAGGAGCTCTGTGAAAAAGGGTCAGGATTAGCGCGGCTCTCCAGTGCACTAGAGCTATGGATGTAATACTACAGGTGAACTTTTTTTGCCTGTAGCAAAGGAACATTTACGTTAGTTTAACAAAAAATTATTTGAATGTTCCACAAACATTCATTATATATTTTGTTTAAACCAAAACACCTGAATATTTGGAAAACTACATTTTCTGAATATTTGGTGTACGTGTCTAGTGGCCACTGAGGAAATTATGAGTTAAAATATCTTCCTTTTATACATAGAGATGTTCAGGTGGTATTTTCTAGTCAGCTTTTCAGAGATATGCTGCATAACTTTTAAATGCTTCAACATTTGGGTATCATGTCCCTTTAAAAATAGCAGTTTCTTTCAATTGCACTGCTACATATAATGGGGTCGATTCATCAAAGTCTTAGCCAGCCTTCACCCCCCTACGACTGCAGGTTCTCACACGGGAACCTGCAGTCCGTATTTATGAAGCAGCGGTCATCAGACCGCTGCTTTATTAACCTCTTCGCCACTTCTTAGGTGGGGAATTTCAATCTCCCCAGTCTCGCCCAACCGGGGAGATTGACAGCTCCTGCCAGCACGTGATTGGCTGTGCGTAGGCAGGGGGCGGTGTAGCACAAGAGCGAAAAATTGCATTCTTGTGCAATGCTGAATTCCGGCAGTAGAATTCAGCCCTCCAGAGGCGAGCTGCGGCTGACAGGGGCACGTATGTATGCCCCTGTCTGCCGTAGTTTGAAAAATCAACCCTAATATGCTCTGAATTTATTACATGCATTCTCATCCTGTACTCAGCTTATATTTACAGTTTTTTCCTTTAGTTTTCATACTTTGTCAGTAAATATATATATATATATATATATATATATATATATCAGAAAAGGACATAGAAAGTGCTGGTCGCTTTTACATCTGTTAATACAATGGAAACAATATGAAAACAATATAAAACTAAAATAAAGCCCCACATAAGTTATGCAGTTATATAAGAACAGCTTGATATAGGATTATATATGCATATATGTATTAATATTCTTGTATGCGTATCCTCTTCATTAATCCCCTTTTGGGTGTCCACTTACTTTATATTGCCACAATTAGGCTTACCAGAAGTCCCAGTTTGACTGGGATTGTCCCTGTTTGGAGGAGCTGTCCCAGTGTCCCACCAGGTGGTTGTTCATTCTGTCCCAGTAGGGTTGCCACCTCCGGGTTTTAAATCATGTGTCAGGGTTTCAGACCGCCTGAAACCTGGACACATTATTCAAAATGACCTGACTGTGAGTCTGTGGCTCTCTAGCATAGTTGGATGCTGATACTTTGTTACATATACAACCCTGCTTAGCTTAACGTTCGTGCTCTTCGAAGTTCACATTTAGTAATACAGGCTGAGTGAGAAGCATAAGGTTTTTTAATTTTGTAGTACTACTTTGTTTATTTTTTTGTAATTTAACCCCTTAATGACAACTGACGTACCAGGTACGTCCTGCAAAAACTAGCAGTTAGTGACAATGGACGTACCTGGTACGTCAGTTGTTTAAGAGAGTGCTGGAAGCGATCGCAATCGCTTCCAGCAGCTCTCAGGGTATTGCAGTGATGCCTCGTTATTGAGGCATCCTGCAATACCCTTTAACAAGCATCCGATGCAGAGAGAGCCACTCTGTGGCCCTCTCTGCACCGGTAGCGATGGGGCCGTTCGTTGGTGGGTGGGAGCTTACAAGGGAGGAGGGTGGGCGGCCCATCGCTACCCGGCATCCGGTTACTACAAGTGCATTGTGCACGCCGGATACCGGGAGCGTGCAGAGGGGGGGCCTGCGTGTGCGCGCGCGCGTGTGTGTGCGCGCAGCAAACACTGCCACCAATGATTTCTATTAAGAGGGGGTGGGGGGGGCAGCAAACTTTTGTTTTTTAAAAAAAATAATAGGATCTGGTAGGGTTAGGGGGGTGGGGGTACTGGGGGGGCAGCTACACTACAGAAAAAACGGAAAAAAAGGCCAAAAATAAAAAAAAACACACTTTATTTTTTGGGGAAAACTGGGTACTGGCAGACAGCTGCCAGTACCCAAGATGGTGGCAAATAGGTAGGTGGGGAGGGTTAGAGAGCTGTTTGGGGGGGGGATCAGGGATGTTGGGGGTTAAGGCAGGGGTCCATCACAGCTGAATAATTTAAAAAAAACAAAAACAAAAAAAAACACCTTTTATTTTAGTACTGGCAGACTTTCTGCCAGTACTTAAGATGGCGGGGACAATTGTGGGGTGGGGGAGGGAAGAGAGCTGTTGGGAGGGATCAGGGGGTGGGATGTGTCAGGTGGGAGGCTAATCTCTACACTAAAGCTAAAATTAACCCTGCAAGCTCTCTACAAGCTACCTAATTAACCCCTTCACTGCTGGGCATAATACAAGTGTGGTGCGCAGCAGCATTTAGCGGCCTCCTAATTGCCAAAAAGCAACGCCAAAGCCATATATGTCTGCTATTTCTGAACAAAGGAGATCCCAGAGAAGCATTTACAACCATTTGTGCCATAATTGCACAAGCTGTTTGTAAATAATTTCAGTGAGAAACCTAAAATTGTGAAAAATGTCACTTTTTTATTTATTTATCGCATTTGGCGGTGAAATGGTGGCATGAAATATACCAAAATGGGCCTAGATCAATACTTTGGGTTGTCTACTACACTACACTAAAGCTAAAATTAACCCTTCAATGTCCCTACAAGATCCCTAATTAACCCCTTCACTGCTGGGCATAATGCATGTGTGGTGCACAGCGGCATTTAGTGGCCTTCTAATTACCAAAAACAATGCCAAAGCCATATATGTCTACTATTTCTGAACAAAGGGGATCCTCTCTTAACTCTACCTTCTTCTCCACTTTCACTTTTCCTCTCCAATCTCTCTCTCAGCCCTAGAGGAATCACATATATTTGTCCTTTCATGGATATGTAATATCCCTTTTGATAATTTTAGTGTGTGCTAACTTTGCTACTTACAACACGCCACCAGACTTTGGACAGTGAGTGAATGAATGTTGATTCAACATTTACTTACTAACTTTCACTTGCCACCGTGGTTGAGTGGAAATTTTGAGATCTATATATATACAGTATATATATATTATATTATATATATATATATATATATATATATATATATACACACACACACACACCTTATAATACATATATATGCAGAATATATATATATATATATATATATATATATATATATATATATATACATATTTATATATAGATTCCTGGTTTGAAAGAAGGCACTCACTGGTCTTTAACAAGGACTTTTTTATTTCATCCAATTAAATGTTAGAAGCAAATGTATCCATAACGTTTCGGTGTCGCGACTTTTTCTACTTTGGGGACACGATGTTTTTATGACATTTGTATTTGGAGATCATTTGACAAAGGTGTCATAGCGACACCGAAACATTATGGATACATTTGCTTCTAACATTTAATTGGATGAAATAAAAAAGTGCTTTGTTAAAGACCAGTGAGTGCCTTCTTTCAAACCAGGAATCTACATGTTTTATCTGGAGTGCACCCTGGCTGATGTGGTATTGTAAGACTGTGCTTATCTCTGCTTGGAGGATTCATATATATATATATATATATATATATATATATATATATATATATATATATATATATACAGGACTTTTTTGTGGAAGTACTCTCTGGTACTGAGTACCCCCACCTCTGCCAACTCATGAGAAGTAATATTTGTAATCATCATGTAAATACTCTAGTTTTCACAAGAGGGGGCTGCAAAATACATTTAACTTTCGGCTAGATTACGAGTTCTGCGGTACAGCTATACCGCTGAAAAATTGGCCATTGCACATGGAATGGCTGGGAACGCATATTACGAGTTGCGGCGGTATAGCTATACCGCAAGCATTTTAGCCTGTAACGCAACGTCCATTTTGCATTAAAAAAATTACGTTTTAGTGCAGGATTTTCATAGCACCTGTATTACAGGTTGTGCGGTCCGGCTAAAATGCGTTACAACCTATACCGAAATGATCCATACCGCCATCTGAGAGCAGTAGTTATGGATTTTGTGTAACAAAAATGTTTCACAAAACTCATAACTAAAATGTTACAAAGTAAACTAACACCCATAAACTACCTATTAACCCCTAAACAGCCACCCTACCGCATTGCAAACACTATTTTAAACTTATTAACCCCTAATCTGCTGTCCACCCACATTGCGACTATTAAATAAACCTATTAACCCCTAATCTGCCGCCCCAACATCGCTGACATTATATAAACCTATTAACCCTAAACCGTTGCTCCCCAACATTGCCGACACTAATAAAAGTTATTAACCCCTAATCCGCTGCTCCCCGACATCGCTGACACCTAAATAAACCTATTAACCCCTAAATCGCCGGCCACCCACATCGACAACACTATAATAAAGTATTAACCCGTAAATCTCCAGCCCCCCACATCGTAACTACTAAACTAAACCTATTAACCCCTAAACTGCCACCCCCCACATTGCAAAACACAAAATTGAACTATTAACCCCTAAACCTAACACCCCCCCCTAACTTTAAATTGAAATTACGATATAACTATCTTTAAAAAAATAAAAACTTATCGGTGAAATAAAAAAAGTTTAAACTATAAATTAACCTAACATAACTATTCTAATAAAATAAAATAAAGTACCAATTAAAAACCTAAATTTAAAAAAACCTAACACTACGAAAACAAATGAAAAAATCTAACATTACAAAAAATAATAAACACTAAATTACGAAAAATAAAAAACTCTAAGATTACAAAAAATAAAAAACTAAATTATAAAAATATAAAAACAATTACATCTAATTAATCTAATAGCCCTATAAAAATAAAAAAGCCCCCCAAAATAAAAATACCCCCTAACTTACAATAAACTACCAATAGCCCTTAAAAGGGCCTTTTGTGGGGCATTGCCCTAAGTTAAACAGCTCTTTTACCTTAAAAAAATAATAAGTCCCCCCTAAATGTAACCCTCCCCCACCCAACCAACCCCCCAAAATAAAAAAACCTAACTCTAAAAAATCCTAAACTACCCATTGACCCTAAAGGGGCATTTGTATGAGCATTGCCATTAAAAGGGCATTCAGCTCTTTTACTGCCCTTAAAAGGGCATTCAGCTCTTTTACAAGTGCCCAAAGCCCTAATCTAAAAAAAAACCTCACCCAAAAAAAAAAAAAAAACCCTAACACTAGCCCCATAAAATCTACTCACGGTTCCTGAAGTCTGGACATCCATCTTCATTCAGGCGGCGAGAAGTCTTCACCCAGGCAGTGACACCTTCATCCATCTCGGGGACGTCTTCTATCTTAATCCCGGTGGAGCAGAGCTATCCTGGAGGACGATGACATCCTGCGCAGAGTGTCCTCTTCATACGGTCACCGCCGTACACTGAAGTGGAATGCAAGGTACCCATTTCAAAATTACATACCTTGCATTGGCTGATTTGATTCTTCAAATTCAAATCAGCCAATAGGATGAGATCTTCTGAAATCCTATCGGCTGTTTAAATCAGCCAATAGGATGAGAGCTACTGAAATCCTATTGGCTGTTCAAATCAGATTAGGTGTAATTGTTTTTATTTTTGATAATTTCTTTAATTATTTTTTGTAATCTTAGAGTTTTTTATTTTTCGTAATTTAGTGTTTATTATTTTTTGTAATTTTAGATTTTTCATTTTTTTCGTAGTGTTAAGTTTTTTTACATTTGTAATTTAGATTTTTTTAATTGGTAGTTTTTTTATTTTATAAGAATAGTTATGTTAGGTTAATTTATAGTTTAAACTTAGTTTTTTTTAATTTCACAGGTAAGTTTTTATTTATTTTAAGATATTAGGGGTTAATAACCTTTATTAGTGTTGGCGATGTCGGGGAGCAGCGGGAATAGGGGTTAATAATTATATTTAGTGTCGGCAATGTCGGGGAGCGGCGGATTAGGGGTTAATCCCTTTATTTAGGTGTCGGCGATGTCGGCGGGTGGATTAGGGGTGTTTAGACTAGGGATTTATGTTAGGGTGTTAGGTTTAAACGTAACTTTCTTTTCCCCATAGACATCCATGGGGTTGCGTTACGGCGATCTCCATTCCGCGATCGCAGGTGTTAGTTTTTTTTCTAACACTCTCTTCCCATGGATGTCTATGGGGAAAAGCGTTATTTTCATACCCTGTTAAGCACAAAACTCGTAATCTAGGTGTTTGTAAATAATATTGTCCCTTTGCTTTTCTCAAAGTTACTGAGCAGAATATATCAATCAATAATCAATGAGTACCGGCAACTTTTTTTTGAGTACCAGCACCTTTTCGTTTACAAAAAGAGCACTATATATATATATACATTGGTGTGTTTGTGTGTATCTGTATATATTGCTAACATAATGGAGCAAGTCTCTATTATTGAAGCGCAGTGGCATTTTTCTGATGAGAAGATAATTCATTTGGTTTGGCTGTCTCCTAAGCAATGCCTGAGATTACAAAGAAAATGGCTGAATTAGATCCTAATAATAAACCAATAACTGTTCCCAGTCAACTTAAATCTCTTGAACACATATCTTTTATTGAGAAACAAGAAATTAAACTCACTCCCCTGTTGGGATCTTACATTTCTAATACTCATGGATTTCCAAAAGTAATTTAGTGGCTAATTAATTTATAGCTGTACAGATTTTTTTAAAGGGACATTAAACTGCTGGAAACATCTACATTGGCCTTGTTACTACTCACCATACCAAAAGCCATTCTTATATTTAAATCTCTTACTGGTGCCAGTTATTCAAGTTCCACATACTGGATGCCACCATTTTTAAAGGGATATTAAACAGTGCTCCTCAGGTTCAACACGGTTCTATTAATACACTTTTTACCTCTGTGATTACCTTGTATCTAAGCCTCTGCAGGCTGCCCCTTATTTCAGTGCTTTTTAGAAACCAATTAGCCAATAAGAGCTGACTCATAAATAACTCCACATGAGTGAGCACAATGATATCTACATGGCGCACATGAACTAGCACTGTCTAATTGGGAAAAACTAAGATAAGAGGCAGTCTTCAAGGGCTTAGATATTAGCATATGAGCCTTCCTAGGTTTTGCTTTCAACAAAGAATGCCAAAAGAACAAAGCAAATTTGATGATAAAAGTAAATTGTAAAAATTGCATGCTCTATCTGAATCATGCAATTTTAATTTTGACTAGACTGTCCCTTTAAGGTTGAAAGAATATATTGCAGATAAATGGAGTGCATTTGTTAAAAAGATTACAAAGCAGTGAGAATGTTTTATCCACCTGAAAGGAGTTAGTTAGTTGAAAGAGAGACTTTATGGACAGTTCGAAAATGTTATCACACATGAAGTCTTATCTAGGATTGACTATTGAAACAAATGAAGGGGACTTTCATTCATGAAGTATAAGATACCGATCGCCATTCTTAGCTGCTAACGAAGCCCACGGCAGAACTTTGTTTTGCTAAGAGGTGACCTTTTCACCTCTTAGCAAATAGTTGTGCGGTAAATCCGGCTCCCAAGGGCGTCAAGCCGGATTTACTGCGCGGCTATTGGCTAAGAGGGCCGTGGGCTTCCTTAGCAGCTCAGAACGGCGATCGGTTATCTTATACTTCATGAATGAAAGTGCCCTTTATTTGTTTCAATAGTCACTTTAAGTATAAAAAAAGAACTGTAAGGGCTTAAAGTGTTTGATTCAACTGTGAATCAAGAGCGAAATTTCAATTGTAGGACCGGAGTGACCTGATAAGGCTTGGGGGATGCAGGAGACCCGGGTGCAGGGTATCTTGGCCGAAAAAGAGATTTCCACTAACGACGCAGCTTGGGGCCTATCTGTGACTTAGAGCCTTGGAGGTGGTACATTGTGAGCCACCTGCTACAAGAGAAAGGCTGAGCCCTATGCTGATTCCAGCATCACCTTTAAATGCTGGAAAGCGGCGGACAAAAGCACTCCAAGAGACTTCAGCTGGGAGAGAGTTGCTAAGTAGCCTGGCAAGCTAGTGATAAGATCGGAGGGCTGCATTATCGGACCCCATCATGTATGGTTAGTGTGAAAGCACGCACGCGCAGCTTTGGGACTCAGACCGGGACCGCAGACATACCTAGAGGTACCTGGTGAGCCTAATACCCGGCTCGTTCATACCGGCATTGATTCAGTAGATAGGGGCTGTCGCTAAATTTTTTTTTTTTTGTTTGAATAATTTTTATTGAGGTCAAGAAAATAATGATATTACATCTTGTGCGTGGTAAATCAGCAAAAATACAGGTGCAAAAAGCATCAAATTAATATACATACTGACAAAAGTAAATAAAAAAAAAAAACTTATATGTAATACCACAAGATGATAAAGACATACATTTAAGAATCTTAACCTCACAATTTTATATTGTTTTTAAATTCGGGAAACATTCAACCTTTAGAAAACACAAATATCAAAATGTCAAATAAAGGCTTATAATATAAAAAAACTAAAAACGTCAAGTATACATCTATAAACTTCAAAGCCTTCTAGAAAAGAGTATCTAAAGGAAATAATGAAACATATATGAGACTGTGGAGAATTCTGAAAATATATATAAATGTAGTAATTTAGTATACATAGGTAAGTGCAGTATATATCAAGGGAAACCGCAAGAAGAACTTCTGGGGAGCACCAGAATACTTTAGGGGAAGATTAGGGATAGGGATGGTGGGCGGAGAATAGATAAATGACATCAAGACTCACCTAGGGAGGTTAAAAGTGATATGTATAAATGATCAATATGGGTTACAAAACTCTTCCACTTACAAACAGTGCTAAAAAATTGAAAGGAAAGAGCTGACCAAGTTAAATTCAGGTCTTACATGGAAAACCCATAGATTTTTAGTAAGAGGGGGATAAAATATGTGGTAAGTGTATGTTACACGAACTTACCATAGGATTCCTTAAAAATCTAAATTGTAAGTAACAATAGGCTAGTCACAAAGCGCAACTTTAACCAAAGTGTTCTGCTTATAGGACAAAGCATTATAAGGCCATTATTGATAGGGATATATGAGAACAAAAATATGGGGAGGAGCGAATATAAAAATAATTAACAATAGTTATAGGGAGTATCTCAACAGACATTGTAATACAAGGTATGCAAGGTATGGGCCCTACACCCACCAGCAACCAAAAAAAAGAAAGATGAGAGCTTAAAGCTGCCTGCTACTAAATAGGTGTGTAAGCATACCTGTATAATTATCCAATAAAGATCCCTAATAGAGTAAGCCATATTACCTCCTCCCTGTAAACTAAAAAAGGGAAAGCAGATTAGCCATATCTTGATGATAATTGAGGAACCTATCTATACAAAAAACAGTTGCAGTAAACATCGTGTGACATGTTATTGTAGTCAGTTTAAGATAAATGGTATGGGAGGTAGAAGTCTAAAGCTGTCCCCCCATCAAAGTGTTCATTAAAAGTTTCTAGGGTCCCAGCTAGCCTGTCCCAAAGCACTAGAATCAATTAAACACATATACCCACATCATATTCTGTATCACTGACACCTATTAGTTACATATACGATAATGTATACTGAGATACTAAAGCTTAATAGTTACATATACACATAACTTATCCTGTAGTACTGAAGCTTGTTAGTTGCATATACCCATGTCATATCCTGTAACACTAAAGCCTGTTAGTTACATGCACCCATATCATATCCTGTAGTGCTGACGCCCGTTAATTACATATATCCATATCACATCCTGTAATACTAGAGCTGGTTGGTTACATATACCCATATCATAACCTGAAACGCTGAAACCTGATAGGTACATATACATCTATCATATCCTAATAAAAGGTTACACAAACCTCTCAGAAGTGGCTGTATGTGTTCTCTCTTTACCTAGTAAACTTAAATGCTACATAATAAGTTTAACAAATAGAATACTACACAACCTGAGTTATCTCAAATAAACCATTAGCAGGGATATGACACATGTAGTAGTTACATGAGGTGTATGCATAAATGGATCCCTGAGCGTATTTATAAAGTAATAACACTAACATCCTTCTTGACATCTTAGGATATATCATATTCGAAAAACCATTGTAGCATTGGGCTATACTTATAACAAACCATATTAACATTAGGATGACAGAGAAACAAGTAGATTGTATTTATCAACACTCATGGGAGTAAGCATCTGGAATAAACCCAGATATAGCTATTTAGGTATTTAAGATGAGGTGGCACCTGGGATAGAAAATAACCTTAACTGGACCCTTCTTGCATATACCAGTATCATACCCTGAATCACTGAAACCTGTGAGGTACATATACATCTGTCATATCCTAATAAAAAGTTACACAAACCTCTCAGAAGTGACTTAATGTCTTCTCTCTTTATCTAGTGAACATAGATGCTACATAATAATATTAACAAATAGATTACTACACAACCTGATTTATCTCAAATAAGCCAATAGCAGGGACATGACATGTGTAGTAGTTACATGAGATATGTATATAAATGGGCCCCTGAGTGTATTTATAAAGTAATAACACTATCACCCTTCTTGGCATCATAGGATATATAACATTCAAAAAACCATTATGGTATTGGGTTATACTTATAACGGATCATATTAGCATCAGATTGACAGGGAGACAAGAATATTGTATGTTTCAGCACTCAGAGAAATAAGCATCTGGAAGTTTAGAGGTGATTAAGCCAGATATATCTATTTAAGTATGTAAAGTGGAATGGTAGCTAGAATAGGAAATAACAGTAATTTGACCCTACATAAAATATGGATGAACAATAACTATAAAAAACAGCAAAATGCGGAGTAAGAACACATAAAAATAGTATTCAGAACCTGACTGTGTCAATCAGCCCTTGCAAGACAAAGTTTAGGCAAGTAACTTTAGCTGAAAGAGAAGGGAACCAAACAGGCACCTCAGATATAGCATACATGACTAACAATATATGAAAATATGAACCATGTCCGTATAATAGGGTTATATCAGTCTAATAAGGGCACCAATAAGTTTGTATTATAAGTCTAAGGCAGGTTGACCGCTATCACTCACAGTCACTTCGGGTAGTTCTTGGTAACCTGGGTGAGAATGCAATAACGAGGTAAGCAAGAAAAAAGAAATCTTCACCCCACTCCAGAACGCAAGGCCGGAGATTCTCTCCGAGCGATCCGCCACAGCAGTCTGCTCACAACCATGTTCATCAGCCGAGGCTCCATAGGCAAAGCTGGACATGCCAGTAAACAAACGTGTAGCAGCACTGACTGGGGCAATCCTCTCACAACAGACACCTGTTTATCCACAAACCCCTCAGATGCCACACGCTTATCCGGCGAACTATCACATACTGAATTTCCCACGGGCCATGAGACCAAGATTTCCCCTGCTGGACTCCAACCTGCGCTTCTAGAGATAGGGGGCTGTGATCAGCAGCGTAGCTGCGAGTAGCTGTATTAGGCCCACCATAAAGATTTGCACCGGATGTTCAATCCTGCCTACGATGTTCTGAAATTCACCGGGTACGTTCTGTGAGGCTTTGAGTAGAGGCAAACGTTGTGGGATGTCATCGGGAGGTATTTTGCCAGCAATAGATAGGAATGACAGGGTAATTGCACGTTCCAGCTTCTGAAAATGGGTATGCAACAACCGCCGAGCACTTTCTTCCCAGTTAGGAGTCATATTCACCGTTATCCATACGGGAGAGAAAATGGCGAGTCCTAGCCAGGCTGATTATTAGGCAATTCAATATCCAGTTACCCTCTATTCCACGTAGAGTCCTGGGGTTCCTGGCAATTTCTAAAGAATCAGAGATGCTTGTATTATGAATTTAAGCTGGACTGACGGTCAATCAAATAAAATTATAAGCAGTTTCAGCAGAGCTGAAATGAAGTGCGACCGCTCAGTTTCCAGGCTTGCTCCGCCCCGTCGCTAAATATTTTATTAAAAATAACCCTCTGTGGTGTGGAATGGAGGACCTGCTCGCTGGCTTCAGGGCTCTCCTGGAAGAACAAGACAGTACAATTTGTGAGAGTTTTGATAGAATCTTCAAAGTCTGTTACCAGCAACTCCAGCACGCATAGCCCTGAAACCGGAAACCCGGAAGTCCTGAAGATGTCACCCATACAAGCACAAACTCCTGGAGTGCTGTAGCTGAAATATGGGTGAACCACTCCACAAAAGAATGTATGAGGACAAAAAAGTAGCAGGCACTGCAAACAGGTGCAAGGAAGTCCTTAGTTTTATTAGCAATAAAAAAAGACAAAAAAAGTCAAAATTGCAAAAACGAAGAACACAAACAAAAGGATAACAAAACAGACCATAGAGGTGGACAGAGACTGGTGTCTGATGCGTTGACACCTTACTGACCTCAAACGCGTCACCTAAAAGTGCAATTGCCCTGGGAGAGGCTAAATGGCGGCCTGGCGATCAATGCCCTATCCTACAGGAAGCTAACATGGAAATTCGTATAACGGAGGAGAAGACAGGGACATCGCTGCAGGGAGTACCTTTGGTTGACTCCCCTAGCTCAGGCTTACAAAACTGTGCAATTGAACTTCTGGCGCTTGCCACAAGGGAGCAAAACATAGTCCAGCGACCAGCTCTTATGTGGCGTGCAGAACCGTTTTCAGCAGAGTGGGTTTGTGATCTTGGTGAGGATTTGCTGCTACTGAACATTTCGGAGTTCCTTTTGGCGACTTGGCCGTCCACTGACTGGACTGTAGCTGAAGAATCATCTAAGCTCCCTAGAGATACGGCAGTTTCCATATGTACCGCTGGAGCAAATTTTTCCCTACCAAATAATGGGTCTGAAAGAGCAGAGCTACATTGCATAGCCCAGATGTCACCATGCTATTACCCTGGGTTTGGAATTGGCAGGTCTGAAGGAGTGGAGCTCTATCGCATAGTCCTGATATCACCATGCTATCACCCTAGGTCTGGCATAGGTTAACTATCTTTTATTTTTTCCAGCCAGACAGAAGTGAATGTTTTATACAGGTCCTGTCAGACTTTCTTTTGTGCTGCCCGCATCGCTACTTATCTGTGTCTCACTTGTATTGATGAACTGTTGCTTTAAGAGCATTATTTATTGTATTTCAGCCGGTCACTTTATATCCCTGTTAAGCTATTCAATTTCCTCACATATGTTGTATGCCCTGATGCTCTTTTATTTTTCTATCTCTGCCACACATATTTCCTTACTGTTATCGGTATGAGGCAAAGTGTATGTGACTCCATTTTCTTACCCTGCTAAGTTTTGTAGCTGTATTATTGGGCTATGTCTCTGGTGTCCGCGGCCGGGACGGCAGAGTTCATTATGCGTTTGCAGTCCATGATACGGCAGAGTTTACTTAAGTACAGCCACTATGGAATACACTTCACATTCTACTTTGTCCTTACATTATATGTATTATGTTTCTTTGAGATTCCCCTTAGGATACTTAACTATATATACACATTTTGGATTATAGAGCTAGGTTTCTTTACCGAAGAGGAATAGCAGTCCTCTCATATATTTCCATTGGCCATTCTGTATTACTTACCATTCTTATAGTTGTAGGGAATGATCATATAGCCTAGTGAGCAGCCAGGAGTTTATGATAGTGTCACTAGTTAGACAACATATTTTACAGGAGTATTACAGTATCTGCAAAAGTCCAAAAGTGGATTTACACTTCGAGGGTGATATCTATAGTAAGTAATGAGGGATTACTGTACTGATATGTTATACCTTTTACAGCAATTAGAATAATGTTGCGCGCATGTATGTAACACTCTATATCCTGATAGACTTCTATAAGTTTTCTATGTTTTTAAGCATGCTCAATTTTGCGGCAATATGTACACTAGCCATGATTGTATTCACCAAGCTGTGTATTTTTCACATTCTACCTAGTGTGCATCCTTAAACTGATGGTGGTAGGCCACGCATCGATTCAGTTCCCCCCTCCCCCCTGCAAATTTAACTCATTGTGGACAGGGGTGACCTTTCGCCCTCCGCAACTTTAGGCAGAAGTTAGGTAGTCTCTGCCCATCCAAAATATAAATGTTCCTATAGACGCCATATCATAGTACCGCAATCCTAATGTGGTCTTAAAAATATTCCCATCCCATAATTCTCTGTTTATAGTGAAACTATATTTTAGGTTGCCCAAGAGTGGTTGCTACCTATTATTTGGGAACATA